>NW_027528243.1:503982-508944 GCF_008692635.1 Crocuta crocuta
CCACTGTGAAGCCGACCTGTTTTCCCAGTATTCTTTTCCCTCCCAGCCTGTGACGGTGAACTTCCTGTGTCAACTCGGCTAGACCGCGGTACCCAGATATTTGGACAAGCGCCAGTCTAGGTGTTGCTGCAAAGGTATTTTGAAGATGAAACTAACCTTTATTGTTATCGTTATTTTTCTACTTTAAGTTTTGAGTTTTATTCCCGTTAGTTAACAGTGTTCATATTAGTTTCCCGTGTACAGTTTAGTGATTCAACAATTCCATACATTCCCCCGGTGCTCATCACAGCAAGTGTGCTTTTCCAACCCCATCACCTATTCACCCATCCCCCCCGCCCTGCCCACCTCCCCTCTGGTAACCATCAGATTGTTCTCAATCATGAAGAATCTGTTTCTTGCTTTGATTCTCTTTTTCTCCTCTATCCGTTTTCTTTCTTAGATTCCACATATGAGCGAAATCCTATGGTATTTGTCTTTCTCGGACTTGTTTCACTTAACATTATACTCTCTAGCTCCATCCATGTTGTTGCAAATGGCAACAATTTCATTCTTTGTTAGGGCTGAATAATATTCCATTGTATATATACACCACATCTTCTTTATCCATTCATCTTGGATATCCATTCTTTATCCAAGTAGCCAGTCGATGGACACTTGGGCTGCTTCCATATCTTGGCTATTGTAAATAATGCTGCTCTAAACATAGGGATGCGTGTATCCCTTTGAACTAGTGTTTTCATATTCTTTGTGTAAATTTCCAGCAGTGCCATTGCTGGATTGTAAGGTAGTTCTATCTTTAAGTTTTTGACCAACCTCTATACTGTTTTCCACAGGCCTGCACCATTTTGCCTTCCCACCAACAGTGCAGGAGGGTTCCCCTTTCTCCACATCCTCGCCAACATCTGTTGTTTTTTGTGTTGTTGATTTTGGCTGTTCTGACAAGTGTGGGTTGATATCTCATTGTATTTTTTTGAAAGGCTTTATTGTTTTTTATTGTAAAGATTTTTTTTTAAGTTTATTTATTTATTGAGAGAGAGAGAGAGAGAAAAGGAGAGGCAGAGAGAGATAGAGAGAATCCCAATCAGGCTCCATGCTGTCAGCCCAGAGCATGACCTGGGGCTTGAACTCATGAACCATGAGATCATGACCTGAGCCGAAATCAAGAGACAGACACTTAACCAACTGAGCCACCCAGGCACCCCTAAAGATATAATTTTTAAGTCATCTCTACACCCAACATGGGGCTCAAACTTACAACTCGGAGATCAAGAGTTGCCAGGTGCCTTTCATTGTCCTTGTGATTTGCATTGCCCTGATGATAAGTGACGATGGGCATATTTTCATGTGTCTGGCCAGATGAGATTAATGTTTAAGTTACTAGATTTTAAGGAAAGCAAATTACCTTTCATATCATGGGTGGGCCTCATCCAATTCATTAAAGGCCTTAGGAGAAAAAAGACCGAGGTCAACTTCAGGAAGAGGGAATTGTGCCAGTAGTTAACCTCTGAACTTGAACTGCACCATATTCCTGCGGATCTCGGACACGCCAGCCCCCACAACCGTGTGAGGCCATTCCTTAGAACAAATCTCTTTCTTTCTGCATATAGACATATCCTACTGGGCTCTGTGTCTCTGGAGATTCCCAATACCTGCCCCCACGCCAGGAGACCTGCATCCAGTCACACTTATTTCCTGGACACTATATATACCTTTTCAGTTGGGCAAAACCCTAATCACCCAGGGTGAGGTCTGATGCCACCTCATTTTGAACTTTTAAAAAATTCCCTAACTGGCACCTCGGTTTGTGAGTTTGAGCCCTGCATCGGGCCCTGCGATGTCAGCGTGGAGCCTGCTTGGGATTCTGTCACTCTCCCTCTGTCTCTCTGCCCCTCCCCCACTTGTGCTCGCGCTCTCTCTCTCTCTCTCTCTCTCTCTCTCAAAATAAATAAATAAGTAAACTTAATTAAGAAAAATGTAAATTCCCTAATTGGAACTCTACTTGTTTCCCTGCTTCTTCTTCCCTTCTCTCTCTTCTTTTCTTAAAATTTACGTCTTTGTCATTTTTTTGAGGATTAAAGAAACAAGTTTATTTATTCAAGTAAACCTTACACCCAACGTGGGACTTGAACTCACAACCTCGAGATCAAGAGTCGCATGCTCCACCGACTGAGCCAGTGAGGTGCCCCTAACCTCTCTTTTTAAAAAACTTTTGGGGGTGCCTGGGTTGCTCAGTTGGTTAAGCGTCCATCTGACTCTTGATTTAGACTCAGCTCATGATCACCTGGCCGTGGGATCAAGCCCTGAGTTGGGCTCTGCGCTGAGCATGGAGCCTGCTTGGGATTCTGTCTCTTGCCCTCTCTCTGCCCCTCCCCCACTTTGCACATGCTCTCTCTCTCTCAAAAACACATAACCTTTTAAAAAACTATAAAAAAAGTATGTAAGAGGAGGGACAACAGAAAGAACAGGAAAAAAGAAGAAGGCTCTTGTAGCTGGAGCAAACAGGAGCTCAGAACCTTTGGCCTGTTTTGGGGGACTTCGATCGGCCGTAGACATAGAAGTCACGATGCGAAGACCAAGCTGGCCAATTCCCACACCATCGGAGGACATAAACATGTGGAAGGCAGTCGTGGTAGGAAGCTTCTGTCTTGTGGCCCACTTCCCGTAATCCAACAAAAGCAGCCAACCGTGTTGGGGTAAAAGGACCTCTATGTCCTGTGAACCACACGGCCCAAGTTTCCCTTGGTGGAGCCTGACCCCCAAGAGCCGTCCACATATAGCTGGGGAGCGCCCGGCTCTGCGGTGGGGGTGTCTGTGCAGCGGGTGTGGGCCGCTGGCCCCATCGTGGCTGCCTACAGGCTGCCCTCCACCCCTACCCACGACTATCGGTCCAGGAAGCCCGAGCTAATGACGATAATGGTGGGGAAGCCAGGAAAGGGACCGCAGGTGAGGATTGCGCTTGGAAAGGGAGAAGAGAAACCGTGAGCTCCTGGGTGCCGGTTGGGAGGCGGGGGCGGAGGAACCAGACATGTAGCTGGGGCCGGACTAGAGGAAGTGACCGAGCTGCAAGGCAGCGGGGCCACCCTGGCTGAGGCCTTCGTGGGAGCAGTGGCGGCCCCGAAGAGTCAAATTCAGTGTCACCGCGATGGGGGGGGAGGGAAAAGACTGTAAGAAGGCAGTTTTCAGAGGGCCGGGAGTATATGGATTTGGGCAATGCTGGCCTCTAGGTAAATGCCTGCCAAACTCAGCCCACAAATGAATAACTCTCCTACCGGCCCTGCTCACCATTATCTCTAGAGATCAAGGGTCCTTTGAGGTTCTGTGAGGCTAGCGAGCTCTTTTGTGTGTGTGTGGCAATCATAGAGAACACAGAAACACACCTGGACAGGCTTTTATAGTTCGAATCAGGCCCCCGACGCCATGCACAGATTCTAAAGAGATGCTTCCAGAACAATAAAAACAGCACCTCAGCTTTGTGGAGTATCTGTCAGGCGCCCGGCTCTGTATCTGCATTAACCCAGTTCAGTGTTCTCTGCGGTGTATGAGTCAGGCACGCCACTTATCCCCACGGTTTACGGATGAGGAAGATGAGGCTCAGAGAGGCCACACGGCTTATGCAAATTCACAAAGGGGTAAGGGCCAGGGCTGGCATCCAGAGCCCATACTCTTAATTTTTTTTTAATATTTATTTTTGAGAGAGAGAGAGAGCGTGAGCAGGGGAGGGGCAGAGAGAGAGAGAGAGAGAGAGAGAGAGAGAAAGAGAGAGGGAGAGAGAGAAACAGAGGATTCCAAGGGAGCTCTGTGCTGACAGCAGAGAGCCCAGTGCAGGGCTCGAACTCTCAGACCATGAGGTCACGACCTGAGCTTAATCGACCGAGCTACCCAGACGCCCCCCAAAAGCCCATACTCTTGACCACGGAGCGAGTCTTTAAGCTTTAAGATGAACACAGCTGCCAAAACCAAACCAGCAACAGCTCCACGGGGGCAGAGGGGGTGTCCACCCAGGGTGTGTGCCTTGCCAAGCTGACTTGAGGCCAGCAGAGGGGCGCTCGGGCTGTGGTCTTGATCTCCTCCTGACAGCAAGGACTGTGGTCTTCCCTGGCGAATAGCAGGGCTTCTCTGGGACCTCTCTTTCTCCCTCCCCTACCTCCTTCTTCACCCCTGTTGTGGAGTCGGGGGAGGCGAGGGGGGTCAGCGCCTATCAGAGCTCTGTTACTGCCCAGCTGGAGCTCAGAGAAGCCTGCTTAGCACACGGCGGCCATTTTGATTCCCAGACTTTATCTCTTGGAAGGAGTAAGCCAGCTCAGGTCAGAAGAAAAGGGCAGGGTGATTTTACAAGAGAGGAGTTAGGCGGGCCCCTCCCTCCTCCCTCCTGGCCCGCCTCAAGGGACAGTCTTGTTTCCATGACCAACGACTGCCATCCCTGAAGTATTTAGGGCACTCTACACCTTTTGGGAAAACACGGGGGAGAATTCTGTCCCCTACACCGCCACCACGATGCTCAAACAAAGCCACCTCCCCTCCCCCAACATCTACCTGGACCCCAAAGGTGTCTTTTTTTTTTTTTTTTTTGCAGACTGCCGAGGCAATGCTACTGATTTAGGCAGAAGGTAGTCCCCAAAGGGGCCAGACCCCAGAGGAAGCCGGCAGACAGCCAGTTGAAAATGCAACAGAGTAAAGGCAATGTTCCCATCCTCTCCCACGACCCCTAGAGCTTGCGGCTCTGCCGGGAAAAGAGAGCTGTGTTCCTGCTGGGAAGAGACGCTGGGTCAACCAGGAAGTGTTGAACTGGGCCGAAAACCTGCAACCCTGTCCGCACTTCTTGGGAGCCTGTGCCCACCCTCCCAGGGGCTCGGAGAGCCAGCAGGGCTTTCTTCCCGGCGCCTCCGAACAGCCGGAACAGCCGCGGTCAGTTTGTGGCCCGCCAGAGGCCCGTGGCTGTCGAAGGCTCTAAGCTCCATTGAC
>NW_027528243.1:509036-510213 GCF_008692635.1 Crocuta crocuta
CCCCCACCCCCACCACTTTTAAATTCAGTTAACCATTCTCTGGCCAAAGCCAAGCTCTTGTCTGTCCATTTCTGAGCTTGCACTTTTTTTTTCCTCCCCCACCTGCTCTTGCACTGAGATAGTGAGCTCCCAATTGCCAGGGTCAGGTCTCCTCCCTCATCGGCTACTCCTGGCTCCAGGGCAAGGGAACGGAAAGAAATGAACAGATTACTTGGTATCTAGGCACTCCCCCCCCACTCCTTCCTGGAGGACAGAGCACGGGCCCCAGGAAGGAGAGACCTGGGTTCACCCCCAGCCCCATCACTTGCTGGCTGTGTGACTGTGCCCCCTTTCCTCAGCGAGGAAACAGGAATAGTACCAGCACTTATTTCACAGGGTCGATAAAGAGGATGACATGGGATAATAAACTGCCTTGTGCATGTTGAATGACCAATAAATGGGAGTTCTTATCAGATTATAATTTATTAATCCCAGGCAAGACTCTCCTTTCATTCCCTCCTCCTGACCTATTTTTGCCCCCACCCTTGCCCCTGACGAAAGCCTCCCCATCACAAGAGAGCACAGACTTAGACCCTCTTCATTCACCTCGGGCCACATTTCCTGAAATCGACAAACTGACAAATGCAAATTCTAGGAGACTGCGCTGCGTCAAGCGCTACCAGACACCCCACAGAGTGGTAGGAGGCTGCCGTGAAGAGGGGCTGGGCATCAGAACGCGTCAAGATGGATTTACTCTGTCCCTTCGGCATAGTCACCTGTCTTCAGATGTGAACAGCCGTTAGCGCTGCAATCGAGAAAGCCTGCCGGCTAAGGCAGGCAATGGAAGATGGCTTGGAGCTCACCCCATGGCCCTGAACTTCATTTTTCAACAAGTATCAAGTGCCCGCCACGTAAGGCTACACGCTGTGCGGATATACAAATGTGTGAGAGCTACTTCCCGAAGGCAAAGAGCTTGCAGTCTCGAGGGGATCATGACACGGAATATTCTCACACAAGGAGCCAAAAGAGAGCCATAGTGAGAGTTGAGCTATGGGGCGGTCAGAAGGGGGGACTCCTGCCGTGTGAGGTGAGGGAAGACTTGGGGAGGTGGCCCTGATGGGACAGAGGCGCAGAGCAGTGGTGTGGACATGGGAGAAGGTGGGGCATGTAGGGAAATGCTAAGGAAATTCAACTGGCT
>NW_027528243.1:511022-512763 GCF_008692635.1 Crocuta crocuta
GATTACTTGGGGGGGGGGCGCCTGGGTGGCTCAGTTGGTTGAGGGTCTCTGGCTCAGGTCATGATGTCATGGTTCGTGGGTTTGAGCCCCACATGGAGCTCTGCTGTAAGCATGGAGCCTGTTTAGGATTCTGTCTCCTTCTTTCTCTCTAGCCCTCCCCTGCTTGATCACACTCTTTCTCTCAAAAACAAATAAACATTAAAAAAGGGGGGTTACTCACCCACTAAGCTCTTGAAACAAATAACGATGCCCTCAGGGGTGGCGGTGAAAATGAAAACATAGTATCTGCAATTTTTTTTTGTTATGTTTTATTTATTTTTGAGAGAGAGAGAGAGAGGAGAGGGGCAGAGAGAGAGGGGGACACTGAATCCAAAGCAGGCTCCAGGCTCCAAACTGTCAGCACAGAACCCATAGTGGGGCTTGAGCTCACGAACCGTGAGATCATGACCTGAGCCGACGTCGGNCCCGATGTAGGGCTTGAACTCATGAACTGAACCGTGAGATCACAACCTGAGCCAAAGTCAGACGCTTAATCAACTGAGCCACCCCAGATGCCCCCGGACCTTGCAGGGCCTCAGTTTTCTCATCTGGAAAATGGGCTTGATATGAACAGTACCCACCTCATAGGGTCGTTGTTAAGGATTACACAACATAATGAGCATGAAATACTTTTAGCACAGTGCCTGCTACATCAGTGTTCGATGCTTATGATCATTTTTAGACTTAATCTCGGAGAGCAGCGGGAGGATTTACTGCCATAGCCTGGGGGAGGGGAAGAGGAAGCGTGAAAGCCAATGTCTGGAATTCCAGCCTGGGTGACTGGGGAGGGGGTGGTGGGGGTACCGAAATGGAAAGCCCTGGGCAGAAAGTTGCAGGGTACGTTAGAGGCGACCGTGTACAGGTGACAGCCAGATGACCACGCGCGGCGGGAGTGTGGGTCGGGGCTGAACATGTGGGGTTGGGCTTGGGACACCGGGAGGAGACGGCTCCGCCGGGAGGGGCCGAACTGAGTGACGGCGCCCAGTGCGGCAAGGGCAGCCCGAGGCGTTAAGCATCTCGGGTGGGTTCAGCGTCTCTGTTTGAACAGTCCGGGACCTCTCCTCGCTCAGGGACCGTGTGTATTCTGCTCTGTCAGCTGTGCCACTCGGATACCACCTTTGTCCTTCACTTTACGTACTTGCAGTTCAAATGCTGACCTGGCTCAATCCCGCTTGCCTTGTGAGCCTTGATGGGGTCAAAGTCCCCCTGGGGTACAGAGCAACAGGCGGACAGTCGGTTTTATATTTGATGAACTGGAGACACCTAACATGGGCCACAGGGGAGGGTGTCAGAGTTACTGGCCTGGGGGGGGGGCGACACCAAGATTGTGCCTCGTGCCCCCCACCTGACCCTGCCAGAGACGGCCCACCGGGTTTCCAAGGCTCCCGTGTTCTTCTCAGCTGCTCCCTGGAGTTTCAGGGCAGCCGGCTTCCCTCTGTCTTCCACATGCACCTGTCCAGAGACCCTTCTGCTCAGGACTCCGCCCCTGGTCCTTATCAGGGGCTCACGGATTCATCAGACCGATCGGTCTCCGTCACTGCCTTTCCTGTTCCACTTGTTCTCTCCATAAACTAAGTGCTCCTGAAATACACATTTCCAGCCCCGGTTCTGGGCCACGTGTGGGAGGGAACGAAGACGAGAAGGACAGGCTGTGCCCACAAGGCCTTGAGCCGTGCCCAATGCCCTGAAGAGTGGCAAAGGC
>NW_027528243.1:512898-513674 GCF_008692635.1 Crocuta crocuta
GGGGCCACCTCATTTCATTTGTGCGCTGGGCCGCCCCGCCGCCCCTTCCCACCAGAAGCCACTGCATCAAAACGTGCACAAACCTAATTTATTTACCCCTGCATTCTCTGGCATGGCAGCTACGAGCCAGGACAAGAAAAAGAGAAAGGGATGAGTGGAAGCATGGTGAAGGAAGGGCCCAGACGGTTAAACGAGACTCCTGATTATTCTCATTGATGTTCGAGAGAGTTCCAGCCTGATGGGGCATTAGATGGGCAGATTGTGTGTGTGTGCGTGTGTGCACACAAAAGCATATTGGGAGAACGAGACATTCAGATAAAGTGGCCAGTCAGTGTGGGAGTTGAGAAAATTCCCTGGCCAGCTGGTTATCTAACAGACACCTGCTGTTGATTTGCTNTTTTTTTTTGAAAAGTGACAGTAATTACTGCTGATGGCTGTTGAGGAGACAAACCACTCATTCACTGCTGGGGCAAGTGTAAACGTACAACTTTTCTGGGATGCAAAGTTTATTCAGAGTCTTTACATAAAACAATAAAAATAATTTTAAAAATCAATAAAATAAAAAATAAAAAATAAATAAACTTAAAAAAAAGGGGGGCACCGGGGTGGCTCAGTTGGTTAAGTATCCGACCCTTGGTTTTGGCTCAGGTCATGATCTCTTAGTTCATCAGTTCAAGCCCCACAGAAGGCTCCTCTCTCTCAGTGTGGAGCCTGCTTAGGACTCTCCCTCCCTGTCTTTTTGCTCTTCCCATAAATAAACAAACAAACTTAAAAAA
>NW_027528243.1:513705-514033 GCF_008692635.1 Crocuta crocuta
TTATTTTTATGTGGAGACCCATAAGTCGATTTGTAGGAATAGAGCTGAAGGGCGTCATCACACACGTGAAAAACATACAAGGGTTTTCACTGTAATGTTATCACCCTGAACAATTAGAAATAGCCTAAATATTTAGAAACCGAGAAATTGGTATTTACGGCCCAATGGAGGCCGAGACTGAATTTTGCAGCCACAGACCAAGAAATGCGTGGGGCGGCCAGAGGCTGGAAGAGACAAGGAAGGATCCACGCCTACAGCTTTCAAATGGGGCATGGCCCTGGCATCTACTTGATATTAAAATTCTAGCTTCCAGAACTTTGAAAGAATA
>NW_027528243.1:514252-515009 GCF_008692635.1 Crocuta crocuta
ATGCTTGGTTATAGGTAATTATTGTTTTCTTTTTTAGACTTTTTTGTTTTTCCTAAAGTTTCTTTTTTTTCTTAAGTTTATTTATTTTGAGAGAGAAAGGGAGGGAGGGAGGGCAGAGAGCAAGAGCGAGAGAACCCCAAAGGAGGCTCTGGCACTGACAGCGCCCCCATGGCAGGGCTCGAACTCACTAACTGTGAGATCATGACCTGAGCCAAGGTTGGATGCTTAACCGACTGAAGCCACCCAGNTGTTTATTTTTGAGAGAGAGATACAGACAGAGGGTGAGCGGGGGAGGAGCAGAGAGAGAGGGAGACACCGAATCCAAAGCGGGCTCCAGGCTCTGAGCTGTCAGCACAGAGCCCCCGACACGGGGCTCGAACCCACGAACCGCAAGATCATAACCTGAGTAGGAGCTGGACGCCTAACCGACTGAGCCACCCAGGCGCCCCCAAACTGACCATTTTCAAGGCGTATGTGCATTACTTTTAAAATTAGGAATAATGGCTTTTGTGAATAGGCATATGCACTAAGCAGGCTGTAACTTTACATCTACATGATAATTACAATGTGACCACTACTTATCTGTTTGGACAAAGGACAGGAAAAGATACAACTTGGACAGATGATTGGGGCAGCGCTGACAGTGTGGGGCCTGCTTGGGATTCTCTCTTTCTCTCTGTCCGCGCCCCCCACCCCCCCAACCTCGCGCTTTCTCTTTCTCTCAAATAAACTTAAACTAAACTAAACTAGAAGTCAA
>NW_027528243.1:515129-516888 GCF_008692635.1 Crocuta crocuta
TGAGGGCTGATTTGGGTTCTTTCCAGTCTCCCTCAGCGAGGCAGCTTTGAGGAAGGAAGGAAAGCAGAGCGGGCCTGGTCTGGAGGCTTTATCAAAGACCTTCAAAAGCAGAGAATGGGGACAGGGAGGTGGCCTGGGCTCCTGGGGAAGCTGGCACCACTCAGGGCAGTGTTCTTTGCCGCCGTTACCGCCCTCCCCGCAGACACGTCAAGGCAGCCCTCCTACGGGACGCCCTCCCCCCAACATTACCCCTCACCTGCATCTTTCTCTTCACTGTGTCGAAAGGAAAGGAGAGGGTCTGGGTTACTGCAGCGGCGAGGCAGACATTGGCAAAGTTCTGGAGGAGAGAGAACCGATCTCGGGGTCCGTTCCAGATTTTGTCCAGGTTCATGTAAACGAGGAGGGAGCCAGCAGAGAACGGGAGAGCACCTGCAAGACAGGGCCCGAAGGAGGCTGCTTCTGTCTCTGGCAGCACCGGCTTGAGAACATAAATGCCCGTGCGGAAGCCACGGAAGTAAACAGCACCGGCCCCGGGCTTCTTACAATCCGTCCCACCAGGGGTGCCCGGGGGGCTCAGTCGGTTAAGCGTCTGACTTCAGCTCAGGTCATGATCTCACTGCTCGTGATTTCGAGCCCCGTGTCGGGCTCTGTGCTGACAGCTCAGAGCCTGGAGCCTGCTTCGGATTCTGTGTCTCCCTCTCTCTCTGCTCCCCGCCCCTGGCTCTCTCTCTCTCTCTCTCTCTCTCAAAAATGAACATTAGAAAAAAAAAATTTTAATGAGTAAATAAGATCCCTCCCACCAGAGCAGCAGGAAGGAACTTTTCTTGGGTGATGATAATGCACTGCATTTTGATCGGGGTTGTGTAATTTGTCACAACGCATTGAACGGTTCACTAAAGGTTTGCGCCCTTTCCTGTAGGTAAATTTTATGCTGTGAAGAACCACAAATGAATATTGAACTCTAGATAATGATTACACAATGTGGAACGGTGGAGGGGTGAAGTGCCTTGATCCTTGGAAATTCCATGGAAATCATCCAAAATTATGGAAGATGGACTGATGCATAGCCAGAGGGATGGACAGCTTTATGACAAAGCAAAAATGTTAACTGTAGCGTCTGGATGGTTGGGTATGAGGGTGCTTCCAATTCTTTTAACTTTTCTGGGCATTAGAAATTTTAAAAAATAAAATCTTGGGGGGAAAATCACTCCTGTAAAGAAAAGGTCAGTTGAGTGTCGCTTAATCAGGTTTTGGAAGCTGCTAGGAGGGACCGGCCTCTAGCTGAGAAGGAAATGTTCCGGGAAAAGTAGCCAGTGAGACCGCAGTTGTGAGGGAGTGCACTTGACCTTGCCTTTGAGAATGACGTGGCCGTATCAGCGCCCAGGGGGCACCCTACCACCTGCAGCTTCCTTATCTTTCTAGGAAAAGATGGTGACTAGGTAGTGTAGTAGGTGGCCCTTTCAAGAAACTTCCAGAAACTTTGGGAGCTATCTTAAGTTGACAGAGGTGCTAAATTTCTCCCTCAAAATGAGACTTAAAAGAGGGGATAGCCTCGGCGGGGTTGCTTGTCTTTAAGAAAATGCAGTAATATTGATTTAATACACACATTAAACATCAAGTACCAACCCCACATTTACCTTCACTCAGAAAATATTTGTGGACTTTATGTCATATGCTGGGCCCTATGCCAGGTGCTGGGAATACTAAGAGAAGTAAACACAGAGTAGGCTAATTCCTGGGGATACTCGCCATCTAGTGG
>NW_027528243.1:516905-517682 GCF_008692635.1 Crocuta crocuta
CAAAGGAGAATCTGAGGGATTCTGCTTGCCTAGGGGAATCAGGAAGGATTTCACAGAAGAGAGAAACTTTTCCACTGGGTCTTGAGGATTGAGTAGGAGTTCGCCAGACATCGGGAGAGTGGGCGGGCAGTCCAGGCGGAGGGAAGAGCAGGTACAGAAGGAGTGGTGTTTCCAGGAAACGGCAGGTTTTNTCAGGAGTCAGTGAAGGCTTTATTTATTTGTTTATTTATTTGAGGCGGGGTGCAGGTGAGCAAGGGGCAGAGAGAGAGAGAAGCAGGGCTCACCCGAAGTGGGGCCCGAGCTCACCCGATGCGGGCCTCGAACCCATGAACCGTGAGATGGTGGCCTGAGCCAAAGTCAGATGCTCTGCGACTGAGCCCCCCAGGGAGCGCCCCCCAGCGAAGGCTCTCAAGGAGGGCATCGGCACGAGGGTGGTGGGACGGCCAGTGTCAGCTTAGGCAGGTCACCACGCCCTGGCAGCGGTAGACGGGGTGGCCTGGGCAGGAGACACCGAGGACTGGGAGCAGGTGGGAACCGCTTGTTCATGTCTTCGGGAAGGGTGAGGATGAGCGCAGCGGGGGCAGGGATGCAGGGGGGCGACAGGCTGAGCATGAAGGGGCTGAGAGGAGCTGAGGCCGTTGTAAGTTTCTTCCCACTGGGGCCGCTGGGCGCAGGGCGGCGGGAGCCCGGGCGGGGCAGGTGTGACCTACCCGGGCCATCAGGTTTACTGTTGAGTTGGATGCGCCAAGGAACCAGCAGGTCAAGGCGTCCAGTGGC
>NW_027528243.1:517782-518715 GCF_008692635.1 Crocuta crocuta
TACACGGGGGGCTCTGGGGTTACATCGCTAGGTTCTTCCACCTTCTGTCTATACGATCCTGGGCAAGTCCCTGAGTTTCCTGGAGCATCTAGTTCCTGGTCCATAAACTGAGGCTGAAACGAGGAACGGTACGCAACGCATTCCTCACAGTGCCCGGTGCAGAGCAAGCGCCAGGAAATGTTAGTCGCTGTGATTACAGAGGTGAGGCTGGGGGTCATTTGGGTATCATGATGCTCTTTTAAGCCACTAGCTTAGCTGAGGCCACCTGGGGAGGGCATGGAGGGTGGAAAGAAAGGTAAGGAAGGAGCCCCGGGGGAGAGTGTCAGATGAGCCAGAGAGGTGGTGAAGACCCCCGGAAGACGGCAGGGTCCTGGAAGCCAAGCTTCCAGAAGAAGGGGTGGCCGGCCCCATCAAACACTGCAACAAAAGTCAGATAATGGGTGAAAGTCGGCTCCGTTTGGCAACTGGGAGGCCTGGGGGACTCGGGCATGGGTGGCGCTGGGCAAAGGTACCCAAGACCACAGAAGCTACAGTTGCTCGCCCTGGTCGTGTGTGTGCACGCGTGCATGCCAAGGCCCCTCCCTGGGGTGTGACAGGCCGAAGGTGGGAGTGAGGGGGATGGTATGGGATAGAGCGAAGCTAAGTGGCGCTATACGGGTTGAATCCATTGTGACCTCGACCTCAAAACACTGCATTTAACTGGTTACAAACAAAGGCGGTACATTCGTATATACCAAAGAGCACAGCCTTTTCTTAGACAAGGTGAAAAGTTCCATCTTACCTAGAACAGTAAGGGAAACCCCTCGATAAAGGGCCAGGAACCCTTCCTGATGGTAAACAGTAGAGAAAGCATGGACGATCCCTCTGTAAGATGGTTCCAGCAGGTTCTGCACGGTCAGCCGGGTTTTGATGAGGTCTGTAGGGTGGGGTACA
>NW_027528243.1:518725-525326 GCF_008692635.1 Crocuta crocuta
GGGAAGCCCAAGAGAATCAGCTATGGATTGTGCTAGAGTGCGCTCTACTACTTCTTACAAGATCTCCCAGCATTTGGAAAGGGTGTCCAAAGTGAAAATTACTATACTAATGTATTAGGATTGGTGCGTCGTACATGGGATGCTACTATATTTATAGAATTCTAGTTACAAGCGGATACCCAGCTCTCTTCTTTATGTCTACCCTAAGTTCTTCTCCCTTCATTTTTTTAAAAAACGATTTTATTTTTTTGAAAATTTATTTATTTTGAGAGGGAGCCTGAGTAGGACAGGGGTTGGGGCGGGAGAGGGAGAGCAGGAGAGGCAGAGAGAATCCTAAGCAGGCTGTGCATTGTCACCATGCAGGGCTTGAACTCACCAACCGCAAGATCGTGACCTGAGCTGGAATCAAGAGTCTAATGCTCAACGGACTGAGCCACCCAGGTGCCCCTCTTCCCACTTCATTTTAAGCAATTCCCCCTTTATCTGCCTAACTGTGCACCCTGGCTTGCCAGTGGGGTGTACATGAATAGGAGTACTTGGTAAATACTGAACTGGAATGTGGCCCTTTGGTTCTGTTGAAACTTAAATGAATCCCTTGAAATGATGACTTGGGGTGTCCCCAGTGATGGATTTTTTTTTTTTTAAACTAAGTTCTATGCCCAGTGCAGGGCTTGAAATCACAATCAGGAGTCACGCTCTACTAACTGAGCCAGCCAGGCGCCACCACCGTGCCCCCTGTAATTGAGTTTTAAAATGGGGCGCCCGGGAGGCTCAGTCGGTTAAGCGTCCAACTTCAGCTTAGGTCATGATCTCATAGTTTGTGGGATCGAGCCCCACATCAGACTCTGTGCTGACTGCACAGAGCCTGCTTGGGATTCTCTTTCTCCCTCTCAGTGCCCCCTCCCTCTTCTCTCTCTCAAAACAAATACATAAACATTTAAAGAAATGTAAATTTGGTACAGCCCCTTTGTAGTATCTGGCACAGCTGAAAGAATGCCTTTCACCCCAGAAATTCCATTTTTCTAGGTGCATCCCCTGGGGAATCCCTTGCACAGGTACATGCGAGGACACACACAACACTGTTGTTGTGAAAAGTCAGACAACCCGCACATCCATTCATAGGGAGATAAATTGTAGCATGCTCCTACAATGGATAGTTAAAATGACTTTGCAGCTATGTATTCATATGGATAATCCTGAAAGCCTAAAGTTGAGCAAAAAGCAAGTTGCAGGCTTCCAGTGTACGGCAATTGAGAAACTATTTAAATTGAAAAACACATCCATCAAATCATACCTTGTATCATTCACTGATAGATGTAGATACAGAAAAAAAAAGGTGTAAGGTAGACCTCCAGGAAGGGGGGGGGAAGGGGTTGGGAATAAGAATGAAGAGGACTTCNTTCTTTCTTTCTTTCTTTCTTTCTTTCTTTCTTTCTTTTTTAAACATTTTTTTATTTTTGAGAGACAGATCACGAGCAGGGGAGGGGCAGAGAGAGAGAGGGACACACAGAATCCCAAGCAGGCTCCAGGCTCTGAGCTGTCAGCGCAGAGCCCCACGTGGGACTTGAACCCACGAACCGCGAGATCACGACCCGAGCTGAAACCAAGCCTCAGAGACACTCAACCGACTGAGCCACCCAGGCGCCCCTGGTACGGTCCCCTTTTTTTGGAAGCAGAGCGTCCCTAGTCAGGAGAGTCTACCTCGGCAGAAATTGTTATAAAGGGACATTTGCACAGTACGCATTCCCTGGCCAGGAAGCAAAGGAATTTTTACTCCTTGCTGATGAGGACAAAATCAAAAAGGGCTTGGAACCCAGGAAAAGTAATATTTTCTGCCAGAGAATGGGGTAGGGGAGAGGGAGAGAAATAGCAAGGGTCTGACTAAAAGGAAAGTGAACGGGGCTGGGTCTTTTGAACGATGAGAGCACGCTCAGGTCTTTGGCTTTTAAATCTCTCATGAAGAGGCGTGACCAATAAGTGGGTATTTGGGTTGAAAGCATTTAAGGGGTTTCCAAGAAACCTTCCTTTGCTCCCAAGTAAACACTCATCGATTAAAAGCATGTCCTTGGGGCGCCTGGGTGGCTTAGTCGGTTAGGCGTCCGACTTTTGCTTAGGTCATGATCTCACAGTTCGTGGGTTCGAGCCCCGCGTCGGGCTCTGTGCTGACTGCCAGCTCAGAGCCTGGAGCCTGTTTCAGAGTCTGTGACTCCCTCTCTCTCTGACCCTCCCCTGCTCACGCTGTCTCTCTCTCTCTCTCTCCTAGAAATAAATAAAACATTTTAAAAAATTTAAAAAAATTTAAAAAATTAAAAGCATGTCCTTTAGGGGGCGCCTGGGTGGCTCAGTAGGCTAAGCATCTGACTCCTGGTCTCTGCTCAGGTCATGATCTCACAGTTCAGAGCCCAGGGTGTGGGGCTCCTCACTGACAGCGCAGAGCCTGCCTCAGATTCTCTCTCTCCCTCACTCTTTGCCCCTCCCCTGCTTGCGCGTGGTCTCTTTCTCCCAAAAGAAAAAAATTAAAATTTTAAAAAATGNTAACTGCACTAATTGAAAATGTTATAAAAAAGAAGAGAGAAGAAACAGTCATGAGTTAACCAGCTACTTTTGAAAGATGCAGTAACTAAAGCAGGCATTCACCAATGGGCCATTGGCCTGTTTCACTGCGCGCACACTTCCTTGTTCCTCCCTCTCTTTTCCCCTCCCCTCGCTTGTCAGGTTGGAGGGGGACCTGACCAGGGGCAGGGGGGACAGAGGAAATGGAAACGCTTGACCGGAGGGGTGGCCTACAGCCAGCTGGAACAATCTAGATGAAGGTGGGAGTTGGAAATCTCATTCTCATTCATTCAAAATCATTCATTCTTATCGCCTCGCCTAATTCCCTATCCCACTTGGCCACCTCCAGGGCCTGAATGAATTCGCTACCCATTTATCGGACATCTACAACGTGCCAGACACCGTGCTGGCACCTAGCATAGGTCCTAACGGAGCTCAACAGCCCTGCCAAAGCAGTGACCCAGAGGGGCAACAGGAGAGGAATAGGCCCTTGGTGCGCAGAATGATTTGGTGGGCTAGGGATAGGATCCCTGTCTTAGATCAGTTTGGTTTCTAAAGGAGGGTCTTGCTATCCAATCTCCAAAAATAAAAAGACCCAGAGGAGGTCCGTCCTTCTCAGACTCTCGCCATGCCATCGGAATGGGCAATGTCAAGCCAGGCCACCCTGATAGGCCATCAAGGACGTACATGACCTTGAGCTCTTGTCTGATGGCCTGGGGCAGCGGGGGGGCCCTTCTCAGCTCTCCTCCTCCTCCCGCTGGCCTCCCACACAGGCACAGAAGCTTTCCCTGGAGGGACTGGATAAGCTGGTGAACAGCAGTGACCCTTGCCTTTCAGCCATAATGATAGTTCACACAGCCTGGACTTACGTAGGTAGAGCTTCAACCTAACGCAGCTTAGCAGCCGAATGCAGGCCCATGAGGCGGTTATACAATAAGCAAGTGGTGGTGGTGATGAGCTGTTTTGGTGTTGCAGGGACCCACACCAATGTTTACACAGCTGGACGAGGAGTCGTGGAGTCGAGTAGGACGGCGATCTACTATTCGATGTATTGAAAGCTACCTGCCGTGTTATGTACTATTTATTGCAGGGACCTAGCTCCTCCTAGACTCATAATAGACTTGGATCATAGATCCAAGTGAGCATGGAGGACGGTGGGCAGAGCCCCAGACTAGGGAGCCAGAAGACCCGGCTTCAAGCTCCAACGCTGCCATTAATTCTATCTGGGGGCAAGTCAATTAACCACTCCATTTCCTGAACATTCTGGGTGTTTATGCTTTGTTCAAACCCACGATCCTAGGCTATACCAGTACCCTCCGCCAACTGTTTTCACAAACTCAAGGCCAGGAAAGAGTAGAGATGGGTCAGTGTAATGACGGACCAAAGGTATCATCTTTATGTAGGAAGGATGGCTCCATGATTAGTCAACCACTTTGCTTTCTATGCCCAGCCACTCATTGAAACACTTCCTTTTAGTTTCCAGAAAGAATATAATCGCCCAGGAAAAATGAGTAGCAAACGCAGCCCAGGTAACTATCTCTTTCTTCCTCTCCCAGCTACTGGCCTGTCTCAGGTGCCCTCAGGGGCTATGCGAACTAGTGCAACAGGTTCCTGACTGGTCCTGCCACCAGGTGACAGTAATTCCCATCGAGTTGCTTTCATCATCATGCACACCCCCGCCTCCTCCAAAATCTCCCACAGCTAACCTTGGCCTTGCGGAAGTCCAGACTTCTTAACCCGGCCCTCTGAGATCTCAGCCCAACCTGCTTTTCTGGCTGTGCCTCCCATTACTGCCACCTACCCACCCTGTGTTCCAGCCATGCCCCGTGCCTCCCCACCTCCGTGCCTTTGCTCTTGACATTACCTGCAATCTCCTTCTCCCCATCGTGTGAATTTCTTTTTCTCTTCTTTAAGATTTTAAGTAATCCCTACACCCAACACGGGGCTCAAACTCTCAACCGTGAGATCAAGAGTTGCATGCTCTACGGACTGCGCCAGCCAGGTGCCCCAGAAGTGTGAATTTCTACAGCATTTCGGCCACACACTACAGACACAGTAGTCTTATTCTTCTATCACTCCGTAAGCTCTGGTGTGCAAGAACCACACGCCTTTCATCGTGGCGTGGCCCCAGCACTTTGCACACAGCGGGTACTTAATGAAGCCTGGCTAAATCAATGGCAAATGAACGCAGAGAGAAAGGCAGCATGATGTAATAGAGTACTAGGTCTGGAGGCAGAAGGTCAGGTTATGGGGCTCTCGGCTCTATCACTGAGGAGAGGTGCGGCCAGTCGGAGCCCCATTCTGCATCTGTAAAATGGGCATAATATTTCCCACCTTATGGACCTTATAGGGCAGGAGGCAGGAATTGTAGAAATCCAATCATGTGTACATATACGTGCGCACACACAATGGTCACTGTGTAGAGGTGATGGATATTTGATTATCTTGAGTGTGCTGATCATTTCACAATGTCCATTGAAACGTCAAGTTGTACACCTACATATATTCACTTTTTATAGGTCAATATCTCAATGGGGCTGTTAAAAAAAATCCAATGATGTATATATATTAGGTGGTGCTGAGGCCAAGGGCAGACCTCCCTGAGATGGGCAGCAATGGCGTGTAGATTATTTTGAGCTGAAAGCAAGTAAGGCCCACCAAGACTCAAGTGGAAACGTTGGATGTTCCCTCAACTGCCTAAAAAGCATTTAGATAGAGGATATGCTCCAGGAAGAGAGCGGACCACCCTAAATAAATACATTATAATATGAACTAGGGGTGGTTGACAGGGAGGAATTTAGCCAAGTCTGTTAAAATGCCTAAATCCCAGGGGCACCTGGGGGCTCAGTCGGTTAAGCGTCCGACTTTGGCTCAGGTCATGATCTCACGGTTCATGGGTTCGAGTCCTGTGTCAGGGCTCTGTGCTGACAGCTCAGAGCCTGGAGCCTGCTTCAGATTCTCTCTCTCTCACTCTCTCTCTCTCTCTCTCTCTGCCTCTTCCCCACTCGTGCTCTGTCTCTCAAAAATAAATGATTTAAAACAATTAAACAAATTTTTTAAATAAAAAACTTTCCTAAGTCCCTCTGTTTCTGAGTGACCCAGCAAACACTTGTTTACCAAACATTTTACTCTTACTCCCAGACTCCTGCACCTCCTTCTCCTTAGTTCAGAATGACCTCTACCTCATTTTGCCTGTCTTTGCAATCTTGTGTGTGTGTGGATTCCCCGGAAGTACGAAATTAAGTTTGGTTTTCTCCCCTTGATCTGTCTCATGTCAGCTTAATTCTTAGTCCAGCTGGAAGAACCTTGGACAGAGGAAAAGCTCTTCCTCTCCCACAGTGGTTCCCAGAGCAGCCACAATACTTGAAACCAGCCTTTAGAGTCCCGCCCCCTTCTCCTGGGTATACATTCCCAAGCAAGATTCCCATCCGGCTTTGTGGAGAATGGAGGGAAGTAGGGAGGAATGGAGTCCTTAAAACTCAGAGAATTGGGGCGCCTGGCTGGCTCAGTCAGTTGAGTGGCTGACTTTCGCCCAGGTCATGATGTCCCGATTCCTGAATTCAGGTNAACAAAACAAAAAAAACCAGAAACAAAAAAACCCTCAGAGAACCGTTTATAGATACTAGCTTTCCTCCCCAGAGGAAGAGAAGGTAACTTCTTCCAAGCCTAGGTCATGCGCGCTAGCCTCCGAGACTCAGTGAGAAGGATGATTCCGACCCGCTTGTCAGCTGCTAGGTGAGCCCAGCAGCCCCCCCCTCCCAGAAAAGAGGCCAGAATCCTGGCTGTTCGCCTCCGAGGCTTGAACTATGTGGTCAAGACTGTGAGCTGTTTGTCTAATTCAGAGCCAAGGCCAGACTTTGGAGTTGGCACTGTGCCCACGGAATGAGGAACACAGGGACCATCCCTCGGGAAGTATAGAAACAGCCCCTCTTCCTGAAATTCCATCAGGACCATTCCATTCCTTTAGGCTTATTTTCAGTCGAAAGGCAAATATCTCTGAGCACAGAGGGAGCCTTGAAGACTCATCTGGTATTTACAAATGTAGATA
>NW_027528243.1:525446-525760 GCF_008692635.1 Crocuta crocuta
GTTGGGGACGCCTGCGTGGCTCAGTGGGTTAAGCCTCCGACCTGGGCTCAGGGCCTGATCTCACAGTTCCCGATCTCACAGTTCCCGAGTTCGAGCCCCGCCTCAGGCTCTGTGCTGACAGTCTCAGAGCCTAGACCCTGCTTCACATTCTATGCCTCCCCTGGCTCTCTCTACCCCTCCCTCACTCGCACTCTGTCTCTCTCTCAAAAATAAACATTTTGGGGGGAAAATAAGCAGCTGTTGGAAGGTGAAAAAAGCGCAAAGGAGGAGGCCAGTGGGCAGAGGGTGGGATGAGACAGTATGTTGAGGGGCCT
>NW_027528243.1:525776-526038 GCF_008692635.1 Crocuta crocuta
GGGACCTAAAGGCAAGTTTCACAGAAATCTGTGGCCTTTTGTGGCACCTCCCCCTACAGCACTTTCTTCTGCGGGCTTTGCTCACAACAGCACCGCCACCGCCGCGCACACGCCCCTTCCACAGGGTCTGTCTCTCCTACGGCAGTCAAGGCGCACTTTCCAAGTTGGTGGACGGTGGGAATGGTTAGAAGCCATCTCTCTGGAGAGGTGTTCACCCCTTCCCCCTTCCCCCCCATCTCCTTTTGCCCCATTCCCCAGCTGA
>NW_027528243.1:526173-526329 GCF_008692635.1 Crocuta crocuta
CCGGGGCTCTCCTCGCTCCGACCTCTCGCGTTCTGCTCCGAGAAGGCGGGCCAATGTCGCAACGCAGAAGGGGAAAGAAACCCATTGCACACAGCGGCCACCCGTCCCACTTGTCAAGCATTGGGCTTCCCATACATCATCTCATTTAATCCTCAA
>NW_027528243.1:526357-526676 GCF_008692635.1 Crocuta crocuta
CTCCTGCCCTGTTTTTTTTCTCTCTCTCTCTCTCTCTCTCCCCCCCTCCCTCTCTCTGTCTGTGTGTCAAAAATAAATAGGTAAACTTAAACAAAAGAATCAAACTCAAATTGACCTAAGACAGATTAATAGGAGAAAATAAAATTTAATTTTGTACGTACAGGGAAACCACACAGACGTGGAAATTCCAAAGACCTGGAAGCCAAGGTAAATATGTCACCCTGAACTAAGGAGCAGGGGGTAGGGTCTGGGACCGGAAAGGAAAGCACTTCACAGGGCAATAAAAAGAGCAGATGTTTGGTAATTAGCTGTTTGCCCT
>NW_027528243.1:526775-526928 GCF_008692635.1 Crocuta crocuta
CCTCAATCTAGATTCTTTTGTGTAGTTAAGGGAGGGGCAAAGATTTTTTTTGAGCTCCCATGGTCTCCAATGCCTGGGCTCAAGAGTCTGCCTGCGGAAGTGGTCCACCTTGGGGCAGCCGGCCCTGCCCCAAAAGCACGATATGTGTATTAG
>NW_027528243.1:527028-527801 GCF_008692635.1 Crocuta crocuta
ATTAGATATTATTTAGATATTATTTTGCAGAAGAGTAAACCGAGACGGAGAGATTGACTTGCTCTAGGTCACAGCTGCTGTAGGCCAGCGGGATTCAAATCTAGGTCAGGTTTTTGCCACCTAACAGCTACACTACGCGTCCGCTATGACTGCAGAGTGTAACGGGAGTAGGGACATTTTCTGTAAGCTTAGGACAATGGGGACTAAAAGTGATTTGGCCAGAACCCAAGGAGAATTTTCTGAAGTTAAAAAGAATTCCAAATGTCGCCCTCTCTCTCTTTTTAAAAAGCTGCATCAATAATAACAATGAAAAGGAAGGCGGCAGTCAGCCATCTCTTAGGGCAAGACATCCCGGGGACACACACAGTTGTTTTGAGGCTCCTAAAGTCATTTTCTTTCTTTTTTCCTCTTTAAAAACACTTTTTTAAAATGTTTATTTATTTTTGAGAGAGAGAGACACAGAATCTGTCAGCACAGAGCCCGATATGGGGCTCGAACCCATGAACCGCGAGATCATGACCTGAGCCGAAGTCGGATGCCCAACCAACTGAGCCACCCAGGCGCCCCTCATACAGTTATTTTCTTCAAGTTACCAACACATAGGACAATAAACGAAACTTTTCTCAAAGGCGTCAGTCACAGGGCCTAGATTCAGAAGCCTGGTTCTGATGACAGAAGCCAGGTCTGCTCTCAAAGATTGGCAACTGCTTGCTTTTCATATTCTGTGAATTCTCCTATCTTGTCCTGCTGTCTGCTACCTTCACAGCGGAGAG
>NW_027528243.1:527897-529221 GCF_008692635.1 Crocuta crocuta
TCCGAGGACTTGAGCTTGAGCTGGAATTTGGGGACAACAGTTAGAAAACTCTGAGGTAGCATTTTGTCCCAAGGATGGACCGGTTGTTGTAAAAAAACCCATTGTATGGAGAGTGGCTCCACTGAGTTGTTTTCTTTTGTTTGTTTTTGTTATTTTCAGTAGGCGGTCTTGCCCAGTGTCCAGCACGGGAGCCCACTGCGGGGCTTAAACTCACAACCCTGCGATCCAGACCTGAGCTGGCATTGAGTTGNCGGACGCTTAACCGACTGAGCCACTCAGGCGCTCCCTTTTCATTCTGTTTTAAAGCAACTTGTGTGAGAGTCTCAAGTGCACCCATCCTGACAACAAGGGTAAATAAATACTCTTGTTTTCACCACTCCTGTTTTTTTTTGGTCCTCAGCAGGAATCAGATGTTTCAGGGAGCCAGGGGCAGGACCAGTGTGTTTTACTTCTCCTAGCTGGGGGCCCGGAGCAGATCACGAGCCGATGGGTTATTTCAACCCAGAAAGTTAAAAAGTGTATGTTTTTTCACTGCAGGTACATTGAACAGTAGATTGAGGGACGGCGGTGTGTATTTGCTGTCCTTCTGTCTTTTTGTGATAGGGCGCTAACACAATGACGTGCATTCAACTTTTCCTCAGTCATAGCCCATTCATCCGCTAAGCATTGTCAAGCTGGTGTACATTGATCTTAAACATAAATCAGTTTCTGACCGTGTCTTGTATTTGGACAGTGCCGCGTGGACCCGAGCTCACTGTTACTGCTTCTTTTGCGCCCTTCTTGAAAAGTCTGTGTAGAAACAGCAGGTTAAGGATCCCCAACTTTGGAAAAGGAACACGGTGTGACATTGCAGTTCTGTGTTAAAAATGTACGATTACTGGGGCGCCTGGGTGGCTTAGCCGGTTAAGCGTTCGACTTTCGCTTAGGTCATGATCTCGCGGTTCGTGGGTTCGAGCCCCGCGTTGGGCTCTGTGCTGACTGCCAGCTCAGAGCCTGGAGCCTGTTTCAGAGTCTGTGTCTCCCTCTCTCTCTGACCCTCCCCTGCTCACGCTGTCTCTCTCTCTCTCTCTCTGTCCTAGAAATAAATAAAAAACATTAAAAAAAATGAACGATTACTTTTTAAAAGGGACGCAGGGCTCAGTCAGTGGAGTGTGCGACTCCTGATCTCAGGGTTTTTAGTGCGATCCCCGCGGTGACTGTAGAGATGACTTTATTTTATTTAAAAAAAAATTTTATTTTTATGTTTTATTTATTTCTAGGAGAGAGAGAGACAGCGTGAGCAGGGGAGGGTCAGAGAGAGAGGGAGTCACAGACTGAAACAGGC
>NW_027528243.1:529368-530596 GCF_008692635.1 Crocuta crocuta
CGTCGGGCTCTGTGCTGACAGCTCAGAGCCTGGAACCTGCTTCAGATTCTGTGTACCCCTCTCTCTCTGCCCCTCCCCTGCTCATGCTCTGTCTTTCCAAAATAAATAAACATTAAAAAAAACAACAACAACAACCTTTTCTGCAGCTCAGCGGAGCTCCTTACTATTGTTTGCTAGATGGGGTGCTGCCCACTTCGTGATAACGCCAATTTGATCTTTACATTTACTCAGTTGAATTTTTATTATTTAATCTTTTCTTCCCTCTTTCCTTCCTTCCTGTCTGCCAGCCTTTCTTTTTTAAAAAGTCTTTATCTATCTATCTATCTATCTATCTATCTATCTATCTATCTATCTATTTTGAGAGAGAAAAAGCATGAACAGGGGAGAGGCAGAGAGAGGAGAGAGCGAGAATCCCCAAAAGGCTCCACACCGCCAGCACAGTGCCCGACATGGGGTTTGAACTCCTGAACTGTGAGATCATGACCTAAGCCACCCAGGCGCCCCATGCCAGCCTTTCTTTTAAACAAAAGTGAGATCATTCCTCCGGAGAGACCTCTTAAAAGCTATTAGTCAGGTTACCTGTAGGAAAGGAAACTGTGACAAATGGAACAGAGATGCAAGGGAGATTGAGTTTTGACTGCGCCCTTTGGTGTTGTAGGGGCCAAGGACGCCCGCCCCCACGATGTGCCAGTTTGGCACGCAGGTTATACAGAGCTGGAAACAATCAAGGCCCAGAAGACTCAGACTCCTTCCTCCTTCTTGTTCAGGGTGACTTCATGTTGCCCGACCGTCTTTGGAATTCCATGTGTGTGTGGATTCCCTTTGCCTCTAAAATTAAATTTGATTTTCTCCTGTTAAATCATCTCCTTTGATTCGCAGTCCAGCTAGAAGAATCCCGGAGGGCAGAGGTCATTTCTCCTTCCCCACAGTCATCAGCTTCCTCTGAAGTATTCCCATCAGGGCCCGTGTTTTCTACGACTTGCGTCTTTCCATCGGGGAGGGGTTGCTTTCACAATGTTGAACGGCGCTTGGTGAAGGCCCCAAATACCATCTACTTTCCATTGACATGGCGCTTGCACTCCCCGCACAATTCCACGCACAGAAGCACCGTGCAAAAACGGTTTTGTCTTTGAGTTAAGCAGAGTTACGTTCTCACCTCAGATCATAATTATTGTGCATTGCAGATGTGCGGCATGCCTGGCCTTTTGCCCATGAAATGCCAGTAGAG
>NW_027528243.1:530608-532019 GCF_008692635.1 Crocuta crocuta
GCCTGCTCTGGCTGCTGCTCCCTCTGCCTGGAAAGTTCTTTCCCCAGATGTTGGCACAGCTGGTTCCTTCTGCTCATTCAGAGCGCAGCCGAAACGTGACCTCACAGCGCTGACCTTTCTACCCATTCTGTGGGGACCCTGCTGGCTCCACCACAGGGGCGCCTGGCANACGAGGGCAGGGATCTTGTCGCTCGGTCACGGCTGTGCCCCGCCCCCCCTTCCGCCCCCGTGCCCGGAGCGCTGGTTGACACACATCACGCCACCATCGTTAGTTATGAGAAGGAAAAAAAAGGGAGGAAGGAAATCTCTTTTTCAGCTGTACGATTGGGCAAAGATGAAGGAGACAATGTCTTCGTGGAAGTTTCTGGGTCATGTATGATAAATAGCAGAAGATGAGCTGAATTCACAAGATCCGTGGATTTCGTCAATTTGCACTGAATGATATTCAGCCTTGAGAGAATTGGATATTTGCCATTTCACGTGGATAGCCACATCTGGAATGCCAAGGTGAACTGATATTTGAAAGGGACACATGGCTTTATCCCCAGCCCTCACTGTCACCCTGTCTTCCGTGGCAATTTTGGCAGGTGTGTCAGTGATGACTTCAGGGGGTGCCTGGTTGGCTCAGTTGATTAAGAGTTCGACTTCGGCTCAGGTCATGATCTTGCAGTTCTTGAGTTTGAGCCCTGCATCAGGCTCTGTGCTGACAGCTCAGAGCCTGGAGCCTGCTTCAGATTCTGTGTCTCCCTCTCTCTCTGCCCCTCCCCTGCTCACATTCTGTGTCTCTATCTCAAAAATAAATAAATATTAAACAAACAAACAAAACCAATGGCTGCAGCATTTCTATCCTTTGCAGTCCAATATAAACACCATAAAATGTGTCTTTCATGGCTTTGGCATTTTTATCCCTTGGCACGCGGTATATAACTTCAGGCGATGCTTGGCTATCCTTCCATTCTGCTTCAGAAGCTTCGATGGTGTTTGAAGCAGGAACTTTCATGTGAAAATACGTGAGGTTTTCATTCATCCATTCAATCACTCATTTATTCATTCCACAAGTATTTATCGAATACTTAACTCTATATCAGGAACTATGCTGTCACCTAATGGAATTTAATTAGCTCCCATGACCAGGCCACAGTTATCCAAATTTGAAATTTTTTTTTAATGGTAGTCACATGATACTTTTAGTTTCTTGGCTGCTGGTATTTTTACAACTCTTAAGAGATGGTTCAGGGGCGCCTGGGTGGCTCAGTTGGTTAAGCGTCCAACTGCAGCTCAGGTCATGATCTCACAATTCGTGGATTNCACAAAGCATTGTTTTTTAAAATATTTTTTTTAATTCTTGAGACAGAGGGAGAGCAGGGGAGGGCAGGGGATCCGAAGCGGGCTCTGCACTGGCAGCAAGCCT
>NW_027528243.1:532072-532296 GCF_008692635.1 Crocuta crocuta
TTGTGCGTCTGGGACGGGGTCCTCTCTAACGGAAGCTACTTCCAAACATTTGGGGCGCTCCTCTTACAGGTTGGGAGGGGGAGTTTTTGATCCTACAAGGTTTGCACAGAACCAAACTAAAGCGCAGGGCAGGCTTTCCCCACAGAGGGGGGCTACAACCACAAGGCAAATGCATAATAATTATTCTAGAACTTACCCTGGGGCACAGACGGAAGAGGACAGTC
>NW_027528243.1:532303-540098 GCF_008692635.1 Crocuta crocuta
GATGCTCAACCGACTGAGCCACCCAGCACCCCTCTCACTTTTTTTTTTAATGGCCACATAGTATTTTATTGTATAGCCGTATTGATTTATTCAACCATGCTCCCCAGTATGGACATTTCAGACTCATATTGCAATATTTTACAATCATAAACAGTGTTACAGGGGTGCCCGGTGGCTCAGGTGGTTAAGCGTCTGACTTCAGCTCAGGTCTCGATCCCTCACAGTGCATGAGTTCGAGTCCTGCGTCGGACTCTGTGCTGACAGCTCAGAGCCTGGAGGCTGTTTGGGATTCTGGGTCTCCCTCTCTTTCTGCCCCTTCCCTGCTCACCCTCTNTCTCTGACCCTCCCCTGCTCACGCTGTCTCTCTCTCTCAGAAATAAATAAAACATTAAAAAAATTATACATGCCTTTACCTACTTCCTGTACTAAAGGTTGGTTTTTCAGCTTCCGGAAATCCTATGTTGATGTCCCAATGAAATGAACGCACTGAGGTCTATGGACGTTCAAGATACAAGACCCTGTGCTGGTGCTCTGGACTGGGGTTGTGAAGTGCTCCCCAAAATGGCAGTGATCGTTGGCAATGAGCAGACTGAGGGAACATGAGGCCAGGGTGTTGGGCGGTTGACCCCATGAATGTTGAAATCACTGAGAAGATGGGAGAAATTGAGTTAAGGAGAACAGTGAGCCAAGGACGAAAGCCTCAGGAATGACGACAGTCACCAGGAGGGCGACAGAAGCCTCCCATTGAGAAGGGGAAAAGGTGACATAATGGGATGGTGTGAGCCCAGGAGGAGCCAGAGGTTTCTCAAGAGTGGGGAGGAGCAAAGATCTGAGGCGGCCTCGGGGAGTCAGGAAAGCCCCACCTCCACCCCTTGCACCCTTTCAGGCATTTAGCTACGAGGAGATGAGGGAATAGACAGCCTGCACTTTGGACGCGACAGCGGACAGCCCAGGTTTCCGTTACAGCAGGGTGTGGAAGGAACGTCCTGAGGAGAGGTTCGAGGCTGNCCCTCACCTTCTGGTAAGGCCCGGCTGCAGTAGTGTAGAGTGGTCCTGGACTTTTCCAGCCAGCTGGCGCCGGTGGGGACAACGGAAGTAGCAGCAGCTGGCTACAACCAACCATGTGGCCCTTTGCTACTGGGGTGCTGGGAATCGTTTCCAGCGTCTCTTCTGCGTGTTCTCCGAGATTGGGCCCAAGGACCGAGCTGGGGGGAGGTGTCCCAGGGCTGAGCTCCTCCTGCGAGTGTGACATGCATGGCGCTGGTGTTTAATGTCCCACCTAGAGACTGGCTGGACCTCCCAAAGTATTGCCGTGCTGCTGCTATTTTGCATATAATTTGCATGAGGTTTGCTGCGCTTAAAAGAAGTCTGAGAGAAAGGCTGACTGNNGTTATGAGTGTACCCTGGTTCAGTGAGTCAGCTCTTGGTAACTGTTGGTCACTCTTCTCAGTCTCCTTTGCTTGTTCTTCTTTATCTAGTTTTTTAAAGTTTATTTATTTGCTTTGAGAGAGAGAGAGAGAGAGAGAGAGGGAGGGAGCGCACAAGCGGGAGAGGAGAAGAGAGGAGAGACAGAATCCCAAACAGGCCTCATGCCATCAGAGAACAAACTAGTGCGGGGCTCGAAGTCATGAACCAAGAGATCAGACCTGAGCCGAGATCAAGAGTTGGACACTCACCCGACTGCGCCATCGAGGCGCCCCTGGTTTTTCCTTATCTAAGTGTTGAAGTCCTCCAGGCTCAATCCTTGAGCCTCTTCTCTAGTTCAACTGAATTCCATGGGGATCTCATCCAGTCGAATGGCTTTACATACCATCTATATCCTGACAACTCTCAAATATTTATCTCCAGCTTTGAACTCCCCCTGAACTCCAGATGCTCATATGCAGATGCCTCTTTAATAGCTCTCCTTGAACATCTACTGGGCATTTCAAACCTAATGTGTCTCAATCCAAACCCCTGGTCTTCCCCATCTCTGTAAATGGAAACTTAATTCTTTTGGTAACTCAGGCCAAAACTCTAGTAGTCTGCCTGGTACCTGTTTTTATCTTTTTTAAAAATTATATTTAGTTTTTTTAAAATTAGGCTCCATGCCCAATGTGGGGCTTGAACTCACAACCCTGAGATCAAGAGTCACATGTTCTACTGACTCAGCCAGCCAGGTGCCCCTATTTTTTTCTTTTTTAAAACAATGTTTATTTATTTTTGAAAGAGAGAGAGAGAGAGAGAGAGAACATGTAGAGGAAAGGCAGAGCGAGAGGGAGACACAGAATCCAAAGCAGACTCCAGGCTCTGAGCTATCAGCACAGAGCCTGACACAGGGCTTGAACTCACGAACCGGGAGATCATGACCTGAGCCACAAAGTCAGACATATAACTGACTGAGCCACCCAGGCTCCCCCAGGTGCCCCTGTCTTTACAATGCATCATCTCTCACCTACATTATTGGATTTCCTCCTAACTTTCTGCTCCCACTGTTGTCCCTTCCCTGCTTTTTTTTTCTCTATAGAATTGATCGGATGTACTATTGGATGTACTATATATTTTCCTTAAAAAAAATTGTCTCTCTTTAGCCTGCTAGACTGAAGACTCCATGAGGGGGTCTGTTTTTGTCTGTTCTGTATACAGTTGACCCTTAAACAACATGGGGTTAAGGATATTGACCCCCTTGTGAAGTCAGAAACCCACATATAACTTTTTACTCCCCCCCAACTTAATTACTAATAGCCTACTGTTGACCTGAAGCCTTACCAATAATAGAAACAGTTGGTTAACACATATGTTGTATGTTATGTGTATTAAATACTGTATTCTTACAATAAAGTAAGCTAGAGAAGAGAAAATATTAAGAAAATCCTACGATCAAATACGTTCACAGTACCATACTGTGTTTATTGACAAAAATCTGCATAAAAGTGGACCCACGGAGTTCAAACCCATGTTGTTCAAGGGTCCGCTGTACTTCTACATTTCTAGCCCTTAGAACACTGCCGTGGCACATAGTAGGCTGGTAGGCACTCAATAAATATTTGTTGAATATATGAATGAATGATCCTACTATAAGATACCAATATATAAATCAGAATGCTTGTTTTTTTGAATGTCTATTTATTGTTGAGAGAGAGTGAGAGACACAGCACGAGCAGGTAGGGGCAGAGAGAGCAAGACACAGAATCCGAAGCAGGCTCCAGGCTCTGAGCTGTCAGCACAGAGCCCGACGTGGGGCTCAAACTCACAAACCGCGAGATCATGGCCAGAGCCCAAGTGGGACGCTTAACTGACTGAGCCACCCAGGCGCCCAAGAGTGTCTATTTTTTTTAATGTTTATTTGTTTATTTTGAGAGAGCATGTGTGAGAGAGAGTGTGTGAGTGGGGAGGGGGCAGAGAGAGAGGACAGAAAGAGAGAATCCCAAGCAGGCCCCAGGCTGTCAGCACAGAGCCAGACGCGGGGCTCAGTCTCACGACCTGGAGATCATGACCTGAGTTGAAATGAAGTTGGACACTTAACTAACTGAGCCACCCAGGAGCCCCTAGGATGTCTGTTTATTAACTTATTATGAGAAATATGACTGCTAAGCGGACCTGAATACTCACCTTGGATATGGGTACCCTCTTTCCTTTAGGGGGTGCTTAATGGGCTATTACACTACCAGGAGAAGTTAGGGAAATATTAGGATACTCTTTACAGGTAATCCTACCAACCCATCTTAATTGCGGGAATATGCCTTCCTATTGGACTGTAATATTTATGGAAATTTCTCTGGAATCACCCTTGCCTTGGGCTCTTTGGGTCGCTCGTATTTTTTGTTTCCATGTAGAGGAAAGAAGGGTAACTTCTAAATTTTGGACTTGAGTAGTTGGGTAGGTGGTGATGCAGTTAACTGAGATAGGGAGGGACTTTAAGCTCACTGATGACTTCGTGGGAATAACTTAGGCTGAAGGTAATGTATAAAGATAAAGTAGGAAGCATGTTAAGGCTATGGTAAATCCAACTTGAGGGCTCACTTCATATATTCAAGCGGTTACCCCAAAAGCAATGTCTGTTATGGCCGAAACTATACACCAATACCTGTGTACTCCTCCGTACCTCCTAACTTTCCTTTTAGCCAAGTGAGGCCATGTGGTTTTGTTTTGGGTGATGGAATGTGGACAGGATTGGTAGATGCCACTGCCAATAGCCCTCATAATTTTTCATGCTGAAACTCTGTTGGTGTGGCCGGAAGCAAAAGACTCTAAAATGGCATCGTGAAATTCAAGGAACCTGGACCCTTGAGCCTACCGCTTGGAGGAAACCTACTTGGGAGGGTTGTGCAGACAGGAACCAGCTCATGGGACCTTGTGTGAGTGAGAAATCCGCCTTTGTCTTAAGCCACTGACATTTTGGGGTGTATTTGTTGCCACAGCCGAGTCTCATTTACCCTGACGAACATATCTCCACATGGTTGTCCACGGAGAAGCCCTCTTCGCCTGAGTTGCACGTGAAGATACAAGAGAAGTGCTCCACAATTGTCAGTTATGTTAAGAATGTTTCCCCTCAGCTTTATGAAGGATGGGCAAGGACTATGAAGAACTACTTTTGCACCGATTTTCATGAGGAGAAGTCATCACCTATTTGAGCTTTACGAAAAATCTGTGTCTTCCTGGGGAAAAACAAAACAAAACAAAAACCCGTCTTCAATCTGAAGGATCATAAGCACGACTAGGATTGACTTTGAGCAACCCAAACTCATGACAGGCTTCATCAGGGTTGTGTCATGCAAGAGAAACTGAACCCCACGATTGCAAAAACTGTAGCCGTAACACATATGCCGTGATGGAGACTGTGAGTTTGGGGTACTAAGTGGTTTTCATGGTCTGGATTACCTAGTTTTGAATTCAACCGAGGAAGTTGCTGCAAACGTTTTGATGATAATGAAGAGACTCTTGAGATGCTTGATTAAGTGTCTTCTGCAGAATTTCTCCAAAGTGGAAGGCAGTGGTGAGTGGCTAATCGTGCCAATTTGGGCCCTCCAGGAGGCAGATGCTAATATGGAGTTAGGAATGTAAGATGTTGATTGGAGACAATGCCTGTGTAAAATACAAGAGCAGGGAGCAAGGATGGGCAGGGAAAGCCCTTACGTCAGCGTGCAGATCTGACCCATGTGAAAGGGAGGGGAAGGACGGGAAATGGGCGGATGCGACAAAGTATTAGTCAACCCAACTGGGAGTTCTGGCAGAAAGACTTCCTGGTAGCTAACCGCACTCCTCAGAGATAGATGGCAAATTCTTTCCTGAAGGCAGATCTCACCTGCGTCTCCATTGCCACCACAGTCCACCCTTAGCGCTGCATGGATCCACTTCTCCAGTCTTGTTCAATGCTCCTGTGGGCTTCTCTCCCTGAGGAGAAACACAGAAGAATTGGTGAGTGAGAAGCACCACACCTCTCCGCAGCTGCTTTCAGGGCTGCTACTGGTCCTCACCTTTCCTTTCTCCAATACGCATTCTATACTTGTACTGATTTTCTGTCCACTCCATCTATCACTTGCCAACCAAAGGGTGTGTTGGAGAAAATATCCAGTTATAATAGTAGATGTATTTATTTTTCCTTGTGATTCTTTCGGTTTCTGCCTCACTTATTTTGATGCACTGTTGTTAGGTGCAAATACATTCAGGAGTGCTATGTTAAGAATTCTCAATTTCTGAGAATACCCTTTATCATTAGGTAATGCTCCTCCTTATTTATTTATATTTTAGAAGGGGCATTCTTTCATTTTTAAAGATTTTGTTTATTTGTTTAATTTTTTTGAGAGAGAGAGAGAGAGAGAGAAAGAATCATAAGCAGGCTCCATGCTCAGTGTGGGAGCCTGGCTTGGGCCTTGATCTCACAACCATGAGTTTATGACCTGAGCTGAAATCAAGAGTCAGGTGCTCAAATGACTGAGCTACCAAGGTGCCCCTAAATATTTTATTTTTAAGCAATCTCCACACCCAATGTGGGACTGGAAACTATAGCCCTGAGATCAAGAATCACATGCTTTACCCACTCAGCAAGGTGCCCCCCTATTTTGTTTTCTGAGTGTGTTTGTAACCGTGTTTCTGGATGAAGTTAACATTTGTTTTTGTTTTTGTTTGTAAGTTTTTATTGTAATTCCAGTTAGTTAAAATGCAGGGTTATATTAATTTCAGGTGTACAATATAGCCATCCAACAATTCCATACATCACCTGGTGCTTATCACGACAAGTGCCCTCCTTAGTCCCCATCACCTATTTCACCCGTCCCCCCCTTTCACCTCTACTCTGGTAACCATCAGTTTGTTCTTTATAGTTAAGGGTCTGGGGTCGCCTGGGTGGCTCAGTTGGTTGAGTGTCCCACTTTGACTCAGGTCAGTATCTCACAGTTTGTGAGTTTGAGCCCCGCATTGGGCTCACTGCTGTCAACACATAGCCTACTTCAGATCCTGTCTCCCTCTCTCTGCCTTTACTCGTCTCTCTCTCTCTCTCTCTCAATAATAAATAGACATTAATAAAGGAGTCTGTGTCTTGGCTTGTCTCTTTTTTTCCCTTTGATCGATTGTTTTTTTTCTTAATTTCCACATATGAGTGAAATCCTATGGTATTTGTCTTTCTTTGATGGAGTTATTTCACTTAACATTGTACTCTCTAGATCCATCCATGTTGTTGCAAATGACAAGATTTCATTCTTTTTTATGGCTGAGTAATATTCCACTGCACGTATACACCACATCTTCTTCATCCATTCATCAATTGATGGACACTTGGAGTACTTCCATATCTTGGCTATTGTAAATAATGGTGCTATAAACAAAGGGGTAAATGTATCCTTTTGAATTAGTGTTTTTGTATTTTTGGGGTAAATACTCAGTAGTGTGATTACTGGATCATAGGGCAGTACTATTTTTAATTTTTTTTCAAGTAATCTCTATGCCCAGTGTGGGGTTTGAACTCAGGACCCTGAGATCAAGAGTCACGTGCTTTATTGACTGAGCCAGCCAAGTGCCCTCTATTTTTAGCTTTTTGAGGAGCCTCCATACTATTTTCCAGAGTGACTACACCATTTTGCATTCCCACCAACAGTGCACGAGGGTTCCTTTTTCTCCACATCCTCACCAATACCTGTTGTTACTTGTGGTTTTGGTTTTAGCCATTCTGACAGGTGTGAGGTGATATCTCACTGTGGATTTGATTTGCATTTTTCTGATGATGAGTGATGTTGAGCACCCTTTCATGTGTCTGTTGGCCATGCTTATATATTCTTTGGGGAAATATCTCTTCATGTCTTCAGTACATTTTTAATTGAATTATTTGTTTTTTTAGTGTTGGGTTGTATAAGTTGTTTTTTAAAAAAGTATTTTGAGAGAGAAGGAGAGAGAGAATCCCAAGCTGAGCGTGGAGCCTGATGCAGGGCTTGATATCGTGACGGTGAGATCATGAACTGAGCTGAAATCAAGAGTTGGATGCTTAGCTGACTGAGCCACCCAGGCGCCTCTGAGTTGTGTGAGTTCTTTATATATTTTGGACACTAACCCTACCAGATGCATCATTTGCAAGTATCTTCTCCCATTCAGTATATTGTCTTTTAGTTTTGTTGATAGTTTCCCTTGCTATGCAGAAGCTTTTTATTTTGATGTAGTCACAATAGTTTATTTTTGCTTTTGTTTCCCTTGCCTCAGGAAGCATATCTAAAAAAATGTTGCTATGGGGGCACCTGGCTGGCTCTGTCGGTTAAGTATTTGACCCTTGATTTCAGCTCAGGTCATGATCTCACGGTTAGTCACTTCAAGCCTCTGCATCGGGCTC
>NW_027528243.1:540268-553085 GCF_008692635.1 Crocuta crocuta
ACGTTACGGCCAATGTCAAAGATATTACTGCCAGTGCTTTCTTCTAGGATTTTCATGGTTTCAGGTCTTACATTTAGGTCCTTAGTCCATTTTGAGTTTCTTTTTGTTTATGGTGTAAGAAAGTGGTCCGGTTTCATTCTTTTGCACGTCTTTGTCCAGGACTGGTATTATTATTATGGTATGTCATTGCCATGGTGATGCAGGGTTCTTCCTCTTGGGGACCCAGCCACCTTTTCAGTCAGTGGGTTCTGGGTCTGAAAACCGACTCGGGACAGGAACCGGATAGGGGATCGTGGCTTTTTATTAGGGAGCTACCCTCAGCCTCTTTCTTATTGCTGCTTTTAAAATACTATATAATTAAACAGTATCCTTGTTGGCCGTCCATCTGTTCGCCCCTAGGGACACCATACTCTCTTAATCTTCTTGACTCCATGAGGGGCAAGCCCCCCTGGCCAGCCCTCTGCCATAGCCAGTCAGTATGGCGATTGCAGCCTCCTGGGTCTGGGCAGTTAAATAGAGCCGCCTGATCCCTCTTTGGTCTGTATTAATGAACCCAACTCTGTGATCGCCTCTCCTATCATCCCCACTGGCCTGCAGAGAGGAACTGCCACGGAACTTCCTGGTGATGCTGGAAGCCCTCTCACTGGTGTATGTCCCTCAGCTCTAGTGAATGGTGTTTCCGGAACCCTCCCACACAACGTCATCCTCTGGTGGGTCTCCTGGTGGCCGGTAACGTGTCCGCTTCAACACGCCCACCCCTCTGAGGGGTTTAGTTCTGCTCTTTACCATCTGCTGTGGCAATTCGGGCATTTGAACCTCACCCAGTATAGGCTTCTGGGAGCCACCGTCACAGTAGCTTTGCACCTACCCCCAGGATCCTTGCCAGGGTTTTGAGTCCTCTGTCTCAAGAGGGTACGCTCGTGTCAAGAAACCCTCCGTTATCCAGTCCTATATTCTAGCCCCACTGGTCACACATTCTTTTTTTTTTTTTTTAATGTTTATTTATTTATTTTGAGAGAGAGCAAGCAAGCAAACACAAGTAGGGGAGGGGCAGAGAGAGTGGGAGAGAATCCCAAGCGGACTCTGCTGTCAGCCCAGAGCCCGATGTGGGGCTCCATCTCACGAAATGCGAGATCATGACCTGAGCTGAAATCAAGAGTTGGATGCTTAACTGACCAAGCCGCCCAGGTGCCCACATAAACTCTCCCTCATCCAGTCTTATGTTCTAGCCCCACTGGTCACACATTCTTGAAATCCAGTCCATGGGGTTGCTCTGCTCTTTTCAGTATATGTCAGCTAGGGCTTGCAGCTTTTTTGGGATACTGACCCTTTCTTTTCTTACCAAGTCCAGCACGTCCCTGGCTGGGTTATATGCTGACTTAACCCTAGTTAATAACCTACTACCCAGGGGAAGAGGTGGAGGCAGATCTTTCTACTGTCTTCCCTTAAAGGGTGGGGTGGGTGCTAGCCTTTAATAGGCGGGCGTGGGTTACCATTGCANGTGGCTTCCACTTAGAAGTTCCCACGGCATTTGCCGGGCTCCTGGGTTTCCCCAACTGGGGCCCTGAGGTTGCTATAACAGAGCTGCCTTGGATAAGCAGTCACCTTTGGAGCTTGACAACTCTAAGGATCAAGTTCTGAGTTTGGTCTTTAGGTTTTCTGCTCTCGCATTGAAGGGGCTAAGGACCTCCTCATGAGCTACCAGATAGGTGCTCTGGCCATTATACTTTCCAACAAAAATTTTATTTATTTTTGAAAGAGAGGGGAGAGAGCATGTGTGCATGCAAGAAGGGCAGAGAGAGAGAGAGAGAGAGAGAGAGTCTCTAGAAGCAGGATCTGCACTGACAGCACAGAGCCCAATGCGGGGCTCGAACTCACAAACCATGAGATCATGACCTGACCGGAAGTCTAACACTCAACTGACTGAGCCACCCAGGTGCCTCTCTGGCCATTACACTTAGTTTTCTATTCTTAACTGCCCTCAGCGTTTTCATGATCCTTCCATGGGGTGTCAATGCGGATTAATAAGAGTCAGCCAATTCCGCCGTCCTTGTAAGTAATGTCGTCTACCTCTACTTTTCATTTCAGCTGCCTCTGACTATCTTCTCTCACCACAACATCTTTCCACCTCGCTGCCAGTGGAAGTTTTAGCAACTGGGCCACCATCTTGTACTAGGGACTATTCTTGGCTCCTACATTACCTGGGATGAGGCCCTCATTTCAGTTCAGGTAGTAAGTGATCCGGACCCACAGCCCCACCTCACCTCTGCTTTCTCAGACCAATCCTAGTACGAGTAGTGTCAGTTTAGGTCCTCTGGGTAGCAGATATTGAAACAACTCGGAGTTCAGGAGTTTTCCCTGTGAAAAGGGGAAGGGCACACTTGGGTGGCTTAGTTGGTTAAGTTGGTTAAGAGTCCATGGGATCAAGCCTTGTGTCAGGCTCTGCACCGACTGTGTGGAGCCTGGTTGGGATTCTCTCCCTCTCCCCTTCTCTCTCTCTGCCCCTCCTCCAGCTCACGTACATGCTCTTTCTCTCTCAAAATAAATAAATTTTTTATGTCTTTATTTTATTTTGAGAAACAGAGGCAGAGAGCGAGCTGGGGAGGGGCAGAGAGAGAGGGAGACACAGAATCTGAAGCAGGTTCCAGGCTCTGAGCTGTCAGCACAGAGCCCGACACGGGGCATGAACCCATGGACCGTGAGATCATGACCCGAGACAAAGTCGGACGCTTAACTGACAGAGCCACCCAGGCACCCCAGCTCTCAAAGTAAATAAATGAACATTAAAAAAAAAAACCCCAGGGTCACCTGGGTGGCTCAGTCGGTTAAACGTCCGACTTTGGCTCAGGTCATGATCTCACGGTCCGTGGGTTCGTGCCCTNTCTAAATGTCAGAATGCTGCAGGACTTGGTCTTTGACCTCTTCTCATCTCTAGCTACACTTACTCCCCTGATTATCAGAAGAAACAAGTCCTGCCCAGACCTTTCCCCTGAGCCCCAGACTTACATATTTGATTGCTCGCTTGACATCCCCACTTGAAGATTTACTAGGTTTTAAAAAAAATGTTTTATTTATTTTGGGGGGGGGCAGAGAGAGAGGCACAGAAGATCTGAAGTGACGCGGGGCTCAAACCCACAAACCATGAGATCATGACCTGAGCCAAAGTCGGATGCTTAACAGACTGAGCCGCCCAGGCGCCCTGAAGATTTGCTGGATTTCTAATTCAGTGTGTCCCAGACAGAACTCTTGATTCCTATCCTGTTCCAACCCACTCTTCTTAGAGTCTTCCTCTCCTCAGGAAATAGCTAGCACTATTTATCCAGTTTCCAAAGTTAGTTGTCTTTGATTGTTTCCTCCCCCTCATTTCCCCCATATCCAGCACATTAGCAAGTTCTGATGTTCCCTCTGCCCATTGGACACGCCGAGGTATTTCCACACGTGGTTCCCTGTGCCCGAAATGATCTTCCCTTGTCTTCACATGGGGTTCTTTCTCCTTCAGCTCCTGGCTTAAAGATGACCTCTTCAGGGCGCCTGGGTGGCTCAGTCAGTTGAGCATCTCATTCTCGATTTTGGTTCTGGTCACAGCCTCGAGGTCCATGTGATCGAGCCCTGAGTCCGGCTTTGCATAGACAGTGTGGATACCCCCTCTCTCTCCCCCTCGCTCATTTCCTCCCCTGCTTGAGTTTTTTTTCTCTCAAAATAATAAATAAACATTAAAAAAAGATCTCTCCAGAGAAGGCTTCTTCTATGAACACTCTCTTACACTCTCTCATAGTGCTATGTATTTCCTTAACATCATGTAAAAATTTGTCCCTCTATATATGTGTTTCCTGCTTGTGTCCCTCCCTCATTAGCACATAAGCTCCATGGGGAGGGGGGAGCTTGTCTGTTTTGTTGCCTACTGTATGCGCAGTGCCATGTAGTATGTGTTCGATATTTGTTGAAAGATTTCTTTTTTTAATGTTTATTTATTTTTGAGAAAGAGAGAGAGAGAGCAAGCGCATATGCGCATAAGTTGGGGAGGGGCAGAGAGAGAGACACACACAGAATTCTAAGTAGGCTCCAGGCTCTGAGCTGTCAGCACAGAGCCTGATGTGGGGCTCGAACCCATGAACTGCGAGATCATGACCTGAGCCAAAGTCGGATGCTTAACCGACTGAACCACTCAGGCACCCCTGTTTGATATTTATTAAATGAAGGCATGAATTAAAAATGTTTTCAGTTATTTATTGTCCTCTATCATTGAATAAAAGCATATTAGAGGGGTGCCTGGCTGGCTCAGTCAGTAGAACATGTGAGTCTTGATCTTGGGGTTGTGAGTTCAAACCCTGTGTTAGGTGTAGAGATTACTTTAAAAAAAAATAAAAACATTAAAAAAATGGGGCGCCTGGGTGGTTCAGCCTGTTGAGCATCTGACTGGCTCAGGTCATGATCTCACAGTTCATGAGCTCGAGCCCCACATGAGCTCGCTGCTGTTGGTGCAGAGCTCGCTTCAGATCCTTCCCCTCTACCCCCACCTCTCTTTCTGACCCTCCCCCACTCGCGTTTTGTCTCTTTCAAAAATAAATAAACATAACAATATTTTAAAAAGCCATCTGGCTTTAGTNTGGTGGACAAGATCAGGGCTTCTCAACCACATCAGTAACACTAATATTAATATTAATTTATATCACTGACACAGCCACAGAACAAAGTCCTGGGTACAGATACATCTATTGGCTCACAGTCCTGCCCTCAGACAAGAAGCCTAAGATCAAGGCATTAGCAGGGTTTCTTTTCTTCTCAGGGCAGGGAGAGAGAATCCTTCCCAGGCCTCCCTCCTAGCTTCTGGGGCTGTGCGAGTAATCTTCAGTGTTGCGTGGCTCGTAGCTACAGCTCTGCCTTCATCCTCACGTGGCGTTCCCCCCGTGCCTCTGTGTCTGTGTTCAAATTTCTTCTCTGTATTTTTAGTTTTTAACTTTGTTTATTAACATTTTTAAGTGTTTATTTTTGAGAGACAGAGACAGAGCACAAGTAGGGGAGGGGCAGAGAGAGACACACACACACACAGAATCCGAAGCAGGCTTTAGGCTCTGAGCTATCAGCACAGAGCCCGATGCGGGGCTGGAACTCACAGACTGAGAGGTCATGACCGGAGCCGAAGTCGGACGCTTAACTGACTGAGCCACCCAGGCGCCCCAGCTTTATTTATTTTTTTTAAAGTATTCATTTTGAAAGAGAGAGAGAAAGAGAGAGAGAGAGGGAGAGGGAGAGAGAGAGAGAGAGAGAGAACACAAGACACAAACAGGGAAAGAGGGGAGGGGCAGGGAGAGAGAGAAGAGAGAGAATCCCAAGCAGGCTCCGTGCTGTCAGTGCAGAGCCCAATCTTACGAACCATCAGCTCATGACCTGGGCCAAAACCAAGAGTCAGATGCTTAACCGACTGAGTCCCCCAGGGGCCCTGATTTCCCCTCTTTAAAGGATGTCAGTTGTGTTGGATTAGGGTCCACCCTGATGACCCCATTTTAGCCTGATTATCTCTGTAAAGACTCTCCCTCCAAGTAAGGTCATAACCTGAGGTATAGGGACTAGGGCTTCAACATTTTTTGGGGGGGGGGTGTACAATTCAACAAATAANTGGAGCTACTGCCTTCATTCTTCAACATCCGCCATATTGCAAGGTTTTGCTGTTTACCGTGCCAGCTTAAGTGAATTCAGGGATACCATGATCTTGTTTCAATTAAACTAACACGTACAAAATGTAAATGTAGATTAAAAAGATTCCTGTAAAAACAAATACTCCTCTGCTCAATGTCTGCCCCCCCAAACCCAGCTATAGATTGAAAATAACACTAATACCGTAAAACCACAAAGAGAGAGCAAACGAAGGAAAAAAAGAAAAGTAGGGTAAACAGAAAGCACAAATCGAGGTGGTAGGAAGAAATTCAATCAACTAGCAATGAAAGTGTAAACAGATAAAACTTATAAATCTTACGACATATATTGACACATTGCATTTTTTTAAGCTGATTTATTTTGAGAGAGAGTACATGTGGGGATGCAATGGGGGAGGGGCAGAGAGAGAAGGGGGGTGGAGAGAGAGAATTACAAGCAGGCTCCTCACTATCAGCGAAGAGCCCGATGCAGGGCTTGGACTCACGAACCGTAAGATCGTGACCTGAGCCGAAGGCAAGAGTCGGATGCTTAACCGACTGAGCCATGCAGGCGCTCCTGAAATGGTTCATTTCCAAAGTCAGGCACCTAACTGACTGAGCCACCCAGGTGCCCTTGCAATGGTTCATTTCCTACGAACTTAACGATTTAACAAAACTGATTGAACTCATCATGGATCCTCTAGAGAGCTGGCTGCACAGACGAGTCAATCAAACATTCAAGGAACAGAGAATCTCAATGCTATATAAACTGTTGCAGTAAATCCCCTTCGAGTCGTTTTAAAAGGCTAACATAGCCATGATGCCAAATCACGCAAAGCTAGAATGAGAAATGGCAATTACAGGCTAGCTTCACTTACAAACGTGCAGGCAAAAAGGCAAAACAAAATATAAGCAGTCAGAAACAATAATGTATACATTATACATCAGGGCCAAGTTGTATTTATCTCTGTAATACAAATGTTGTACCATTAGAAAAATCTATTGAATCACCACGATAATCGAATGACATCATCACTTCTAGTCAGTGTTGCAGAAGAAGTAAGGAAAGGAAAGTAAATAAAAAGTAAAGATTGAGAAGGGAGAAACAAAGGGGGTTATTAGCAGATGGCATGCTTACCTACATAAAAATACGAGAGAGTATACAAATATTGAAAAATTCGGAACGGAGAGCAATGTTTCATATATATGAGGATATAAGAGCTATATGAAAAAGTCAGTAGTGCAATAATTAGCGCTTACAGTAGCAACAAATGCTGAAAGTCACTCAAGCATATTTTTTTCTAATATTTTAAAAATTTATTTCTGAGAGAGAGAGAGAGAGAGAGAGAGACAGAATCTGAAGCAGGCTCCGGGCTCTAAGCTGTCAGCACAGAGCCTGACACGGGGCTCGAACCCACAAACCGTGAGATCATGACCTGAGCCGAAATTGGACGCTTAACCGACTCAGCCACCCAGGTGCCCCGAAAGTCACCCAAGAATAAATCGAATAAAAGATGTGTAAGACTTGTATGCAGAAGAGCATAAATCTTTATTGAATGACATTAAAGAAAACCTAAGTTAATGGAGGGATGAAACATGTTCATGTATAAGAAAACTTAATAAGTGATCCTATCAAATCTCTCTCAGTTCAGTTAGAGACTTCATGCAATTTCAATTCCAATTCTAAATAAGACTGAGAATAGCCAAGACAATATTAAAGCGGCACAATATACCCTAGCAGATGTCAACGCGTTTTATAAGTGGTAGTAATTAAGACAGTGCAGAGGAAAATAAACAGACCAGCACAACAACACAGAGAGATCAGAAACAGAGCCACCCATAAGTGGAAACTTGGCACATGACCAGTGCGGAGATAATAAACATTGCTGAAACTGTTGGTTATCCATATGGAAAAACAAACGAAATTACATCCTGACCCCACACTGCATCATTGTATATGAAAAATAAATTCAAAGTGGGTTTGTGACCTCAATGTAACCAGTACCTGGGCACTTGTGGAAGAGAATATAGGCAAATATCTTTATAATCTTGTGGGAGAGAAGGATTTCTGTTTTTTAAAAAAATTTTAATGTTTATTTATTTTTGAGACAGAGGGAGAGAGGCAGAATGTGAATGGGAGAGGGGCAGAGAGAGAGGGAGACACAGACTCCGAAGCACACTCCAGGCTCTGAGTCAGCTGTCAGCACAGAGCCCGACGTGGGGCTCGAACCCACAAACAGCGAGATCATGACCTGAGCCGAAGTCAGACGCTTAACTCACTGAGCCACTCAGGCGTCCCAGGGGAGAGAGGATTTCTTAAGCAAAATGTCAGTAGGTAAACCATAAGTGTAAGCTTGATAAGTTTTATTACATTGAAAATTTGTGTACAAGTAAATAAATCATGAACAAAATGAAAAAGGAGGTCACAGACCAGGAAAAGATATTTGTGACAGCTTTGCTCCTACTTCAGACCCTTGGCATCCGGTCTTCCTCTGCTTGGAACAGTCTTCATTTAAATGCACATTTGGCTCCTTCTTTCAATTGGGTCATGTCTCTGTCTGGTGTCCCCTCCTCAGAGACAACTTCCTGATCTCCTCATTGAGAGAGAGAATCCCAAGCAGGGTCCATGCTGTCAGCACAGGACCTACCTCGGGTCCTGATCTCACAAACTGCGAGATCAAGACCTGAGCCGAAACTGAGTCGAACTGCCTTAACCGACTGAGCCACCCAGGCGCCCTGATTTTTCAGTTTTTCCCAATCATTCAAATATATAAAAACCATTCTCAGGGATAAAAGGTACAGTATAGGGAATACAGTCATTGGTATCGGAATAACACTGTGTGGTGACAGAGGGTAGTTACACTCATGGTAAGAACAGCATAACATGTAGAGTTGTTGAATCATGACGTCGTCCACGTGACATTAATGTAACATGGTGTGTCAGCTATACTTCAATAAAAAATAAAATATTAAAAAAATTAGAGAGGAGCCTGCTTGGCTCAGTTGGTAAAGCATGTGACTCTTGATCTCAGGGTTGTGAGTTTGAGCCCCATGTTGAGCACAGAGTTTACTTAATAAAAAGGTATATACATATTTAAAAAAATTAGAGTATCTAAAAAAATTGTTTTTTTTTTTTTTAAAGTGTTCATTTGTTTTGAGAGAGAGAGGGATAGAGAGCGAGCAGGGGAGGGGCAGAGAGAGGGAGGGAGAGAGAGAGAATCCCAAGCAGGCTGTACGCTGTCAGTGCAGAGCCCAGCACGGGGCTTGAGCTCGTGAACTGTGAGATCATGATTCAAGCTGAAACCAAGAGTCGGACGCTCAACCGACTGAGCCCCCCAGGCGCCCCTAAAAAAACCATTCCTAACTCATTGGCGGAAATCTGTGGTGGGATGAATTTGGCTTGTGGGTCATATAGTTGGCACTCCCTGATCTAGGAATTGGTGCATTTTTTAAATCGAGCCCTCTGAACTTCTGAGAATTTTCCGGGTCTTACAAGAATATGGAAATGAGTGTCTACAACGTTCTCCAAGATTTGAAATGAGTTACAGTTCATTTTGTTCACATAACATCACAAGCCTTTTCAAACGCATGGTAAGTTTTAAAACAATTTTCTCTAATGGCCCGAGTGTCTTCTAAATATCGAATCTAAACCATAAAACCATTTCATTTATACATCAACTTCTAACACTCAAAGAGGTTCCAAGGAACATTGCCAACTACCTAATGAAAATATTGTAGTTATTTATTTATTTTATGTCCCCAAGGAAGTCCTCTTTATTCTTCTGATTGTCTGATTCTAATTAGTTGCTAAACATGTGTGGCCTTTCTTAAGACATGATAATTAGTATGGATGTTGCTTTAACAATCTTCTCAGCAATTTACATTTTCTGAATATCTGGTATATCATGCATTAATTTCTATCATTTAATGAAATTACTAAATCAGGAATTTAGAATGCTATGCGGAAGCTTTCTTTAATTGGAAATGGAGATACGGAAGCAGTCTGGTCCCTTGGAAATCACAGTCTGACAGACGATAGACATGATTTGGAGAAAACTTTCTGAATCAGTTTCGTAGGACTTTTGTGACAAACAACCGCAAACTGGGGGACTTGAGGCAGCAGAAATTTATTCTCTTACAGTTTTGGAGGCTAGAAGTCTGAGATTAGGGTATCAGCAGGACTTTGCTTCCTTGGAAACATTTAGGGAAGGAATCTTCCTTCTCTCTCCCTCTCTCTCTCTCTCTCTCTGTCTCTGTCTCTCTCTGTCTCTAGCGGCTGGTGTNAAGAGTCAAACGCTTAACTGACTGAGCCACCCAGGTGCTCCAAGATTTTATTTTTTATTAATTTTTTTTAATGTTTATTTATTTTTGAGAGAGAGAGACAAAGTGTGAGTGGGAGAGGGGCAGAGAGAGGGAGACACAAAATCCAAAGCGGGCTCCAGGCTCCGAGCTGTCAGCACAGAGCCCAATGCAAGTGCAGGGCTTGAACTCACCGGTCGCGAGATCATGACCTGAGCGGAAACCAAGAGCCGGGCACTTAACCAACTGAGCCACCCAGGTGCCCCCGCCCCCCAAGATTTTATTTTTAAGTAATCTCTACACCCAACGTGGGGCTCAAATTACAACCCTGAGATCAAGAGTTGCAGACTGAGCCAGCCAGCCATCCAACAAAGGCATATATTAAATCATTTTATCGGAAACGTTAAACATTAAGGCACTCTAAACTTTATGGTTTTCTTGGGGTTACAATTGTTGGCTGCTGTTAGTACTATGTCAGAAAAAAGCATAGAGACTAGACCTGCCTTCCAGAACCCCTGGTGTGGGTTCTGTATTGCACGAAAGGATTAAATGCACTATATTTAACCGTTGGTAGCTTTACTTTGAGCTCATTAATCGCAATTCGAGAAACAGCACGATTTTATATACATACTGCTATGTAAATACAAAGTTCATTAGTGCCTATTAGAAAGTTTCCTTTATGAAGAAAGAGTAGAAGTGAAATTTTGCAGGCTGCTATAAAACGCTCCGGAATGTCATTGCCCAAGAAGTTAGAAAAAGAAGACCAGAGAATCTGTTATATGATAGGTCCTCAGTTTGGGAAAATTTCAGGGTAGAAATGTTACTTTATGGTAGAGAGTTTGAAAGGCATATCAAGTCCATTTGATGATGTTTAAAAGTATTTTGGGTCACCCTGTCTGCGTGTGAATGTTATTTGATGTGTAAGACAGTTGTTTCTAAAAGCATGATTATGAGTGTAAAAACGGAATGCAGCACTTAGTTTATGTGCCTGTGGGCCTATTTTCCAGAGCTAAATATTTCCCTGTGTGTTTCTATCCGTCTTCTGCTCTTTTGATAAAGACACTGCTCCTATTAGGTTAGGGCCGGCCCTGAGGACTTCCTCTTAACGTGATTCTGTCTGTAATTATTTCCAAATGAGGTCACGTTCATGGGTACCAGGCATTAGGACTTCAACACATCTTTTGGGGGGATACAATTCAGCCCATAACAGGCCCCCAGAGTAAAAAAGCAAGAACATAAGATAGAACTAGAATGGTAAAGAGTGACCTTAATATTTTTTGACAATAGCCATTTAGTTTTACATTTGGCCTAGAACAATCAGGAGACTGGCCCAAGTTCATACAACCAGCCAAGGGCAGAGCTGGGACTGGAAACCAGCAGTGACAGGAGAAATGTACAAAGCACGCAGACGTGCCTGAAATACTCAAGGTTGGCCTTAGGGCAAAAGTGACAATTAGGTGAAGTGTCTTTGAGCCTTTGTCACCTCTCTTTCATTTCTCTTTTCCTCCCTGTTGGAACTTCCTCAGCCTTACTCTCTTCTCTAGAAACAGGTGATATTTACTCAGTGCTCCCTCTGTGCTAGGCATTGTGCTAGTCATCTGTGGTACAGCCCATTCCATTCTCATAATGGAGCCATAAGTGCTATTACGATCCCATTTTACAGATGAGGAAACTGAGTCTCAGAGAGGTTAATGAACTTGGCCAGAGCCTCTCTGTTTGTAAGTGGCCGGGCTGAGATACAAACACAGGCAGAGCCCATATTCTTTTTTTTTTTTTTTTAATTTTTAAATGTTTGCTCATTTTTGAGACAGAGAGAGACAGAGTGTGAGCAGGGGAGGGGAAGAGAGAGAGGGAGACTCAGAATCTGAAGCAGGCTCCAGGCTCTGAGCTGTCAGCACAGAGCCTGACATGGGGCCCGAACCCACGAACTGCGAGATCATGACCTGAGCCAAAGCCTGAGCCACCCAGGTGCCCCAGAACCCACATTCTTAACTACTTTGCTACCCTGCCACCCCTCCTCACTGTCATGTGCTTGCACACCCTTTATTCTGTGCCCAAGGACTCAGCTCGAGTCCCTCCTGTAGGCTGCCTTCCCAGAGAGGGTCCTCTGTGTCAGGATCCTCCCTGGGACTCCGCCCGTGGCTATGATGAGGTGGTAAAGAAAGAAACCAGCTGGCCGCATGAGCAGGGCCTCCCAGGGGCCTAGGATCTGTTTCTGAAACGGTCTGGTGTCTGTTTCTCAAATTTGAAGATTCAGGAACTTTGTCTTGTGGGTGCTCCCGGCGCGTTTGGGTCTAGGGTCAGAATTGCCCTATCAAAATTTACAAGCGATTGATTGCTAATCCGGAACACCGATTTGAGAATTTACACTGAAAAACATACCTGCCAAGTTCACGAATATGGCCAAGAGAGCAATACTGGGAAGCCACTCAGACAGGGTCCTTTAAGTGAGATCCTAATGCCCGTGTTCTGGGTCCTGATCTCCCCTCACCATAGGGACTAGGACAGAACAGGGAGAGCGCTGGTCATAGGCTTGACTCCCGGGTAGCAAGTTCCCAGGGGCTGGGGCGCGTCAGGACTTTCCAGCAGCCTGGGGCAGAGGGCCAGGCACCATGCGCAGAAGAGCCAAGGTTTTTATAGGAAAGCCAACGTCACACATTGAGTCCAAAGGATTGAATGGGAGGGCAGAAAGGGGAATGCGAGGAGGGACTTCAGTAGCTCAGGGAGATGGGGGCAGGCAAGCTGAGAGGAGACACAGCACCAACTTCTTGGCTCAGTCTGGATCTTGCCTCTGGCTCTTTGGATCTGGTCTGGCGGTTCACACCTATGCTTTCTCCTAAGGGCTTTGACTTGACCTGCTATTAAGGTTCTTGGCAGCCTACGTT
>NW_027528243.1:553091-554962 GCF_008692635.1 Crocuta crocuta
GTGGGTGGGTTTCCACTTCAGAAGCCTGACATGTACAAAGGCGGGCAGAATCAATTCCATAGTCCCTTCCAAGAGCTAGAAAGGCTTGAGGCAGAAGTTTTACGAGGGACATGTTGGATTTTTCCAGTGTCGCTTACTCTTCTCTTTCTGTAGCGTTAATTTTTTTTTAACATTTATTCACTTTTGAGAGACAGAGAGAGACAGAGAGTGAGCAGGAAGAGCAGAGACAGAGGGAGACATAGAATCTGAAACAGGCTCCAGGCTCTGAGCTGGCTGTCAGCACAGAGCTCGACGCGGGGCTTGAACCCACCAATCATGAGATCATGACCTAAGCCGAAGTCGGACACTTAACTGAGCCACCCAGGCACCCCATCTTTTTGTATCATTAGATTCAAAAGTTGTATTTCTGGGGGCGCCCATCTGGCTCAGTCGGTGGAGTATGCGGCTCTTGATCTCAGGGTTGTGAGTTTGAGCCCTGCTTTGGGTGTAGAGATGACCTAAATAAATAAAAAAAAAAACTTTAAAAAAGTTAAAAAAATGTCTACTTCTGTCATGTTCTCTTCTACTTTTGGACATTCTTGAGATAGGCGTTCACTTCTTGTTTTATTAGTAGCTGTTAACCACACACAATTGATTTGGGCCTTATCAATGGCTCTTGTGTTTCAGTCCCGTCAGGCTGACTTTAGCAATGACCCCGGTGAGTGAGCGGCCTCAGAGCATCATCTGTTCATCACCAAGGGCACCATGTATCTGACGCCTGGCACGAATTTAAGACACATTTGCTGAATGAAGGAAGAAATGAACATGTGACTGAATGAATCACTGATGACTTTTATAAATTGCTCGTGGTCCCGTTTGTCCAAACATCAACAAGACAGCAGGTTGGGGGGCACCCAGGCGGCTCAGTCGGTGAAGCGCCCAACTCCTGGTTTTGGCTCAGGTCATGATCTCACGGTGCGTGAGTTCGAGCCTTGCTTTTGGCTCCGTGCTGAGCTCGGAGCCTGCTTGGGGTTCTCTGTCTCCCCCTCCTGTGCTCATGCTCTCTCTCTCCCTCAAAATAAATAAGTAAACATTTTAAAAAACAATAAAAAATATTACAAAATTAAGAAATGTCTGTTGTGGGGCATCTGGGTGGCTCAGTGGGTTAAGCATCCGACTCTTGATTTGGGCTCAGGTCATGATCTCACAGTTTTGTGAGTTCGAGTCTCATCGGGCTCTACATTGGCAGTGAGGAGCCTGCTTGGGATTGTCTCTCTTCCTCTCTCTGTCCACCTCCCCGACTCGCACTGTCTCTGCCTCTTTCAAATAAATATATAAGGACTTAAAAAAATAAGGAAATGTCNGTCGGTTAGAAATGTATAGAGTAAAATTTAAAAGCTTTCTGACCCTCTTTCCTGTCCCATTACCACCATCCTTAAGAAACTACTGTCATCAGGTCATATACTTTAATCTCCTCTCTCTCCTTAAAAGAATTAGATCAGGGACGGCATCTGCAGGCATTCAGAATGGTTCAGTATTTGACGAACTGTCGTGGGCTGTTGTATGATACAGCCCTTAATGAAACTAGCAAAGCCGAGGTAATAAAGTCGTTTACCTTTATACCAAGAAGGGTGGGAAAGCACCAAAATCTGCGTGTGGTGTGTGCCCGGGCTGACTTCGAGGAGTTCGAACTAGGAGACGGAAAGTTCTTAAGAGGTTGTCTACAAAGGAAACACCCGTCAGCAGGGCCTGTGGTGGGTCCGTGTATGCTAAGTGTGTTCGTGACAGCTCAAACGTGCTTTCCTGATTGAGGAGCAGAGAGTCATTGTGGAAGTGCTGAAGGCAAAAGCAGAGAGTTAGAAAGCGAAATAAAGAAAAAAAATGAAGGGTTT
>NW_027528243.1:555030-560934 GCF_008692635.1 Crocuta crocuta
AAGGGTTTTTGAGTAATAAAACCATCAAAAGGCTTGTTCTGTTAAAAACAATAACATCCCCCCTTTTCATGTGACTTGCAACTTGCTGTTTCCACTTAAAGTATCACCTGAGTAACTTTTTTGGAAAAGGTTTATTTATTTTTGAGAGAGGGAGAGAGAAAGAGGGCACAAGAGCGAGGGAGGGGCAGAGGGAGAAGGAGAGAGAGAATCCCAAGCAGGCTCCACTCTGTGAGTCCCATACAGGGCTTGAACTCACCAACCTGGAAATCGTGACCTGAGCCAAAGTCGGACGCTTAATTGACTGAGCCGCCCAGTGCCCCGATATACGGTATTAAAAAAAAATTCAGGGGCGCCTGGGTGGCTCAGTCGGTTGGGCGTCCGACTTCAGCTCAGGTCATGATCTCACGGTTTGTGGGTTCGAGCCCCGTGTCGGGCTCTGTGCTGACAGCTCAGAGCCTGGAGCCTGCTTCAGATTCTGTGTCTCCCTCTCTCTCTGACCCTCCCCTGCTCATGCTGTCTCTCTCTCTCTCTCAGAAATAAATAAAACATTAAAAAAAATTCAGTGCCCTGTGATAGATATTTGGGTGTGTTCAAATCCTACTGTTAGAGATCAGATTGCAGTAAACATCCTTATTCGGGTTTTCCCCGCTATCTGAAAGCAGAGTGTTGGCTTGAAACCTTTTGTGAACCGAAATGGCATAAAGCGGAGTATTCCCTGCTTTCTGAAAGTTCGCGTTAGACCACTTCACTTTGCTGAAAGACCTACAGTCGTTCCGTAGCAGCTTTTTTCCTAAAAGCAAAAAGGCTCCTCGCCTTTCTTTCTGAAGTACTGTGTCCTCTCTCTGTGCGTGCTAGATTCCATCCCCTTCCACGCAGGGGCCTCACTCCTGCAGTGCCCCTCTCTCTCTTACCCCTCGCTTTACTGTGCCTCTCTTAGATGTTACTTCTAGATCCCTCTGGAAACTTTCTTCTTGCGCTCCCTCCCTCCTCCAGTTGCTCTCTCTGTCTCCCCTGAAGTGGCCTGCTCTCTGTCTCGAATTCCTTCTCTCCCATTCTCTCAGGAGCCTCAAGGGGCCATTGTTTCACCCCGGCTCCCCTGCTGCAATTGCCGTCATCGAGGTGACTAATTCACTTCCCTTTTGCTAAATCCAGTGCCCTGTTGGTGACGTTTGACATAATTGATTACTCCTGCCTCCTTGAAGCGTTTTCTCCTTTCAGCTCCTAGGATACACACGCGCTGCCGGTTTTCGTTCATCTCGCGTGGCTTGCCTTTTCAGTTTCCTTTGCCAGCTCCTCGCCCCTCCCCACCTCCGTCCTCCCCACACCTGACCTCTTAGCAGCGGTCTGTCCCAGAGCTCAGTCCCTTAGATCTTTACTCCTTTTTTTTTTTTTTGGAAGATTTTAGTTTTAAAACCCGATGTGGGGCTCGAACTCACAGCCCCAGTATTGAGAGGCACATGCTCCACCGACTGAGCCAGCCAAGTGCCCCAGGTCTGGATTTACTCCTATGGTGGTCTCATTTGCTCCCAAAGCTTTAAATACCACCCATCTGCTAATAACCTCAAATTCACATTTCTAGCCCTGACCTCTCATGAAATCCAGCACCACAAATTCACTGACCACATCCCCTCCACTCTGATGTACGAAAGGTCACTGGGGTTCACCGTGTCCGAAACCCAACTCCTAATCTTAAAGTTGGCAAGCTCTCGATCGCCTGGCTGGCTCAAGAGGTGGATCATGTGACTCCTGATCTCAGGGTTGTGAGTTCAAACCCCAGGCTGGGTGTAGAGATGACTTAAAAAATGAAATCTGTGTTTATTTATTTGTATATCCTATATGCATTTTTATTACTGTGTATAAAGTACATAGTGCTTTGTATAAAGCTATGTATAAAGTACATAGTACAATGTTTAAAAACATTTTTTTCAGTTTATTTATTTACTTGGAGAGAGAGAGAGCACACACATGTGTGAGAATCGGGGAGGGGCAGAGAGAGAGGGAGAGAGAATCCCAAGCAGGCTCCACTCTGTCAGCACAGAGCCCAAGTGGGGTTCGAACTCACGAACTGGGAGATCATGTCCTGAGCCAAAATCAAGAGTCGGACATTTACCTGACTGAGCCCCTCAGGCGCCCCAAACATCGAATCATTTCTTTGCGCAAAATCCTCTGCTGGCTTTTTCGTCTCGTCCTGCGTAAGAGATTAAGTCATCATAGTGCCTTACGAGACCCTGCGCGATCTGCCGTAGACTGTTCCTTGGAAATACGTTACCTCCTATTCTTCTCTGCCCAGCATCCCTCCCCACCTGGGTCTCTGACCCGTGTTCACTCCACTCCAGTCACAGTGACTCCCTTGCTGGTTCTTTAACATGCCAGCCGCTGAAGACCTTTGCCCTCACTGTTCCCTCCAAATCAGAGGGTCTCATTCAGGGGCCATTTTGCTCCCCATGTGACATTTGGGGATGTTTGGAGACATTTAAAAAATGTATTTTTTAACGTAGGCTCTATGCCCAACATGGGGCTCGAACTCATGACCCCGAGATCAAGAGTCACATGCTCCACCGACCGAGCTAGCCAGGCGCCGCTGGAGACAGTGTTGGTTGTCACAGCGTGGGGGAGCATGCTACTGGCAGGCAATGGGTAGAGGCCAGGCAGAGCTGTGAAACATTGGACAGTGCACACCACAGTGCACACCGCAGTGCACACCACAGCCTCCCCTACAACGAAGAATTATCTTGCCAACTGTCAGTATCGCCCAGGTTGAGAAATCCTGGTCTGCTCTTTCCCCAGGTGTCTACATGGCCCGTGCCTTCACCTCTTGGTCTGTGCTGAAATGTCACCTTCTCAGAGATGACCACTCTGTTTAAAATCACCAGCCCTTCAGCTCTCATCGCTCTTTCCTGCCCGAGTTTTCTCAGTAGCACCGATCACCGTCTGCTGTCCTACAGATTGTAATTATTGTGGTTTTTTTTTCCTCCATGAGAATTTAAACTCCACTCAAGACAGAAATTTCGAGTGTTGCATGTCTGCATCACATATGGTTCAATAAATACTTGTTGAATGAATAACTGTCAACTTTATCATAGAGCTATGTTCTTCCCCCATGTATTTGAGTCTGTTTCTATACTCCATTCTGATCCTTTAAACTGCCAATTCTTGTCAATTTCTGTATCACGCTTTTTAAATAGTGTGGTTTGATAATATCCTTCACTGTCTCGTAGGATTAATCCCTACTTATTATACTGCTTTTCCAAATTTTAATGCATTTTTGTGATAATTTTCTCGAGATCCCTATCTCTCTCTTCAGCGAACTTCTTTCTAGAATTTTCATTGTGTGCCTGTTAGATTTCTAGATTAACTTATGGGGAACGGACATTGTTAAAATGTTGAGTCTTTCTGTTAAAAGGTAAAATATGTCTCCATTTTCTGGAGTCTTGTTTTATGTCCCACAAGAGTTTTATAGTTTCTTCTTTATAGAGATCTTCCTGCTCATTTTTTTGTTTAATCCTAGAAATTTTATGGGTTTTATTACTATTGTGGGGTAATTTCTTCTATTATAAATTCTGATTCTTGATTTTTGTTAAATTTTTAAAATGTTTTTTTATTTATTTTTGAGAGAGAGATAGAGACAGCATGAGCAGGGGAGGGTCAGAGAGAGAGGGAGACACAGAATCTGAAACAGGTTGCAGGCTCTGAGCTGTCAGCACAGAGCCCGACACAGGGCTGGAACCCTCAAACCATGAGATCATGACCTGAGCTGAAGTTGGATGCTTAACTGACTGAGCCACCCAGGCACCCCTGATTATCGATTTTATATGAGAATCTCATCGGCAACCGTCTCCAAGAAGTATGAGAAAAACATTTAGGATAGAGAATATTCTTTTTCCTGCGTTTGCTTCCCTAACAGGAGTGCTCGAAGTGTCTGTTTCTGTATTCTGACATTTTGACAACTTCCCAGTCTCTGGTGATCTGAAAGATTTTGTAAACTTTTTTTTGTAGTCATTGAATTCCGGGTGCTCAATTTAGTTTTCCTTACTTTGGACACTTCCTGAATTCAAAATTTACCTCTAAAACATTTTGGGAAAGAAACCAGATTGAGGACTCTTTATCCTCTGTGTATCTGACAGCATTTTTTTGAGTTGACCCGTTAATCATTAAGAAAATTGTTATAATAATTTAGTTCATACCGAAACTCTTTTTGTCAGCTTTCAGGTTTAAAGAAAGTTCAACTTGCTAAAAATAGAACTACTCTACAACCCAGCAATTGCACTACTAGGTATTTATCCTAAGGTTGCAAAAATGCTGATTCGAAGGGTCACATGCACCCCAATATTTATAGCAGTGCTATCAACAGTAGCCTAAGTATGGAAAGAGCCCAATTGTCCATTGACTGATGAATGAATAAAGAAGTGGTATATATACAACGGAATATTACTTAGCCATAAAAAGAATGAAATCTTGTCATCTGCAACAACGTGGATGGAATTAGAGTGTATTGTGGTAAGGGAAATAAGTTAGTCAGAGAAAGACAAATACCACATGATTTGACTCCTCTGTGGAATTTAAGAAACAAAACAAATGGATACAGAGGAAGGAAGAAAATCAAAACAGAGAGGGAGGCCAACCATAAGAAGCTCTTAACTATAGAGAACATACTAAGGGGAGGTGGGTGGGGGATGGGCTAAATGGGTGATGAGCATTAAAGAGGGCACTTGTTTGGACGAGCACCGGCTGTTATATGTAAGTGATCGATCCCTAAATTCTACGCCTGAGACCAATATTACACCATACGTTAACTAACTAGAATTTAAATAAGAACCTGAAATTAAAAAAAAATTAAAAAATAAAGTCCAACTTGCGATACTCACATACGTGGAAACCGCATTTAATGGACCAGTGGCGGTTTCTAACTCGTGTAAGGCAAAAACATCTTACCTAAAGAGCTTTAAAGATAAGTCACATTTAAAAAAAATATTTGGGAATGGAATTACTTTATTTCAAGGCTGCTTTATAAATGGAATGAACTGAAATGCATTCAAACCCAGAAAACCGCATATTACCATTTTATGTAATTTGCACGCTGCAAATGTTATATTTTACAAAAGGGCTGAAAGCCCATAATAGCTGTATTACTCATGTCTGTTCTCGTGTTTGTTAGAGAAAGCACATGGTCCTATTAGCTCCTGGGCATTGTGAGGCCAAATACACAGACACATTCACTGAATACGCAGAAGTCTCAATTAGGCAGTAGATTTTGCCAATAATATAAAGAGAAACGTCTTGATTGAGGTTGGGGGTGGGGAGGGGCAATTTTGTCCCCATTGCAGATGTCTGATTAGCTATGAAAAGAGAACGTGTTTCCTCTATGCCTTGGGTTAATAATCTTAAAATCTATTTCTGTGGCTCTTGTTAAAAAACGATCAGCTGTGATGTGGAAAGCAGCAACCATTAAGAGGAAACAATGATGGCTTAGACCAGGAAGGAAAAAAAAAACCAAACTCTATAAAAACACCATAAATAATGTTACAAGTCAAACAACATTTGGGCGAAAATATTTGCAACATGTATGATGCGTCCCTGACAAATTGATTAGAATAAAAAGAGGACAGATGCTCAAATAGAAAAATGGACAGAGGCCTCAACTGTCACACAAAAGAAGAAATACAAATGGAAAACATGAAAAGCTCTTCTTCTGGGGCGCCTGGGTGGCTTAGTCGGTTAAGCGTCCGACTTTCGCTTAGGTCATGATCTCGCGGTTCGTGGGTTCGAGCCCCGCGTCGGGCCCTGTGCTGACTGCCAGCTCGGAGCCTGGAGCCTGTTTCAGTCTGTGACTCCCTCTCTCTCTGACCCTCCCCTGCTCACGCTGTCTCTCTCTCTCTCCTAGAAATAAATAAAACATTAAAAAAA
>NW_027528243.1:560966-561127 GCF_008692635.1 Crocuta crocuta
CCAATACTTTTAAAGGTGTGAGGAAAGGGCAGTTCTCATATATTACTGATGAGAAAGTCAATCAAGGGCAATTTGGCGATATGCATCAAAACGGAAAATGTGCGTACTCTTTATTTAGCAATTTCAGAATTCAGAAATCTATTTTAGAGGCATATTATGCC
>NW_027528243.1:561133-562084 GCF_008692635.1 Crocuta crocuta
ATCTCCTGCCACGTGCAGAAAAAAGTATGTTCAAAGATATTCATTGAAGCATTATTTATAAACCCCAAGATTAACAGCCTAAATGTCCATCAAAGGGGAACTGGACAAATCTAGTAATCCTTATTCTAAACAGCTTTTGTTTTAAGATTAAAAAAAATTATTTCTAAGTAATCTCTACACCCAACGCGGGGCTCGAAATTACGACCTCGAGATCAAGAGCCCCAGGCTCCACTGACTGAACCAGCCGGGCTCCCCTGCACAAAATAACTTAAAAAAATAATAAAGTAGGGGCGCCTGGGTGGCTTAGTCGGTTAAGCGTCCGACTTTCGCTTGGGTCATGATCTTGCGGTTCGTGGGTTCGAGCCCCGCGTCGGGCTCTGTGCTGACTGCCAGCTCAGAGCCTGGAGCCTGTTTCANACAATAAAGTATATTAAAAATAATAATAAAGTAGATCTGTATGTGCTGGTAGGGAAGAATCCCAAGAGCTTTTACTGAGAAAAGCAGGTCTTCAAACACCAAGTATGTTGAACATCTGTGATTCTGCTCCTTTCATTTTCTCGCCTCATTCTACACAACTCATGGTAAGTTATCCATCATCACTGATGCGAACGTTCAATCTTGGGTGTAACGTTCAATTCTCAGTCCTCACATTACTTGAAAGATTTAAACACTCCTTCTGCTTTGAAACACTTTTTTCACTTAGCTTCCAGGACCCTACGCTCTCCTGGTTGTTTTTTGTTTTTTTTTCTTTTTTTTGGCCCCCATTGACTTCTTTCATCAACGTCCCCAACGGTAGAGTTTCCCAGGGCTCCATCATGGTCCACTTCTTTTCTCTCTCTCTTTCCTTACTCCATACCCGATCTCACAGCTTCAAATACAGTCCTTGGGCTGTTGTCTCCCTAATGTACCCCTTCCACGAACTCCAGACTCCTATCTCTGCCTACTGGGTAG
>NW_027528243.1:562095-563501 GCF_008692635.1 Crocuta crocuta
ACATCTAGTACCAAGTTCACTGTGAAGTTCATGAAGTTTAAGCATCAGGGGCTCCTCACTGGCGGCAGCTTCTTACCAGGCCCTAACGGTGGAATCATGTGACTACGTGCTTTTGTAAAATTTGCCAAAGTGAAATATTTTTAATTTAATAGTAATTAATAATTAATTGCAGTCAGTTCAGACAGCTGTCTCTTTCCCCTCCAACTTCCCCTGGGTCATTCTTGCTCTGGCCGTGGGGTTGGCATTGGGCGGCTGTGGGCATTTTGAGTCATATAAAGGGGAGGTTGAACTAGGTTTACATTTATTTTGGGTTTGATCAGGTGTATTTACATGGCTTGGAGTCACTTGCAGGTTATTGCTGGTCACACCAGTATAGGAATGGCTTCTAGGAATATTCTTACCTCACACCACGCTGACTAATGGTGTAGGGACAAAGATCTTATCTTGGTACTAACTTTCCCTACAGCACCCAGTACTGGAAGTATGGACAGTTGAGGAGAAACGAGGTTTGGTGTGTACAGAGCCAGACGTTAGGTGGTGAAAAATTCTTCCATTCACCAGACATGTCAAACTATGTGTGGAGGATTCAGTGCTGCCTCGTCGGAATGGGGGTTCTCTCCTGTCGCTGATGTACTCAGTAATGCAGCAGCATACACAACTGTAAAGGCACCGTGCATTTTTTCAGTTGTGGTAAGAACGCTTAATGTGAGCTCTACCGTCTTTTTAAAAAAAGTTTTTAATGTTTACTTTTGAGAGAGAGAGAGAGCACAAGAAGGGGAGGGGCAGAGAGGGGGGGGGGGGAGGGNGAAGTCAGATGCTCAACTGACCGAGCCCCCCAGGCGCCCAGTATTTCCTTCTTTGAGGCTGAATAATATTCCATTGGGTGTGTGTATCACATTTTGCTTATCTACCCACCAGCAGTCATTTAGGTGGTTTCCATATCTTGGCTATTGTGAACGAGGCTGCAGTGAACATGGGGGTGCAGGTATTTCTTTGAGATCCTGATTTCAGTTCTTTTGGATATACTCCTAGAGGTGGGATTGCTGGATCATGTGGTAGTTCTTTTCTTATGTTTTTGAGGACATGCCATACTGTTTTCCGTGGTGGTCATAGCACATTTTTATGGGAATCTTGTGGACTAGAAGTTATCAAAAATCCTATGTTTGCAAGACACAAGACTGTGGCAGTACTACAAATTGTGATCATCTCTATGTGTGAATTTGCATGTTTTATGCATCTTAACATATGGGATCATATTTTCGTGTATCTGACTCAGCTTGTTCTGATAGAACCTGGCACTTGCACACGAAATGGAGCACCAAAGTGTCACGGACACAGCGAACTAGCCTGAAGAAACAGATGTTCCAGTGAAATAAAGCCTTAAAATATGAATCAATAAATCAGTG
>NW_027528243.1:563524-570186 GCF_008692635.1 Crocuta crocuta
ATTTTTATTTATTAAAAAAATTTTTTTTTTACATTTATTTATTTTTGGAGAGACAGAGAGAGCGCGAGCACAAGCGGGAGAGGGCCAGAGAGAGAGGGAGAGACAGAATCCAAAGCAGGCTCTGGGCTCCGAGCAGAGCCTGATGGGGCTCGAATCCACAAACTGTAAGATCATGACCTGAGCTGAAGTCGGATGCTCAGCTGACTGAGCCACCCAGGCGCCCCTCAGTGCCAATGTTTAAATGCACTCTAATTGCCTGTATGAATGCTTTCTTGTCATTAAAAATTTTTAAATGTTTATTTTTAAGAGAGAGAGAGAGAGAGAGACAGAGCATGAGCGGGGCAGAAGCAGAGAGAGAGGGAGACACAGAATCCGAAGCAGGCTCCAGGCTCTGTCAGCACAGAGCCCAACGCGGGGCTCGAACTCACGAACCGCGAGATCATGACCTGAGCCGAAGTCAGACTCTTAAACAAATGAGCCACCCGGGAGCCTCTAAATGCTTTATTTTCAGATCAGTTTTGTGTTTTTGGCAATTTTTAAAAATTATTTATTTGTTTTAAATTTTTTAACGTTTATTTATTTTAGAGAGAGAGAGAGAGACAGAGCATGAGCAGAGGAAGGCAGAGAGAGAGAGGNGGAGAAAGTTATTTCTATTCTTTTATAAACAATATTATAAAATCGTTATATGGACAAGTGGATATATGCTATGCAATCAGCAATATAGGCAAAAGGCCTTGTAAGGGTGTGTCAGAAGTTAATATTATTTCTAAATTTTCTGATGTTTGTGGAATTTGTCAGGTTTTATAAATTTGTAATGTACTGTGATTTCTATTTGCATTTGAAATAAATATTCACTTTTGTACCTAGTTTTGTGCCTTCTTCTTTTTTGTAAGTTTATTTATTTATCTATTTTGAGAGAGGGAGAGTGGGAGCAGGGCAGAGAGAGAGGGAGAAAGAATCTGAAGGAAGCCCTGGGTTGTCAGTGCAGAGCTCGAACTCACAAAGGACGAGATCATGACCTGAGCCTAAACTGAGAGTTGGACATTCAACTGACTGAGACACCCAGGCAGCCCATCATTTAAAAACAATTTTTTTTAAGTTCATTTATTTATTTTAAGAGAGAGAGAGAGAGAAAGGGAGGGAGGGAGAGAATGCATATGCGGGGGAGGGGCAGAGAGAGAGAGGGAGAGAGAGAATCCCAAGCAGGCNCTTCCATATACATACGGTCTGAGCACTTCTCACCGGCTTCCTGGCCACCATGCTGGTCTCAGCCTCCATGCCCTCCACCTGCATTACTGCAATAGCCTAAGTTTCCTCCTTACTTCTTGCCTTGCCCGCTTTCGGTCTGATCTCAACGCAGCAGCCAGAGTGATTTTTTTTTTTTTAAACTGAAGTAGTTTCAGTTCCCTCCTCTGCTCAAACTNCCCCTCTGACTTCCTTTCTTACTCCTCTTCCCTAATGGACTCTAGTCCAGCCGCCCTGGCTTTTTTTTTGGTTGTTCTCTGAAGATGCCAAACCTACTTCTGCCTTGGGACCTTGGCCTTGGCGATCCCTGCTGCCTGGAACGCTCTTCTTTCAGATCCTTGCTCAAACGGCACCTAATCAACGAGGCCTTTCTTGTATAAAATTACAACCTCTTTATCACTCCGCTTCTCCTGTCTTTGCCTTATTTTCCTCTGTATCATGCACGTGTCACCATCTGACACAATACATATTCCCCTGTTTGTTTTCTTTCTCCCCCATTAGAAGGAAGCTCCATGAGGGGAGGATGTTGTGGGCCCATTAATATATTCTCAGCACCTAGACATATGCTTGGTGTATAGCAGGCATTCAATAAATATCTGTTGAATGAATGAGTAATGAGTTCTCTATGCTAATTTACACAGTGGGATTAGGGGGTGATCTTCCCATTCTTATTTTTTTAAGTTTTTATTTTCATTTCAGTTAGTTAACATACAGTGTTATATTAGTTTTGGGTGTACAATATAGTGATTCTACACTTCCATACATCACCCTGTGCTCATCACAACAAGTGCCCTCCTCAGTCTCTATCACCTATCTCATCCATCGCCCCCTCCAACCGTCTGCTTCTTCTTTTTTTAATGTTTATTTTTAAGAGTGAGAGAGAGAGACAGAGGATGAGCGGGGTAGGGGCAGAGAGAGAGGGAGACGGAGAGTCTGAAACAGGCTCCAGGCTCTGAGCTGTCAGCACGATGCCCCACATGGGGCTCGAGCTCACGGACTGCGAGATCATGACCTGAGCCGAAGTCGGACACTTAACCGACTAAGCCACCCAGGCGCCCCAACAATTTTTTTAAAAAGTGATTTAATTTTAAATAGCAAAATATATATAACATACAATTTTCCATTTTAACTATTAAGTGTACGTAGATTGGCATGAGGTACATTCATATTGCTGTGCAACTATCAGCACTGACCATCCACAGAACGTTTTTCATCTTGCAAAATTGAAACCCTGTATCTCCTTTCTTCTTTATATGCTAGGTTAATGCCTGAATTTCCTATAACAAACATTCATTATTCTAATGCGAAAGGGCTGTTTCCATTTCAGGAACAGACTAATCGGAAATTTATATTCATTTTATAAAACAATAATTGAGAAATGACTGTGTTCCTATTCCTTGAACCGATCAAGGGCGAAGCTGTCCAGCTTTAAAAATGATTCATTAATGTGTTCCTCTGGGAGCCTGAATATTCAGCACCAGCTGTTTTCCTCATTAATATTTGAATTTAATATTTTACCTTAAGAAACTCAATACCAAAGGAACAGTAAATATTTGGCGACACGGGATTATTTTCATTGAACATTTTTTCTTTACCTAGACTTTAATCAGCAATACTGTTGCAGATATGCAACATCATTAATGCAGGGAAGGGAGAGGGCGCCCGGCTGGCTCCATCGGTAGAGTGTGTGACTCTTGATCTTGGGGTCGTGAGTTCGAGCCCCACGTTGGGTGTAGAGCTTACTTAAAAAAGTACGGGAAAAGGAGGAAGGAGGGAGGTAAGTACTGAGAGCTTCCTAGGTGTCAGGTGCTTTGTGGACCTCCTCTTCCTCAGACTCCCCACTTGTCACTTGTGCTTCAAGTGGACTTGTGACCACCCGCTTTTCACGGAGATGCTCTTTCCCTGTCACTAATAGACACTTTGCAGTCCTTGTGACCTTGGCCTCCTGGCAGCGGTCAGCACAGATGACCACAGTCCTCTCATCAAAACCCCTCCTCCCTCTGGCTTGTCATCAGAGCTTTCTGAGTCTACTTCCCAAATAAAAGACCTCTCCACTTCTCTCTCTCTCTCCAGATCCACTGTCGCCGCCCAAATTGGTCTGAGGCAGTCACCTCTTGCCGCCGCACTCTAACAGCCTCTTAAATTGGTGTCTCTGCCTCCAGTCCTCAACCCTCACCCCCGCTCCCACCCCACCCCCACACCGATCCATTTCCTATACAACTGCCAACGATGATGACGCCAAACTATGATCACACCCCGCCCTTGGTGTGAATATCCCTTGCTCTAAAATTCCATATCCTTATTCTGGACTCCAGTGTCCTTCACCCTCGGGTTACCGTCTGCCTTGCCTGACTCAGTTGGAGACATTCTTCGCTTTTAATCTTTCTCCTAAGGACTTCTTTAGGTTCCTTGAATAAACCACACACATTTTCATCCCTGGATCTTCGCACATGCTGTTCCCTTTGCCTGGACTACTCTTGATTCATTCATTCATCATTCATTCATTCATTCATTCATTCAACAAATATTTCTTTATTTCTTTAAAAAAGTTTTTTTTTTTTTAGGGAGGAGATAAGCAGTCTCTCCCTTCATATATATTTTTTTATTTTCTTGTTATACCTTCCCAAAACAGAGACATTCAACAGTAGTTAGAATGGCCATCTCCCAACATTAAAAAAAAACTGCACCCACCGACGGGTGAACCAAGTAGAGTAGTAACCTAGAGTTCAGCTGATTAAGCCACTGCGGAGCCTTAAGTGGTGAGGTCTTCCAATTTCAGAGTGATGTGTCTTCAACTTGTATCATCATTTTAGTGTAAAAACATAATTTAATTTTGGTGAAATGAGATTCATCTCCCGACAGGATTAGTAACAGCATTCACTGAATTTCACATTCTTCTTTTGTGAACTGTGAAGAAAATGAATGGTAGCTAGAAGATCAATGGGATTCCAGCTCCAGCTGCAGATGGAATGAAGATATACCAGGACAAGAACACCTATATTTTGATTTACAAAGCTAACAGCNTTGTTCATGCCGTTCTGAAATGAGATCTCAAAGCAGGATAGTTCAAAATAAAAGATTTTAACAAAAAATTGGCATATGCACAATTTCTCCACCAATTTGTGTCAACCATTTAGTGAACTTTTCCACTTGAAAAAATGCAATAGAAAACTGAACACCATGTTTCACTCTCTCAGTTAATATTCACAATTACAGCGGCTACAACTCGGGACACGGCATCACCAATGCTGCCCAGAGCCAGTTTATACCGAAATTAAGTTCTTTACACCAAGTAGATGGTTGTTCACAACCACTGTCTAGTGTACATATGAACTAAAATTCCTAGATTTGGGGAGAAACAAATGCTGCTCCGATCGTCTGCTCTGCTTCTTCTGATCCTTGACTCATGCTTCGAAACCTGTGGGGGTTTGGGCCTGCTGACCCTGCCCACTTGAAGAGGCTGCCTGCTGTGCTGCTTTCTGCTTTAACGTTGTCCAATCAAACGTGTTGTCGTACTGGTGGTTCAGAGTCCTGAAAAGAACGCGGAATAGCTGCCTCAGGTACACGTAATCCGGGGCTTCCTCAAAGCACAGCCCACGACAGTAGTTTAAGTACATGGCAAATTCTGCAGGAAACCCCTTACATAAAACTTCAACAGGAGTGGACATCTTCTTTTCACTTATCTTTTCATATTTTTGCTTTTTTGTCGCAGCCTTTAGTCCTTGCCAGGGCAGGCTGGTTCTATTAAAATACATCAAAACATATCCTAATGATTCCATGTCATCTCGGCGACTCTGTTCGATACCAAGATGTGCATTGACGCTAGCATATCGGGCAGTGCCAGTGAGATTTTTGTCTTCTCTGTATGGTATGTGTTGCCTTGTCCTGTTGTCTCTGTACCTTTTGGCCAAACCAAAATCAACCAGGAATAACTTGTTACAGTGACGCCCGATACCCATTACGAAGTTATCTGGTTTAATGTCTCTGTGTATAAAACTCTTTGTATGCACATATTCAATTCTACTGATCATCTGGTCAGCTAACATAAGTACAGTTTTCATTGTGAACCTTCTTGAGCAGAAATTGAAGAGGTCTTCGAGGCTGGGTCCCAGAAGATCCATGACTAGCACATTGTAGTCTTTTTCCTGACCATACCACCGTATGTGGGGGATGCCAACCCCACCTTTAAGAATCTTATAGAGTTTGTTCTCGTACAGCAACTGGGGATGCCTGGCCTTCTGAGATTCTAGCTTCACTGCCACTTCCTCGCCGTTGGTAATGTTGATCGCCAGATAAACGTCCCCGAAGGAGCCAGACCCGATCTTCCGTACCAGTTTGTATTTCCCTCCGACAATGAACTCGGCCTTGGAGCCGTTGCTGCTCTCCATCCTGAGAGACGAAGATGGAGGCTGGGGCCAAGCCGCGACACCTCTGAGAAGACAGAGGCCGCTGGGGCTGGTCCACGGAGCAAGGCTGCGGAGGAGGGCGGCCGGAAACGGAAAGCGCTGGCTCCTTCAAGGCGTTACAGGGCCCAGGATCGGCCAAAGGGAACCCGATCGCCGCCGCTCAGTCAGGCTTCTTTTGCCAGGCCGCAGCTTAGAGGGGTTTCTCGCGGTTACCAGGCTGGGCCACTTGTTTCTGGGCGGCCGCCGCTGCCTCGCTTTCACGGCAACGTCGCGGGCTGGAAAAGGGGCGCGGTGGTTTAGGGCGGCGATACCGCTGCCACCACTGCCGCCGGCTCCCGCCCGGAGGGATCCCTGTTACTCCGCCGACGCCGCCATCTTGTTACTCCAGCTCCAGCCAACACAAAGTGCCCCCAGTCCCCGGGAGCCGCTTCTTCACGGAGCGGAGTGCAGCGCGGAGCACTCTGGGAAAGGGATCTCGGGCGCTAGTCCCGGAGGGTCGGCAACCAGAGGGAGGGCGGAAGCGGATCCGTGAGAGTCGCGGCCCACGCTCCGAGCGTCACCCCGTCACCGCCCAATCACGCATGCGTAAAGCAACCCTGCTGATTGCGCAGGCGTGCGGTGGACTCTCCTCACCCCCACCCGGGACTCACTTCCACTTCCGGTTGGTGGCTCTTCCTCTCTTACTACCTGTTAAGACAGTTGCGTCGGGCCTGCCTGGTGTCTGAAAGGCCCGGTGGCTTTCGGCCTCTAGAGCTTGTTAGGGAGGAGTCACCTTCATTTTTCGTGGAAGGTGGGAACTCCTGGCCTCCTTGGGAGTTGGTTTCTGGCCCTCTTTAAGAAAAGTTTTGGGGCGCCTGTGTGGCTCAGTCGGTTGAGTGTCTGACTTCAGCTCAGGTCATGATCTCACGGTTCGTGGGTTCGAGCCCCATGTCGGGCTCTGTGCTGACAGCTGGCTCAGAGCCTGGAGCCTGCTTCAGATTCTGTGTCTCCTCTCTCTCTGACCCTCCCCTG
>NW_027528243.1:570455-571101 GCF_008692635.1 Crocuta crocuta
AGCCCGATGCGGGGCTCGAACCCATGAACCGCGAGATCATGACCTAAGCGAAAGTCGGACGCTTAACCGACTAAGCCACCCAGGCGCCCCTGTTTTATTTATTTTTGAGAGACGGAGAGAGAGAGCATGAACAGGGAGGGACAGGGAGAGAGGGAGACACAAAATCCGAAGACAGGCAGCAGGCTCTGAGCTGGCTGTCAGCACAGAGCCCGACCTGGGGCCCGAACCCACGAACTGTGAGATCATGACCTGAGCCGAAGTTGGATGCTTAACCGACTGAGCCACCCAGGCGCCCCAGGCTTTCTTTTTTTTTTTTTTAATATAAAATTATTCCAGCCCCTTCACCTCATCCACGGTTTCACTTTCCACAGTTTCAGCTACCCGCAGTCAGCTGAGGTCCAGAAGCGGATGTTCCCCTATCTGACGCAGCGTCAGAAGGTCGGTAGTGGCCTCTCGCTAGGTCACAAAGCCTACATCCTTCCCCTCCCTTCATCTCGTCACGTAGGCATTTTATCATCTCACATCATCACAAGCAGGGGGAGTGCAGTACAATAAGATATTTTGAGAGGGAGAGAGAGAACATATTCACATACATTTTATTACAGTACATTGTGAGACTTGTTCTACTTTAGTATTAGCTATTATT
>NW_027528243.1:571148-571617 GCF_008692635.1 Crocuta crocuta
CAGGCATGTGTAGGAAAAACATAGGACATATAAGGGTCAGTACTATCTATGGCTTCAGGCAGCCCCCGGGGGGTCTTGGAATAGATCCCAAAGGAAAAGGGGCCACTATTGTTAGGACGAGAGCGCATGCGCATTTACATGGAGGAAAAAATCCCACAATGACCAGGCCGACTTTGTGAGGACAAGAAACATCAGCAATTTTAGGCCACGATCCAGTATGCTGGCGTCCAGCAAACAAACGTGTAACTTCACACACACACACACACACACACACACACTCAGTGCTTGTGGTACAGCGACAGGTTTGTGCCCCACAAACATAGGGCTTCCGGCCAATTCTACTTAATGGGATTTCCATCAAAAAAGAAAAAAAGAGTAAGCGGCACTTAACACCTGTGGATGCCGCATTATCCGGTGTATTTTTACCAAGTGAGAAAGTTCTTTTTTATTTAGGCAGCAATAAGAACCT
>NW_027528243.1:571712-572917 GCF_008692635.1 Crocuta crocuta
TACAATTCTATACTCGGGAAGAATTTTCCACAGAGTAGCATCTGGTCAAGTATATATACCCTCTATACTTCAGGGCCAAGTACCACAGGACAGATTCCTATCACAATATGACTTCTGGACCTCCACTGTTATGTCACGACACCAGGAAGTGAGGTCAAGGCACATAAATGTGTCGCGTCAAAGCTCAGCTACCGGTACCCCCAACTCGAGTTTATGTAAGCAAGATCTCCAAAATGTCCGTGGTCACTCCACGACCACTCAACACAAGGGCTAATGCAACGGACGGAAAGTTGGCGTGACTGTACTCCTAATGGTTTTTCCAGGGCCTTGGAATATGAGAGACCCTGAAGCTAAAACTACCTTAGCTTCGGGTAAAGCTGGCACCGGTTACTCGGAGTGGCAGNTCCTTTCCATTCCTTCTGTGGCCTGCTCCCAATCATTCATCACAGCTCTGCTAAGTGTCTCCTCCTCATCGCCTCACAGGCCAAGGTTAAGGCTCCTGTAACACCCGCGCTAGCGCCCTGTACCTCTCTTTTTGCAAGACTTCACCCTCCCATGATGACGTTGTTAATACTGGTCTCTCTTGCAGGACACTAGACAAAGCTGGGGCTGTGTGCTATGTGTGGCTACTCTTCCTGGTGTGTAACAGAGTGCCTGGCCCGAGTAGGTCCTCCGGAAATGTTTGTGGTACAGGGAACAGAGTACAGTAAATGAACAGAGGCCAAATAACTCTTCCAGCTGCCGACTAGAAAAAGATGGAGCTAAGATTGGGGTTTGGGGGTATGGTTTCTCAACCAAACAAAAAAAACAAACAGGGGCACCTGGTTGGCTCAGTCAGTTAAGCTTCTGATTCTTGATCTCCGCTCAGGTCATGGTCTCACAGTTTGTGGGCTCGAGCCCCACATTGGGCTCTGTGCTGATGGCTCAGAGTCAGCTTGGGATTCTCTCTCTCGGCCCTTCCCCTTCTCACACTGTCTCTCTCTCTCTCAAAATAAATACATAAACATAAAAAAATCTGTTTTAAAAAACCCCTCAAAAACCCAAAGTAAAACACACGTTCAGGAAGGTGTATAAAATGCCAATGAATTATCATCAGTCAAACACACACGTTACTAGCACTCAGGCCAAGGAACGCACACTGGCAGCATTCTCGTACTCCTCACGATTCCCCCAAACCACTGCCCTCCTTCTTTCTCCAGAGTAAT
>NW_027528243.1:572922-585730 GCF_008692635.1 Crocuta crocuta
TTTTTTTCCAAGTTTTTGACCTTTTTTTTTTTTTTTTTTTTTTTTTTTTTTTACAGAAAGAGATAGAGAGCAGGGGAGGGGCACAGAGAGAGAATCTTAAGCAGGTTCCACGCCCAACATGGAGCCCAATGTGGGGCTCGATCCCACAACCCTGGGAAGGCGACCTGAGTGGAAATCAGGAGTTGGATGCTCAATTGACCGAGCCACCCAGGTGCCCACATCCTGATTTCTAACACCATCAATTAGCTTTTCCTGTTCTGGGACTTCTGTGTCTGGCTTCTTTTGCTTTGTGTCTGCGAAATTTATAAACGTTGTGAAGAGCAGGTTTTGCTCATTTACACTGCTGTATAGCACTTCTCAAACTTTCTGGTCTGAGGACTTTCTTTTAAGTTTTTTATTTTGAGAGAGAGAGAGGGAGCGAGCACAAGCAGGGCAGGGGCAGAGAAAAGGAGAGACAGAATTCCAAGCAGGCTCTGTGCCATCAACGCAGAGCCCTACGTGGGGCTCGAACCCATGAACCGTGAGATCATGACTTGAGCTGAGGTCAAGAGTCCGATGCTTAACTGACTGCATCACCCAGGTGCCTCGGGACTTCTTTACATGTATAAAAGTGATAGGTATAGGAACCTAAAGAACTTTTGTTTAGGTGAGTTATGGCTATTGATACTTACCGTACTCAAAATTAAACTGGGAAATGAAAAAATAACAAATTTATCACATGTTAATATGAGGAACATACTTTAATGCAAATAATTGTATTTTCCGAAACAAAAAAGGATTAGTGAGAAACGCAGTATTGAGTGTGAACCAGAGCCTTGGCAAATACGTCAGAACACCAACGCCGTATGTGTCTTTTCTTGGCCAAAGCCGGGAAGGCGCAGGAGTGATGGTGGGGAGGCTCGCTTTCAGCATCTTTGGGTTTCAGGTACCCACAAGCAATGGGCACAATGGAGCACGGTGAGGAGATCGGTGGCTGTGTAAATGCACGACAGCACCAAGAAAGGTGCCGAGTTTGCGTAGGAGGCGAAGAGGATGGGGGAGGGGGGTCACCACCTAGGCAAGTGGGGGTGAGAATGGGGGCAGAAAGTAGTATCTGTTTGGGAGGCAAAAGATCCACTTTTCAGGGTAAAGGAAAAACCCCTTAAGGTGTGGTTTTCATGGCCCCAATCTCCTTCACAGGCCCATCTGCCACTCTGTGCTCTCCTCCAGCCATGTCGTTTCATTCCCAGGATAGGTGTGTACACACACAGACACACAGACACACACGCACACACACCCATCGCTGCCACTGTTCATGCTGCTGCTTTCACCTGCAGTGGGCCCCTCCTCCCCCTCTTCACTGTCAGGTAAACAAACTCCGTGATCCTTCAGGACCTGGCTGAGATGCCTCCTGCCGAGCACCGTCCCAGGGGCCAACCCACCTCCCTNCAACTGGGACAGGCTGTGGCTCCCAAGCATCTGTGAGCCCCCGCGCCCTAACCCAACTCCAGGCACGCGGTAGGCCCTGACTCCACGCCCAGCGAAGAGTTGAATGACTAGGGTCTAGAGTGTTTGCCCTTCGGCTTCAAGTGGACCGCCCAGCTTTCCATGACCNAAGTTTATTTATTTATTGAGGGGGGGAGGGGCAGAGAGAAAAGAAGAGAGGGAGAGAATCCTAAGCAGGCTCCATGTTGTCATTACAGAGCCCGAGGTAGGGCTCGATCCCACAAACCATGAATCTGACGCTTAACCAACTGAGCCACCCACGCACTCCCCTCCCCCCACTGCTTTTGAGACCCTTAAATACAGAGAACAAACTGAGGGCTGCTGGAGGGGAGGGGAGTGGGGGGGATGGGCTAGATGGGTGAGGGGCATTAAGGAGGGCACTGTTGGGATGAGCACCGGGTATCCTATGTAAGTGATGAATCACTGCACTCTACTCCTGAAAGCATTATTACACTGTACGTTAACTCACTTGGGTTTACATTTTTAAAAAAGCCAAAGAAAATAACGCAGTATCTTTTCGAAAGTGAATAGTGAAGGTCTTGTTGAAAGTTTTGCCGAAGAAGAAGAAGAAGAAGAAGAAGAAGAAGAAGAAGAAGAAGAAGAAAAGATGCACAGAGACAGGAAGGAGGTAACAAAAGCAGGAATACTCTGATTTCATATGAAAACCATCTACCCGGGAGCTTTGTCTCTGCTAAGTAGGGGTGGAGGCCGCCCTGGTCTTAGAACGCGGTAGGAAAGGGGAGTGTCCTATTCGGTACCTTCATCCCCGGAGGACTTTCGTCACNAGTCAGGGCATGGTGCCCATTGTTTTCCTTTTTAAAATTACTTATCTGTTTATTCTCAGAGAGAGAGAGAGAGCAGGAGAGGAGCAGAGAGAGAGGGAGAGAGAGCCTCAAGCGGACTCCGCACTGTCAGTGGTGAGCCCCGCTTGGGGCTCCAACTCAGGAACCGTATCATCATGACCTGAGCTGAAATCAAGAGTCAGATGCTTAACTGACTGAGCCACCGGGCGCCCCTGATGCCTGGCCTTTGAATCCGAGTCTTCCGTCCTCTGGGAAGCTTTTTCTGAAAGAAGCTCAGCAGTTGTGAGGCTCTTGACTTGCTCTGCTGCATAATTGAAAGAGTCAATATATGAGTATAAACCTAGAGATGCCTCACATGCAGTCTTTTGCCCAACTAGACCGGAACCTTGTGACCAGAGATGGTGGCGTCTGCTCCTCTGTCCCCAGCAATGTCTCCCATGGAGCATCGCACATAGATATCCAGTAAATGTTTGCTGATTTATTAGAGGTGGGAGGGCCAGGCTGTTCTGAACCTTGCAGAGAACCTCAGGTCATGTCCATTCACTTGGTCTGCGGCTGGTAAATTAACCTTCCTTTGTCAGGTCGCCCCTGGGGCTGGATGAACAAGAAAACAGTTCTGCCCCAGCTTCAGATCAGAGGTCAGGAGATCTTGGTTCTAGTTCTGGCTCCTCCATTTTTTCTCTCTTTTTTAAACTATTTATTTTGAGAGAGAGACAGAGAGAGAGAGACACAGAGAGAGAGAGCACGTGAGCAGGGGAGGGGCAGAGAGAGAGAGAGAGAATATGAATCCCAAGCCGGATCTACACTGTCAGCGTGGAGCCCGACTTGGGGCTTGAACTCACGAACCGTGAGATCATGACCTGAGCTGAAACCAAGAGTCAGGTGCTTCACTGACTGAGCCTGGAGTCAAGATGACATAACAGGTTCCGGATTTCCCCTCCTGCATGAAGCAGTAAATACAAACAGACAAAAGCACATGAAATAGTGTTGTTTTTTCAGACACGAAATATTAGACAATGAAGGATGGTGATCCCAGGAAGATGGGAGGCGAATGAGGCAGGCCCGAGACTCACCTTAGCCTTATTTCCTTGGGGAAGCTTCAGGCTACGACATACGGAAGAGGACTGAGGTGGAGTGTGGCGCACCCCCTCCGCGCCCCCCCCTCCCGAGTCAAGGACACAGAGCGGAGAGCCCAGGGGGACCACCAAGGAAGGACAGGACGCTGGACAGGGAAGAGCTGCATCGAGAGAGCACCTACCGAGGAGCACACGTGCGTGAGAACACTACCCGAGACCAGGGAGAGAACCATGTGAAACGATTAGAGAGAAATCATGCTTATAGACTGGAAAAACTCATAATTCATGGGGCATTGAGCAGCATGCTCAGGAAGGTCTGTGCACGGATACATTTTGTTTTGTTTTCCTAAGTCGATAGCTGCTTATGGTCACAATCCAAGCAGTGCAGCAGGGTTGAAAGCGAATGGTACACAGAAACAAACACACTCCTATATATGTCCAGGGGTATTAATTGCAGCTCTGTTCACAGTAGCGAAAAGAGGGAAAGAAAATCCATGGCCATCGATGCTTAATGGCATAGAAATCTGGCATATATCCACATCACTGGATATTAGCCATTGGAAAGGAAGAATTAGGTCTATACCAGCGGACTTAGGTTCCTGAAAGTATTAACTAGGAAGGATGTACTGCTGAGAAAGCTATAAGATGTGATCCCATTTTTGTAAAACAAATGAAAAAGGCCTGTATGCATATGAATAGGTTTTTATAAAATCTAACANAGATATTTTTGTTGCTGATTTTTGTCTTGTCTTGTTTTCTTCCTGAACATTTTACTTATCACCAGAATTTTTTCTTTTTTTTCTTTACCTGTTTATTTGCTTTATTTTTTAAATAGAATTTATTGTCAAGTTAGCTAACACACAGTATATACGGCGTGCTCTTGGCTTCGGGAGTAGATTCCCATGATTCATCGCTTCCATCCAGTACCCAGTGCTCATCGCAACAAGTGCCCTCCTCAATGCCCATCCCTCATTTTCCCCTCCCCACTTCGCACCTCCCATCAACCCCCAGTTTGTTCTCTGTATTTTAGAGTCTTCTCTTATGGTTTGCCTCCCTCTCTGTTTGAAAGTATTTTCCCCCTTCCCTTCCCCCATGGTCTTCTGTTAAGTTTCTCAAATCCCACATATGATTACTTATCACTAGAATTTTGAAAGAATAAACATATGGGGGCCCATGGCTGGCTCAGTCTATAGAGCAAGGGACTCTCTCTCTCTTTTTTTAAGTTGTTATTTATTTATTTTGAGAGAGAGAGCGAGAGAGTGAGGGAGAGCAGGGGAGGGGTAGAAAGAAAAGGAGAGAGAGAGAATTCTAAGCAGGCTCTGCACTGGCAGCACAGAGCCTGATGCAGGTCTCGAACCCAGGAACTGTTAGATCATGACCTGAAGCAAAATCAAGAGTCATGCACTCAACTGACAGCCACCCAGGAGCCCCAGGCATGCGACTCTTGATCTCAGGGTTGCAAGTTTGAGCCCCACTTTGGGCGTAGAGTTTACTTTTAATAAAAAAAAAAGAATAAATATATGTTACTGGACTTGAGCCAGTGTGCCCCAAAATGGATTTTTAAAGAAATGATTCTGGATATATGGACTATCTGGAAAAACACAAAGCTAGATCCAACTTTCCCACCATCTACAGGAGTTAAACTCTCACTAAATCAAAGATCCAAATGTTAGGTATGAAACCTTTCAAATATTTTTTTAATGTTTTATTTATTTCTAGGGGAGAGAGAGTGAGAGAGCGTGAGCAGGGGANCGCGAGATCATGACCTAAGTGAAAGTCGGACGCTGAACCGACTAAGCCACCCAGGCGCCCCTGAAACCTTACAAATATTAAAAGAAAACGTGATGGGGGGGCACCTGAGGGGCTCAGTCGTTTCAGCGTCCGACTTCGGCTCAGGTCATGCTCTCACGGTTTGTGAGTTTGAGCCCCATGTTAGGGTCTCTGCTGTCACCAAGGAGCCCACTTCAGATCCTCTGTCCCCTCCTCTCTCTGCCCCTCCCCCTCTGGTGCACACTCTCTCTCAGAAATAAAGAATAAAAAACATTTAAAAAAGAAAACAGGGGCATATTCTCCCCTCTTTAAAAATTACTTATTTATTTAAAGTAATCTCTATGCCCAGTGTGGGCTCGAACTCACGACCCTGAGATCAAGAGACAAATGTTCCTCTGACTGAGCCAGACAGGCGACTCGAGCACCTTCCCCTTTAACCTTGGTGTAAAGAAAGGCTTTTTCACCATAATTCAAAAGCTAGAGGCAGGGTGTCTGGGGGGCTCCGTTGGTTAAATGTCCGACTCTTGGTTTTGGCTCAGGTCATGATCTCACAGTCANAAAGAAAGAAAAAAGCTAGAGGCAATAAAGAAAACAATGGGTAAAATGGATTGTATCATCTCCCTCCCCCTTGGGCACTTTGGCTCAAGTCTTAGTTCCGCAGCGTGGCGCGTAGCTCTGGGACTTCAGCAGGCCAGGCCAGGGTGGGCGTTGGCACTCAAAAGTCATCCCCGTCCAGGGTTCCCTACCAGTGGGAGTCACCGGGAGCCACACACGGCCCTGGTTTTCCTGGTGTGCAATGGTTATCAGTTGGATGAAACATATATACGTGCATAAATCTCTTCCCGGCAAAGCAGATTCTCAGAGACAGTGCAGCCTGAATCCATGCGGAAGAAAAGAATTTTATCCCTTCCTTCGTTCCTTCCCCAGCTCGCAGAGGAGATGGTGCCTGCGTGATTACGCGGAGCACCGCCTCTTTTCCTTGCTTTCCTCCCCCTCGTCAGGGCAGAAGAGATGGACGCATCATGGAAGCACATCACTAAGCATTTAGTGAGTGCTTACTGTCGGCCGGGCCATACGCGACAACACTGTGGGCTGAAGATTACAGATGAGGAAGCAAGCCGTCCTTGCTGAAAGGGCCGCTGATCACCGGTGATCGGCTGGGAAGGGGGAGAGCGGGGATTTAAAGCTGGGCTAAGTGTCCAGACCCTCTGTGTTTTTTGTGACGCCAGATGGCTTTATTTGTAGTTCAAACAAGAAGTGATGGAACCAAGAGTTGAACCCAGATGGTTCAACTCAGGAGCCCGAGCTCCCAGGATCTTTTCTTTAAATTGAATTTAATTTTTTAAAAGGAAGCTCTACGGGGGCACCTGGGTGGCTCAGTTGGTTGAGTGTCCGACTTTGGCTCAGGTCATGATCTCACGGTGTGTGAGCTCGAGCCTCACATTGAGCTCTGTGCTGTCAGCTGGTTTCAGATCTTCTGTCTCCTCCTCTCTCTGCCCCTCTGCCAATCTCCCTATCTCTCTGTCTCTCTCAAAACTAAATAAGCATTAAAAAAATTTTAAGGTGCCTGGGTGGCTCAGTCAGTTAAGCATCTGGGTCTTGGTTTTGGCTCAGGTCATGATCTCATGGTTCATGAGTTCGAGCCCCACATTGGACTCTGTGCTGATGGTGCAGAGCCTGCTTCAGATTCTCTCTCTCGCCCTCTCTCCCTCCCTCTCTCCTCTCAGTCTCCACTCTCTCTCTCTGTCTTTCCAAACGAATAAATAAAATTAAAAATAAATAAAGTAAGCTCTATGCCCAACCTGGGGCTCAAACTCATGACCTTAAGATCAAGAGTTGCATGTTCTGCCCACTGAGCCAGCCGGGCACCCTGGGAGCTCCCAGTGTCTGAAGGTCCTGGTAAGGGCAGCTACTTACTTACACCAAGAACTGGCTTGGGAATTCTTGCTTGGCGTTGCTTTAAATTACCAGATGAGGGGGCACCTGGGTGGCTCAGTCGGTTAAGCGTCTGACTCTTGATTTCAGCTCAGGTCGTGATCTCACGGTTTGTTAGATNAAACCTTAAGGGGTTCTCTCACCACGGACATCCTTCGAAAACTGCCTAGATTCACAGCACCTGAGATGCATCTGGGGTTTGAGGGTTTTGTTTCATCATAGCATTTCTTCCTGTGGCTCAAAGCAGAAGATCCAGAATCATCTTGGGGCAAACCTGCCCTTTCTCTGTGAGAGACCATTTCACTGAAACCTGTTAGTCACACACGCGTTAGTCATCCATCTGGCAGTGCTCTTGGGAAATGCATTCAATGCTGGGGGGGAATGGAAACGCAGTCGCTTCAGATTGAGGTTTTATGCGTTCCATTTAGCAATGCTACAGTTGGGTTTTGCTTCACCTGGCTGCAGCTAAGGCGAAGGTTGCAAAGAGCATAATCTTTGGCCAAGGCAGAGGGATCTGGAGACCACGGTCCATAGATACTAGCCATTTGTTTGGGGGTGATTCCATCAGCCTAAGAAGAGTGGGCTGGGCATGCCCCCCTCTTCCTTTCGCTCCCTTGCCTGCTGAATGGGGTAGAGTAAGTTGAGTACTAGAGGCAGGGGCTCGCTCCAAAATTTCCTATATTATGTCTTTGGGTTTCTTATTTTACAACATTGGATCCTAAGGGTGTAGAGTGCAGGGTGGGGTGTTGGGTGGGGTTGAGACCAGCTGGGTCTGGTAAGGAATGGTGAACGATGAGGTGGATATGCACGTAAAAGGAGAAGCTACACGTGAAGGTGACAGAGTTCATAACCTCTGGGAATGTGATTGGGTCCAGGGAGTGGCCCTAAATCTGTAATTGGGGCAGGTGAGCAGGAGGAGAGCCAAATACCGTCGTTGGCAAATGTAAATGTCCCATGGGCCTTCTTGGGGTGACCCAGAATGTGTCCGGTTAGTGATGTAGCTCTTTTTTTCCCGTGGAATCTCTATAGGCCTGCAGTGTACAGTTGTGCAGGTTGTTCACTGCACAAACGGAATCTGGCCAAGAGGGCCTGTGGGGCCTGAAATCCAGCCTTCACTCTACTCACCGTATCATGTGCCCTGGCACAGAGATGTCTGTCTGGAGAAGGAATGCCCTTTTTCAAATTTTCTAGAAGGTACCACGTGGCCCATGGAAGCCAGGACCGTCACGTCCAGCACAGCGTCTGGTGCATAGTAGGTACTTGACGTCCGTTGACTGAAAACAAAGGGTTGTGAGGCAGCTGCTAGGTATGAGGCAGAACGCTGCAATTGCTGTGAAGAGGAGCTGTTCTAGTAGATGGGCGCTGAGTGTCAAAAGCAAATTTGGCATCGGGGATATGGGTGACTCAGTCATCTTGTCGGTGGAAGGTAAACGGTAACCAGAAGCCTCCTCTAAAATGTGGTTTATGCGTTCTTTCTGGATCTTCTTCAGTTAGCTTGTGGGGGGCAGTGGACAGGTGAATTTGGACATGGTGTATTAGAGGAACGGTGTCTAGAACTTTCGCACGAATTGGGGTCTCCAGTCGGACACGGCAACACCTCTGTCGCCGAAGAATAAAGTAGAGATGGTTGGGGCAGAAGGTGGCCCAGCGGAAGAAAGAAGCCCACCATTCTCCAGAAGGTGCGGGCTTCAATAACGGTTATGCTAAAGACCATGTGGGAGAGAGCTGCTAAAGAACGGAAGGGGAAGCTCTCCCAGGAATACTGGCGATCGAAGGTCAGTGGAGTAGCTCCGTTGTGCTGCTTCAGCCTTTTTTTCTGGCTAGAGCCCCAAACATGCCTCCACGTAGTGCAGAAGGTTGACAAGGTCACGGGCAGCCAGAAATCAAGGTGCTTCACGTTGTGCGTTTCAAAAGGTAACCAGCTGCGGTCGCATGGACCGGACCTGCATATACGTGATGCTGTCAGGGGTGCATCGGTGGCCGTGCCTGTATAGGAGGCCCCCGTCCATCCTGCGGTGCCTGGAGACCTCATGGAGATGGGCCTGGCTGGACTTGTTCTCGGCGCTGCTGGACGTGGGTTAGGGAAGCGTTGGGGGAAGAAAATGCCACGTCAGTGTTTTCCAGCAAGTCACTTTGGAGCAGGTCTTCCTTGCTCTGGGAACAGCCACTTGGAAGGCCCTCTAGGAAACGTAAGGCAGGTGTAATCATGTCCTGGGCTAAGGGTGTCTCTCCCCAGATCCCGCCATGTGCTGAGCTGGTTGCTGGGGAGGAGGTGGGTTCATTTGCAGAGGGGTCATGGAGCCTCCTGGGAAGAAAGGGATCAAGATCCCATATCTTTTTCTCTCATAAAAAATTAGTTATGGGGCGCCCGGGTGGCTCAGTCGGTTAAGGGTCTGACTCTTGATTTTGGCTCAGGTTGTGATCTCACAGTTCGTGGGATGGAGCCCCGAGTCGGGCTCTGCGCTGAGAGCGCAGAACCTGCTTGGGATTCTCTCTCCCCCTTTCTCTGCCCGTTTCCTGCTTGCGCGCACTCTCTCTCCCTCTCCAAATAAATAAATAAACTTAAAAACATTATTTATTTTACTTCAAATTTCCCTTCTTTGGAGTGATCACTCAAAGGCATATATTTATCTTGTCTTATAATCTGCATTGCACTTAATACTATTTGTACTTGTCTTTTTTAGGAGTGTCACCTGTTTATTGCTTATCCCACCCCCTCCCCTCAGCGTGACTTCCTTGAGGGCGAGAAGTTCTCAGAAAGTAAATTACTCCCAATACCAATTGCTTAGTCATGCCACATTTTAGATTGCTTTATATGTGGATGGTGATTTTTTGAAGAAGTTTGTTTTTCTTAGAATTTCAGATTATCTTTCCTTTTTTGTTGCCCAAAGGTATCGGTGACTTTGTCCTCATAGCGATGATCTATCTCTTCCAGCTGTTTGAATAGATGACGCTCTGACATGTTTTTTGTCAAAAACTCATTTTTTTTAAATGTTTATTTATTTTTGAGACAGAGAGACAGAGAGAGCACACAAGCACAGGAGGGGCAGAGAGAGAGGGAGACACAGAATCTAAAGCAGGCTGCCAGCACAGAGCCCGACATGGGGCTCAAACTCACGAACCTCAAAGTCACAAACCTCGAGATCATGACCTGAGCTGAAGTCAGACACTTAACCAACTGAGCCACCCAGGCACTCCACATACTGACTCTTTCTAAGCCTCCCTCCTATATCCCTGTGCTTCAAATAATGCTTGGTACAGTAGTGGATGTTCTAGAAGTATCCATTGAATGAATGAATGAATGAATGAATGGAAAAACAGTATAAGAGGTTACAAAATTAAAAGTACAAGGATTCTTCCTGCTTCTACCTCTGTCCGACTCATTGGAGTATCTCCTGATACTCGTGAGTCTCTTTTGACCATTTCTGATTTATTTTTCTGTTGGTTATCTCCATAACTTTTTAAAAAAATGTTTCTTTCTTTATTTTGAGAGAGAGAGAGCATGAGCAAGGGAGGGGCAGAGAAGGAGGGAGGGAGAGAGAGAATCCCAAGTAGGCTCTAAGCTCAGCATGGGGTTTGACTTGGGGCTCCATCATATGGCCGATCCCATGACGGTGACTGATCATGACCTGAGCCCAAATCACGAGTTGACACCCAACTGACTGGGCCACCCAGGCACCCCTGTTCTCTCTATAATTCTAAACGAGGGGCCTTTACTTCAAAATCCTGATTTATTTCCTTTAAGCAATATCAACTCTCCACATGTCTGATGAGGACTTAGGTCTCCCTTTTCCTCTTGAGCCGCTCAGTTGTTTACCTTGAATTTCTGCATAAGGTACTTCAGCTTGCATTTATGCTTTTACCTTCTGTGGGTTGATTCGGAGCCATTTACTCTCCAGATCGCATCATTTTGTCAATGTTAGTCATTACAGGATCAGTGTGTGGTTTGATTACACTCAAAGGAGAATTGCACGGATTTCCGGTTCAAAGGACTTCTCTTTCCTCCCACTGTACCTGCTGCATAGTCAGGGCGCATTTTAGATTGTTTTATACGTGGATGGTGACTTTTTGAAGAAGTTCGTTTTTCTTAGAGTTTCTAATTACCCTTCTTTCTGTTGTTGTTGCTGCCAAAAGATATCTGGGTCTTTGTCACCATATTGCTATCTTCCCCGTTGTGTGATTAGATGGCTTGTCAAATGCACTGAGATGTACGGACTCTAAGCCTCCCTTAATGGCTGCCATTTTAGGATTTGTTTTTCATCGTGTTCCCAGGTTAGTGTCTCTGCTTCTTGGATCCCATGCCTTCCTTTCTCTTAGACCTCTTTTTTGGATTGTTGAAGTATAGCCTCTAGTTAATTTTTTCAGGGAAGATAACCAGGAGGTAAAATTTCCGAATTATTTCATGTCTAAAAATGTTTCTTTTGGTTCTCGTATTTAACTAATATAGAATTGTAGGTTCAAAGTAATTTTCCCTCAATCTTTGCGGATATTATTCTCATGCGTTTTTTGTTTTTGTTTTTTGCATCTAAGTGTTGCCAATGGGGATTCTTATTTCTTTGTAGATAAGCTTTTTTTCTCTCTAGAAGCTTTAAGAATCCTCCCTTTATTTTCAATAATTTAAGATTTCAAAGGATGTGTTATCAGAGGCAAACCTTCTTTTATTTCATTCTATTTGCCACTCAGTCATCTTTTCAAACTAAAATCTTTCTTCTAGTTATGAGAAATTTTTTCTTTTTTCAATTTACTTTTACATTTACATCCAAGGCAGTTAGCACATAGTGCAAGAATGTTTTCATGAGGAGAATCCAGTGATTCATCCCCTGCATATAACACCCAGTGCTCATCCCAACGAGTGTCCTCCTTACTGCCCCTTGCTCATTTAGCCCTTCCCTCCACCCACGATCCCTCCAGCAACCCTCAGTTTGTTCTCTATATTTGAGAGTGTCTTGTGTTTATTCCCCCTCCCTGTTTTTATATTGTTTTTGCTTCCCTTCCCTTATGTTCATCTATTTTGTATCTTAAAGTCCTCATAGGAGTGAAGTCCTATGATATTTGCCTTTCTCTGACTGACTAATTTCGCTGAGCATAATACCCTCTAGTTCCATCCATGTAGTTGCAAATGGTAAGCTTTCATTCTTTTTAAAAAAAAAATTTAATGTGTATTTATTTTTAAGACAGAGAGCATGAGTGGGGAGGGGAAGAGAGAGAGGGAGACACAGAATCTGAAGCAGCCTCCAGGCTGTGAGCTGTCAGCACAGAGCCCGACGCGGGCTCGAACCCACGAACCGTGAGATCATGACCTGAGCCGAAGTCGGATAGCTAACCGACTGAGCCACCCAGGCGCCCCTATACCACATCTTCTTTATCCATTCATCTGTCCATGGACATTTGGGCTCTTTCCATGCTTTGGCTATTGTCGGTAGTGCTGCCATAACCACTGGGGTGCATGTGCCCCTTCAAAACAGCACACCTGTATCTTCTGGATAAATACCTAGTTGTGCAATTGCTGGGTCGTACGGCAGCTCTAGTTTTAATTTTTTGAGGAGCCTCCACGCTGTTTCCCAGAGTGGCCGCACCAGGTTGCATTCCCCCCAGCAGTGCCAAAGATCCTCTTTCTCTGCATCCTCGCCAACATCTGTTGTGGCCTGACTTGTTCGTGTCAGCCGCTCTGACAGGGGTGAGGTGGTATCCCGTTGTGGGTTTGACTTGTATTTCCCTGATGATGAGCGATGGTGAGCA
>NW_027528243.1:585846-587740 GCF_008692635.1 Crocuta crocuta
CCCACGAACCGTGAGATCATGACCTGAGCCGAAGTCGGATAGCTAACCGACTGAGCCACCCAGGCGCCCCTATACCACATCTTCTTTATCCATTCATCTGTCCATGGACATTTGGGCTCTTTCCATGCTTTGGCTATTGTCGGTAGTGCTGCCATAACCACTGGGGTGCATGTGCCCCTTCAAAACAGCACACCTGTATCTTCTGGATAAATACCTAGTAGTGCAATTGCTGGGTCGTACGGCAGCTCTAGTTTTAATTTTTTGAGGAGCCTCCACGCTGTTTCCCAGAGTGGCCGCACCAGGTTGCATTCCCCCCAGCAGTGCCAAAGATCCTCTTTCTCTGCATCCTCGCCGACATCTGTTGTGGCCTGACTTGTTCGTGTCAGCCGCTCTGACAGGGGTGAGGTGGTATCCCGTTGTGGGTTTGACTTGTATTTCCCTGATGATGAGCGATGGTGAGCATTTTTTTATGTCTGTTAGCCATCTGGATGTCTTCTTTGGAAAAGCGTCTATTCATGTCTTTTCCCCATTTCTTTACTGGATTATTTGCTTTTTGGGTGATGAGTTTGATAAGTTCTTTATAGATTTTGGATACTAACCCTCTATCTGATATGTCATTTGCAAGTATTTTCTCCCGTTCTCTCAGTTGCCTTTTAGTTTTGCTGATTGTTTCCTTTGCTGTGCAGAAGCTTTTTATCTTGATGACGTCCCAATAGTTCACTTTTGCTTTTGTTCCTCTTGTCTCCAGAGGAATGTTGAGTAAGAAGTTGCCGCAGCTGAGATGAAAGAGGTTGTTGCCTGTTTTCTCCTCTAGGATCTGGATGGTTTTCTGTCTTACATTTAGGTCTTTCATCCATTTTGATTTTACTGTTGTGTGTAAGAAAGTGGCCCAGGTTCATTCTTCTGCATGTCGCTGTCCAGTTTTCCCAACACCATTTGCTGAAGAAACTGTCTTTATTCTATTGTATGGTCTTTCCTGCTTTGACAAAGATGAGTTGGCCATACGTCTGTGGGTCTATTCATGGGTTCTCCATTCTGTTCTACTGATCTGTGTATCTGTTTTTGTGCCAGTACCATACTGTCTTGATGATTACAGCTTTGCAATACATCTTAAAGTCTGGAATTGTGATGCATCCAGCTTTGGTTTTCTTTTTCAGGATTGCTTTGGCTATTTGGGGTCTTTTGTGGTTCTATACAAATTTTAGGATTGTTTGTTCTAGCTCTATGAAGAATGCTCGTGTTATTTTGACAGGGATTGCTTCGAATATGTAGATTGCTTTGGGTAGTATTGACATTTTTTAACAATACTTGTTCTTCCAATCCATGAGCATGGAACATATTCCTTTTTTTATGTCTTCTTCAATTTCTTTCATGAGGTTTCTATAGTTTTCAGTGTATAGATTTTTCACTTCTTTGGTTAGGTTTGTTCCTAGGTATTTTATGGGTTTTCGCGCAATTATAAATGGGACTGATTACTTGATTTCTCTTTCTGCTCCTTCATTATTGGTGTATAGAAATGCCACCGACTTCTGTGCATTGATTTTATCTCCTGCGACTTTGCTGAATTCATGAATCAGTTCTAGCGGTTTTTTGGTGGAATCTTTTGGGTTTTCCATATACAGTGTCATGTTGCCTGCAAAGAGTGAAAGTTTGACTTCCTCCTTGTTGATTTGGATGCCTTTTATTTCTTTGCGTTGTCTGATTGCTGAGGTTAGGACTTCCAACACTATGTTGAATAAGAGTGGTGAGAGTGGACATCCCTGTCATATTCCTGACTGGGGGAAGGCTCTCAGTGTTTCCCAATTTTCTTCTTTTTTAAAATTACTTCTTTCCCTCTCTTGTTTTTCTTTCTTTCTGGACTTCCATATAAATAGATATTTCCTCACCTGGATTC
>NW_027528243.1:587751-588885 GCF_008692635.1 Crocuta crocuta
TATATATATTTTAAAGATTCATATATAAAAATATATTTTCAAAAGTTATATATATTTTAAAGATTTTACTTTATTTTTAAGTAGGCTCCATGCCCAACGTGGGGCTTGAACTCACAGCCCTGAGATTAAGAGTCACATGCTCTAGTGACTGAGCTAGCCAGGTACCCCAAGATTTTATTTCATTTTTAACATTTATTTATTTATTTTGAGAGAGAGAGAAAGTGTGAGCAGGGGAGGGACAGAGAGAGAGAGAGGGAGAGAGAGAGAGAATCGCAAGCAGGCTCCACACTGTCAGCGCAGAGCCCGACTCAGGGCTTGATCCCAGGAACCGTGAGATCATGACTTGAGCCGAAATCGAGAGTTGGACGCTTAACCGACTGAGCCACCCAGGTGCCCCAATACTTTATATATTTTTCAACTTTTCTCCCAATTTCCCTGTAGCCAAGGCTGGTCCTAGGCACACTAGCATGGAAGGCATGCTTTGGCAAGAAAGGCTGAAGGTGTGATTGTAAACATGGGGGACCCAAGCTTGAGGTCTATGTATATGGGAATCTCTACCAACATAACCAAAAACTTGATAATGGGAAGCTTTTCCTTGTAGAAGTACTCTAGCTAACGAGTGAAGAAGGGATGATAGACTATCACCCACGGCAATCGCTAAGGAAATAATGGATCTGGGCAATGATTCATTAATGCCTGCTAACATCACAAGAAGAGAGACAATCAGATATTGTGTACTTCTGATGAAAGAACACAGCATCACCTATGAAACCGTCTTGCCAGAAAAATCAAACTTTGGTTTTCACAAGTCTCTAGATCTAACAGTCTACGTGAGAAACACTATTGGGATATAGTCACCAAAATCCATGGACAGTGGGAAACTTTACAGGAAAGCCAGCTACTATCTGCATTAATGAATTCCAATGGGAACAGCAAAGAAATGCTGGAGGGGCCTAGAGATTAAAAGAGACTCAAAAGGTAAATCAATCGATTGCAATCTGTGGACACTGATGTGAACAACACAAAAAGATCTGTTAACATTTATGAAACTATCAGTGATATTTGAATACTGGCTGACTCTTTGATAACACTGAGGGATCACTGTTAGTGTTTTTGGTGTGATAACAATATGGA
>NW_027528243.1:588917-592379 GCF_008692635.1 Crocuta crocuta
GAGGTACCTGGATGGAAACTCTGCTATAACTTCATGCCATGGGATACAACCATTAACCTCTCCGTGGTTCCGTTTCTTCATCGACAGTAATGGCCCCTACATCATAGAGTTGGGGTGAGGATTCTATGAGGTTTTCTCTGTAAAGCCCTTTCTTTCTTTTTTTTTTTAATTTTTATGCTTTTATTTTATTTTTGAGAGAGAGACAGAGTGTGAGCAGAGGAGGGGCAGAGAGAGAGGGAGACACAGAATCCGAAGCAGGCTTTGGGCTCTGAGCTGACGCTGCAGAGCCNGGGGATATTTTTAAATGATGAGAGGGTCAATGCATAAGAAGGCACGACCCTTCTAAATGTGCACGCATCTAACAGAGCTGCAAAATATGTGAAGCAAAAGCTGGGAGAATTTAAAGGAGAAAGAGATAAATCCACAATGATAGTCGGAGACTTTAAGACTCCTTTCTCTGTAATCAATAGAACAAGTAGATAATCATTAAGAGCCCATCAATTAACCTGTCCTAATGAATATTGATAGCTCTCTCCCCCAGCGATAGCAAAGTACACATTACTTTCAAGTGTGGAGCGTTCACCATGAGAAAACTTACACTGGGCCATGAAGAAAGTGTCAATAAATTTAAAAGGATAAAATAATGCAGCGTATGCTCACCGGCCATAAAAGAGTTAAATTAGAAATCAATAATTAGAGAGTTATCTGGGGGGCCCCTGGGGGGCACAGTCGGTTGAGTGTCCGACTTTGGCTCAGGTCATGATCGCGGTTCGTGAGTTCGAGTCCCACATTGGACTCGCTGCTGTCAGCCCAGATCCCGCTTTGGATCCTCTGTCCTCCTCTCTCTGCCCCTCCCCCACTTGAGCTCTCTCAAAAAACTAACTTAAAAAAAAAACAAGAAAGCTCTTTGGAANAAAGTATACACTTTCTCTTCCTCCTCCCTCTCCCCCAAGCACACATGAGTGTCTATTTGTATCAGTTCATATTTGTGGTGTCATTTGCTCCATCACCACGAGAGACCACAAGAGTTCTTGGTGGCGAGAAGCGCTAGAAAAAGAGAAAAGAAGCCCCGAGGGGGTAACATTCCTTTTCCGGACCTGTAACTTCGCAGGTTAAGCAAATGAGAACCATGTGTTGCCAGACCTGCCTATGGAAGCATCGAGAGACTGAACAAAAGCAGGCCTATTGCAAAACCCAGGTGACAGAGAGTGGCACGGGCCTGGGGAGGATACCCTTCTAATCGCGAACCATCTGGGCACCTGAGGACTGCAGGCTTCCCGAGGCGCTACAGAAGGCATGGTTCGCATGGACATTGGTATTTCATTATGGACACGAAGCAATCAGATGCTTGTAAGGAGCTTTGCAAGCAGAGGATGTGGAATAGTCGAAGCTGGAAGATGATGGGCAAAGAGGGCGGGTCCCCAGAAATAAAGGGCATGGGGTGGGGCACTTGAGAGCCACGTAGGGTCTTAGTATTACACTGATCCTTAACTAAGAAACATAGATCACTTACCGAGAACAGCAAGTGGCATAGACTCCTTTTCTGGAGTAAATAACAAGACCTTCCAGGGTCCAGTCTTCAGGACACTTGATAATCTAAGGTTGTGTGAGGGTTTACACAGAAAGAGAAATACGGCAACTCCTTCTGATTGGTCTGTTGCCTGGATTCCAGCAGATTTTTGTATACAGTTATTATGCCTTGTAGCTTCTTTTTATTTTTAAGTGTTTATTTATTTTGAGAGAGAGAGAGAGAGCAAGCATGCAAGCAGAGTAGAAGCAGAGAGAAAGAGAGAGGGAGGGAGGGAGAGAGAATCCCAAGCAGACTCTGAACAGTCAGCACAGAGCCTGGTGGGGGACTCGATCTTACCAACCGTGAGATCATGACCTGAGCCCGAAATCAAGAGTCGGGTGCTCAACTGACTGAGCCACCCAGGCACCCCTGTGTCTTGTAGCTTCTTGATGAAGAAACATCCCTTACCTTCAGTTCTTAGCAGGTTAGATTTGGAAAGGAGCATGCAAGGCCAATGATACGTGCAGGAGGCTGGTATAGACCTGTATCAACAGTGTTCAGAAGACTTATCACCGCATCGTAAGGACAACAGAAAGAGGGTTTTTTTTAATAAGTTAAGAGCACGAAGACAATCGAAAAAAGCATACAAGTGACAAAGGCACAGTGATGGATGATAAAGATAGACCAGAACTCTGCTCTCACCGTCTACCTGTATTTTCTGTCAAGGAGAAATTTTCATACTGAAAAGTCTAGCCCAGTATTTTTTCTTTTCTTCTTTTTAATGTTTGTTTATTTCTGAGAGAGAGAGAGAGACAGAGACAGAGACAGAGTATGAGTGGGGGAGGGGCAGAAAGAGAGGGAAACACAGAATCAGAAACAGGTTCCAGGCTCTGTGCTGACAGCACACAGCCCGATGCGGGGCTCGAACTCACAAACCGCAAGATCGTGACCTGAGCTGAAGTCGGACGCTTAACTGACTGAGCCACCCAGGTGCCCCTGGAGATTCTTTTTTTTTTAAAAAAAATATGGACTCCTCCATGAATTTGCATGTCATCCCTGCACTGGGCCATGCTAATATTCTCTGCATTGATCCCAATCTCAGGGGCTCGCCAAAGCGATCGCTTAAAATGGAGATTCTGATTTGGTAGGTCTGGGCGGGGCCCAAGAATGTGCTTTTCCAACAAGCTCCCAGGTGATGTGAAGCCGCTGGTCCTCTATCCACACTCTGAAGAGTAGCAGTCTAGACAGAACAGTGCTAGGGAAAGAAAAGCCCAGGATGGAAATAGCGGTTCAAATGGTTTTGAAGAGTATTTCATTGTTCTAACCAGGTTCAAGCCTCTGGTCTAGACAAATGGCCTCTCTCAGAGCATTGGGAGTGTCTGCAAATGAGACCATGAAGCCACTCTTGGGGGTACGTTTGTTTTCATCAGTGCGGAGAGTAGGAGAGGTGCCAGCAGCCGGAAGACAGGCAAATGTGATCGTGGGTTTCAGAGCCGGAAAGAAGCGGCCGTGGACAGATCCGTAAGCTGGATGTTGATTCCAGGAGACGGTCTAAAATGGATTATGTTTGAAGCAGGGTTTCTGTTTCACTGCACCTAGGATGAGCTCCCTGAGAACAAACCCTGTCAGGCTAGTTTCATGATCTTTGACTGGTTTACTAGAAGGATAGGTCAGGGCAGCGGCGGTAGACACAGAGCTGGTGAAATCTGGCAAAACAGGGGCCGAGGACTTTCAAGATTTATTTGTGCGAAGCGAATGAGCACGAGGAGCGGGGATAGTAACTGGTTGATCTAGTCTGCCCAGGGGGCCCTGATGAATGATTACTAGCTCCCAAAGTGTAGTCTCTGGGCTTGTTATAAAGCTTCACCAGGGGCACCTGGGGGGCTCACTCAGCTGGTTAAGCGTCCGACTTCGGCTCAGGGCATGATCTCACAGTTCGTGGGTTCAAGCCC
>NW_027528243.1:592387-596691 GCF_008692635.1 Crocuta crocuta
TCAGCACAGAGCCGGACACGGGGCCCGAACCCACGAACGTGAGATCATGACCTAAGCGAAAGTCGGACGCTTAACCGACTAAGCCACCCAGGCGCCCCTGTTTATTTATTTTTGAGACAGAGAGAGACAGACCATGAGCAGGGGAGGGACCAAGAAAAAGAGAGAGAGAGAGAGAGACAGAATCCAAAGCAGGCTCTAGGCTCTGAGCTGTCAGCACAGAGCCCGATATGGGACTCAAACCCATGAATTATGAGATTATGACCTGAGCTCATGTTGGACACTTAATTGACTGAGCCACCCAGGCACCCCTATTTTATCTTTTATTGTTTATATTTTTAAGTTTATTTATTTATTTGAGAGCGTGTGAGCGAGGGAGGGGGCAGAGAGAGAGAGAGGGAGAGAGAATCCCAAGCAGGCCCGCACTGTCAGCATGGAGCCCAATGTGGGGCTCGAACTCAGGAACTGTGAGATCATGACTCAAGTCAAAGTTGGACGCTTAACCAAACGAACCACCCAGGTGCCCCCAGAATTAATTATTTAAAAATTCTTATTTTAAATGTTTTTATTTATTTTTGAGAGAGACAGAAACAGAGCACAAGTGGGGGAGGGGCATAGAGCGAGGGAGACACAGAATCCAAAGCACGCTCCAGGCTCCAAGCTGTTAGCACCGAGCCTGATGCGGGGCTCAAACCCATGACCTGTGAGATCATGACCTGAGCCGACGTCGGACACTTAACCAACTGAGCCACCCAGGTGCCCCCAGAATTAATTATTTTGAGAAATGAGTCCAGGACCTCTGCTTTCTGGAAGATGGAATACACACTTCCTGCTTTTTGTCTGATGAGGTACAACTAAAATCCCTTGGCCCTGTATATAAATCAAACCTACAGGAGTGCCTGGGTGGCTCCGTCAGAGAGCATGTGACTTTTGATCTCTGGGTCGTGGGTTCAAGCCCCAGGTTGAGGGTAGAGATTCCTTAGATACATACATAAACTTAAGCAAAAGCATACAGAAACTCTGCAAGGTGGAGAGAACAAGGTAGATCATTTAGGGATCCCAGGGTGCAAGGAACAACACGGCGGCGAGTTCCTTGGGTTTTCTTTCTGCCTTACACGTCCTCTACTGGGAGCCGCGGAAGGTGGCCACCCAGAATCGCAGAGGCCAGCAACCTGGGACAACGAATCCACCAATGAATCGGTTAAGCATCTGACTTATTCAGATTGACTGAATCCACCAATGAATCCAGGCAAAAAAGACCTGAGGAAAGCTTGCTCTCTTCAGCCAAAGACTAGAAAAGAAAACAGCCAAGACACTAGCAAAGGCCACGGGAGATTTCCACCCTGACAAGGTTGTAATGGGGCACCCCCAAGCCTCCTGCCAGGGTGGTTTCAGCAGAGGCTTGGGGGAGAGTCAAGATTTCCTGCACTGCCCCTCAGTAATGAGGCCACCTCCCCTCGTGATGTCCGTAGAGCCCATGTGGAGAGCAGTGACGTATTGTCTACCCGTCTCAGCCAGGGAGGTGTCCGCAGAGCCAGGGTGGGGAGCGGGAACCCCCAGCCCCACCCAGCAAGCCCCTCCTCGGGTGTGAAAGAAGGCCCAGGGGGTAACCTGGACTTTCGCCACCACCGGGCAGTCACATGGCTTTGTCTCCTCGTTCCCCTGACAGAAGAGTGTCACGGGAAACCAGGTGAAACAGAAGGTTTGAATAGGCTACGGAGTCTCCTAACCTCATAGCCTAAGTGCCGAGCTTTCAACTGAAAGGCACTCATCGTACCGAGAATCAGGACGATCTCAAACTGATTGAAAAAGACCAAAAGATGCCGTGTTAATTTTCCACGGCTGCCATAGCTGAGGGGCCTGAAAACAATAGAAACTTGTCGTCTCATAGTTCCGCAGCCTAGAAGTCCAAAATCAAGAATGAAGGTGTGGACAGCGCCACGCGCCCTCTGAAACCCCTGGGGGAGAATCCTTCCCTGCCTCCTCCCAGCTTCCGGCGTGGTAGTCAGTCTGTTGGCTCACAGTGGCATCACTCCGATCATCACATAGTATCCCCCTTGTGTCTGTGTCCAAATTTACCTTCTCTTTTCTTTCAAATGTCAATTTATGGATTTAAAACAACTTTTTAAATGTTTATTTTTCAGAGACAGAGAGACAGAGCGTGAGAAAGGGAAGGAAGGCAGAGAGAGGGAGACACAGAATCCGAAGCAGGCTCCGGGCTCCGAGCTGTCAGCACAGAGCCCGATGCGGGGCTCGAACTCACGAACCACGAGATCATGACCTGAGCCGATGGTGGACACTCAACCGACTGAGCCACCCAGGCGCCCCCCAAATTACCTCTTTTTATAAGAATACCAATCATATTTATTACCCACCCAAATGATCTCATCTTAACCCAATTACATCTGCAAAGACCCTATTTCCAAATAAGGACACATTTACAGGTGGCAGGAGGNTCTTTTCTTTTCTTTTCTTTCTTTTCTTTTTCTTTTCTTTCTTTTCTTTTCTTTCTTTTCTTTTCTTTTTTCTTTTCTTTCTTTCCTTCTTTTCTTTCTTTCTTTCTTTTTGACACAGAGAGAGAGTGAGTGAGAGCAGAAACAGGGGAGGAGCAGAGGCAGAGAGAGAATCTTAAGCAGGCTTCACACCCAGCGCCGAGCCCAACTTGGGGCTTGATCTCATGACCATGAGATCATGACCTGAGCCGAGATCAAGAATCGGATGCTTAACCAACTAGCCACCCGGGGGCCCTCTCTGACAAATATTTTAAAGCTGCTGTGATAAAAATGCTTCAACAAGTAGTTATGAACACACTTGAAACAAATGAAATAGAACATATAGAATAGAAACAAATGAGAATTTAAGAACATAAAGAAGCACAAAATGGGTATTTTAAAATTGAAAAATAAAATCATGGAGATATAAAACTTAGTGGATGGGCTCAACAGCAAAATAGAGGTGACAAAGGAAGGAATCAATAAACAAGAAGATAGGGGCACCTGGGTGGCTCAGTAGGTTAAGCGTCTGACTTCGGCTCAGGTCATGATCTCACAGTTCATGGGTTTGAACCCTGCGTCGGGCTCTGTGCTGATGGCTCAGAGCCTGAAGCCTGTTTCGGATTCTGTGTCTCCTGCTCTCTCTGACCCTCCCCTGTTCATGCTCTCTCTCTCTCTCTCTCTCTCTGAAATTAAAAAAAAATAAACTAGAAGATAATAACAATAAAAATGACCCAATCTGGGCAACAGAAAGAGAAAACAGATTTTAAAAAATGAACAAGGCCTCAGGGACCTAAGGGATTATAACAAAAGATCTAACATTTGTGTCATTGGAGTCTCAGAAGGAGAGGAGAAAGAGGATAGGGCTTAAAAAGTACTCAAAGTACCTGGCTGGCTCCGTCAGGAGCATGTGACTCGTGATCTTGGGGTTGTGAGTTCAAGCCCCATGCTGGGTATAGAGATTACTTTAACAAAAAGTACTCAAAGAAATAATGATGAAAAATTTCCCAAATATGGCAAGATACATAAAGTCACAGATTCATGAAGCTGAGCAAATCTCAAACAGGATATACTCAAAGAAATCTATACCAAAGCACATCATAATTAAACTTCTGGAAACTAAAGACAAAGGAAAACAATCTTGAAAGCAGCCAGAAAACAATGATACCTTGAGGTAGCAACGATTTGAACGATGGCAGATTTCGTATCAGAAGTCACGGAAGCCAGAAGGAGTCAGCACAAAAATTTTTTAAGTGATGAACAAAAGGAATTGCCAACCTGGAATCCTATACCTAGTGAGAACATCCTTGAGGAATGAAAGGAAAATTAAGACATTCTCCGACGAGGAAAAACTAAGAGAATTTGTCACCATCAGACCAACCGTAAAGATAGGCCAATGGAATTGCTCTCAACGGAAAGGATACGACAGAAGAAGAAATCTTGGATCATCAAGAAGGAAGAAAGAAGAACACAGTAAACAAAAATATTGGTAAATAACATAATCTTTCTTTCTCCTTCTGAGTTTTCTAAATGATGTTTGATGGTTGAGGCCATAACTATAACACTTTCTGAGGCAGTTCTAAATGTGTGGGAAAAAAAGAATATATAAAAATAAGAATTTTAAAGAAAATTTATCAAGGCTGCTAGATAAATTTTGATATATAAAGACCACCTGCATTTTGTATATCGTCCATCAGAAAATCTAAATTAAAATGTATGAGATACATGCGTAATAAAATTACAGTAAGAAAATTTTAAATGCTTAAGTGTAAATCTAATATCTTGCAGAAAAAAATAGATGTGTGTAGAGGAGGT
>NW_027528243.1:596736-600222 GCF_008692635.1 Crocuta crocuta
TATCTAGGACAATTATATTATAAATAGGGGAAGGAAAAGGAATACAAAGGAAGGGAAGATTTCTATACTTCAATCAAGTTGGCAAATTGATGACATCGGTAGATGGTCACGAGTCATGTGTATATATAGTGTAATATCTAAAGGAGCCACTAAAACACCTTTGCAAAGAAATATACTCAAAAACATCATCGATAACTGACTGAGCCACCCAGGCGCCCCAAAAACATCATCGATAACTTAAAATGAATTTCTAAAAAAATGTCTATGAAACCCACAGGAAGGCAGTAAAAAGAAACTAGGAAATGAAAAACAGAACAAACAGAAAGAACAAAAATTAAATGACAAGCTCAAGCCCTAATATAGCAATAGTTACATTAAGTGTAACATTCTAAACACAACAATTAAGAGACAGATTAGCAGAGTGGATTAAGAAACAGAGCCAACTATGGGCACCTGGCTGGCTCAGTTGGTGGAGCATGTAACTCTTGGTCTCAGGGTTGTGGGTTCAAGCCCCATGTTGGGTGTAGCAATTACTAAAAAAAACAAAAGCAAAAAAAAACTTAAAAAAAAGAAAGTCATTGGGGCACCTGGGTGGCTCAGTCGGTTAAGCATCTGACTTTCAGTTTCGGCTCAGGTTGTGATCCCATGGCTCATGAGTTCGAGCCCCGCATCGGACTCTGAGCTGACAGCCAGGAACCTGTTTGGGATTCTGTCTCTCCCTGTCTCTCCCTCTCTCTTTGCCCTTCCCCCGTTTGTGCTCTCTTTCTCTCTCAAAAAATAAATAAAAATAAACTTTAAAAAAGTTACTAAAAAAACAAGGCCAACCATATATACTGTCTATAAGGAACTCACTTCAAATATAATGATTAACAATGGTGAAAATAAAAGGATAGAGATCTATTATGCAAACATTAACCAAAAGAAAGCAGAAGTGGTTCTATTAATATCAGATAAAATAGATTTCAGAGTAAAGAAAATGACCAGTGATAGATGATAAAAATGTCAAAATTCACCAAAAAGACCAATCCTGAATGTGTATACCAAAAAAAAGCTACATAATATGTGAAACAAAATCAAGAGATAGATAAACCCCACAACTGTAGCTGGAGACTTCAAAAACTTTTTCATCAACTCACAGAAAAACCATACAGAAAATAAGCAAGGATGCAGAACTCAACTAAATCAACCAACAGCACGTAATAGACATTTTTAGGACACTCCATCCAACAACAGCAGAATACTCATTCTTTTCCAGTGCCCACAAAACATCCACAGATAGAGCACATTCTGGACAGCAAAACAAATGCGCAAAAATTGAAAATAATTGTGTTCTTTGATCCCAATGGAATCAGAGTAGAAATCAACAAACGAAAATGTAACAGGAAAATCTCCTGTTGGAAGAAGTTGGAAATCAAAAACATACTTCTAAATAATCCACAGGTCAAAGAGAAAGTCTCAAGGGAAATTAAAAAAAAATACATTAAACTGAATGAGGATGAAAATTCAACGTGTCAAAATTTGTGGCATGCTGCTAAGGCAGTATCAGGAGAATTTATAGTACTCGATGCACACATTAGAAAAGAGGAAAAGTCTCAAATCAATAATCACAGCTTCTACCTCAAGAACCTAGAAAAACAAGAGCAAAATAAACCCAAAGTAAGCAGAAGGAAGAAGACAATAATGATAAAAGCAGAAATCAATGAAATCAGAAACAGGAAAGCAATTGAGAAAAACAATGAAACAAAGAACTGGTTCTTTGAAAAGATCAATGACCTAACCTCTACTGCCACTGACAAACAAAAAAGAGAGAGAAGGCACGCATTAGCAATAGCCAGACTAAAACAGGGGATAGCGCTATAGACCTTGCAGACATCAAAAGGATAATAAACGAGGGGCGCCTGGGTGGCTCAGTCGGTTAAGCGTCCCACTTCAGCTCAGGTCGTGATATCACGCTTTGTGGGTTCGGGCCCCACGTCGGGCTCTGTGCTGACTGCCAGCCAGAGCTTGGAGCCTGCTTCTAATTCTGTGTCTCCCTCACTCTCTCTGACCCTCCCCTGCTCATGCTGTCTCTATCTCTCTCTCAAAAAGAAATAAAACATTAAAAAAAAAAAGGATAATAAAAGAATGCAATGAAAATTGCCACACACGTAATTTTGACAACTGAGATGGACTGGACCAACTCCTTGAAAAACACGAACTCGCTAAATATGAACTAGATTATTTGGATAATCTTCTAACTTCAAGAAATTAAATTTATAATTTAAAAACTCTCAAAAAAGAAATCTCCAGGCCCAGATAGGTGTACTGGAGAATGATACAAAACACGTAAAAAAGGATTTATGCCAATTCCACCAATCTCTTCCAGAAAATAGAAGAGGAGGAAATACAGTTGACCCTTAAAAAACACTGGAGTTAGGGGTGCTGACCTCCTGAACAGTCAAAATTCCATATATAACTTTTGACTCCCCCAAAACTTAACTGCTAATAGCCTACTGTTGACCAGAAGCCCTACTGATAATATCAATAGTCGATTAACACATATTTCATATGTTGTATGTATTATACGATGTATTCTTACAATAAAGGAAGCTAGAGGAAAGAAAATGTTATTAAGAAAATCTTAAGGCAGAGAAAATACATTTACAGTACTGTACTGTAAAATACCCACATGGAAGTGGACCCACACAGTTCAAACCCACGTTGTTCAAGGATTGACTATACTTCCCAATTCGCTTTATGAACTGTTATTAACCTGATATCAAAACCCCATGTTGGGTGCAGAGATAACTTAAATCAATTAATTAAAAATCAAAAGACTGGGGAACCTGGGTGGCTCAGTTGGCTAAGTGTCTGACTTTTAGTTTTGGCTCAGGTCTTGATCTCATAGTTCGTGGGTTCGAGCCCCGCGTCACTTCAGATCCTCTGTCCCTCTCTCTCTGCCCCCCACACCTTGCGTGCATTCCCTCTCTCTCTCTTTCAAAATAAATAAATAAAACCTAAAAACAATAAAAATAAAAAGACTCTCTGGCAAAGCTCTTGGCTCCTGTCTGGCCTATTGATTCCTGGAAGATGGGAGTGATGCAGATCTAAATTCATAACATATTTTCTATATGGTAATCTCGATGCTCAACCTGTGTCTTGAACTCACCGCCCGAGATCTAGCGTCGCCTCCAGTTTATTTTCACCACAGCAGCCACAGTGACCTTCTTAAAGTGGACTTCGGATGGCGTCACTCCTCTATAATTCTCTAATGGCTCTCCATCTTGTTCTGAGGATAAGGTAAAGTNAGCGTTGGATTCTTGATTTCAGCTCAGGTCATGATGTTATAGTTTGTGAGTTCCAGCCCCTGCATCGGGCTCTCTCTCCCCACCCCCTATTCCTGCTTGCATGCTCTCTCTCTCTTCAAATAAATAAACATTAAAAAATTTTTTAAAAAAATGCTTCCTTCTCAATGAGTCTTTCTGGCCACCACTTTGAAAACTACAA
>NW_027528243.1:600514-601325 GCF_008692635.1 Crocuta crocuta
CATGGCTGTATTTTTCATCATCTCTCTCTCTCTCTCTCTCTCTCTATATATATGTATATAATCCGGCTTCAGCTCAGGTCATGATCTCACAGCTCAACTGGTGGGTTCAGCTTCGCCTCCGGCTCAGTGCTGACAGCTCAGAGCCTCAGCCTGTTTCCAATTCTGTGTTTCCCTCTCTCTCTGCCCCTCCCTCCCTCGCGCTGTCTCTCTTTCTCTCAAAAATAAACATTAAAAATTAAAAAAAAAGATGTCCTAAGGTTCGCGGCTGACCACGCCCACTCTGGGAAAAGTTTCCTCCGGGGACACCGATCCCTCCCTAGCATTGCGGGAGGACCGGTTCCAGCCCACCACGAGGTCTAGAAATCAGGGAAGGCTTCTCGGAGGAGGTGACAGCCGAGTGGAGACGGAGCCGCCAGTGGAGTCAGAGTGAAGAAGTGCTATTCCGACAAACCACCATCGGGGCCAAGGTTTGGACTGCCCAGAGCAGTTAAAGCTCAGAGAGGGCCATTGGGAGCTGGAGGGAGGAGGCCACGGCGGCTNAGCTCACCCACGAAGCCCGGGGAGGGAGGCCGAGCCAACGTGGCTTTACCCCTGCGACCACGGCTGCATTGTCCCAGACGGTGAAGGTGCTGACCGAGGAGGTGCTGGGGGAAAGACCTAAATGTAAGTCAGGAAACCATCCAAATCCTAGAGAATGCTTAGAGCTTGGAAGAAGGGGGAATAAGCCTAAGAAATACAAAAACACCTGGGGGGAAAAAAAAGATGTCCCCAAAGATTGGCCCCAACTCCACGGAGGGGGTTTCAGGTATTC
>NW_027528243.1:601383-601827 GCF_008692635.1 Crocuta crocuta
GTTTCAGGTATTTTAAACAGAAAGTTATTATTCTTGGCAGATAGCTTGCTTTGGGGCCAGATGGAGCCGGATGAATGCTGGCTCTGTGGCTGGGAAGTTGTGCGAAGACCCAAAGCAAGTCACTTCACTTCTCTGAGCCCCAGCTTCCCCTGGGCAGAGTGAGAAGGTTCTTGGGAGCCTGAAAGTATTTTTTTTAATGTCTAGAGCAATGCCTGGCACAAAGATGAGGGCATACCGTGCACACTGCTCGGCTGTTTGCAATCCCCGCGGAAATCAGTGCTGTCCGTATATCCTTACGTACTGGCCCTATCATCTCTGTGGGATAGGTGTCCAAAGCGGGGTCGCTGGCCCCAGCGGTATGGGCTTTAAAAAAGTAAAAACCGGGGCCAGATTATTACCCATAGAAGGTTGTCAAAATTCATACTCCTGCCAACTATGTATGAG
>NW_027528243.1:601948-604088 GCF_008692635.1 Crocuta crocuta
GCCAACTATGGAAGAGAATGCCTGTTTTTTCCACATGTTTACTAGTACCAGATGTTATCAGTTTCATTTTTGCCCATCCTATGGGGGCGAAATGGTATCTCATTGGGTTGATTTCCGTTTCCTTTATCGCTTGGTAAAGTTGAACATCTTTTCATTTGTACATTACTCATTTGCATGTCCTCAAATGTGATTATCTTTCCTTTGTCCGGTTGTCTTTTGGGTCTTCTTTCTTTCTTTCTTTCTTTCTTTCTTTCTTTCTTTCTTTCCTTCCTTCCTTCCTTCTTTCTCTCTTTCTCTCTTTCTTTCTTTCTTTCATTTTTTTTTTAAAGATTTTACTTTTGGGGCACCTGGGTGGCTCAGTCAGTTAAGCGACCGACTTCAGCTCAGGTCATGATCTCACGGTTCATGAGTTTGAGCCCCACATCTGGCTCTCTGCTGTCAACACAGAGCCCACTTGGGATCCTCTGTCTCCTTCTCTCTCTGCCTCTTCCCTGCTGATTCTCTCCCTCTCTCTCAAAATAAACAAATAAACTAAAGAGAGAGAGAGAGAGAGAGAGAAAGGTTTTATTTTTAAGTAATCTTTACACACAATGTGGGGCTCGAACTCATAACCCCAAGGTCAAGAGTTGCATGCTCCATGAACCAAGCCAGCCAGGCGCCCCTCATTTGTATTTTCTTATCAATGTATACTTTGGGAATATAGAGAGCGATTGATGGATACAAGGTTCTTTTTGGAGTGATGAAAATATTCGAGTATTAGATTACAGTGATAATTCCAACAACTCTGTAAATATACTAAAAAGCTTTGAATTTACACTTTAAATCAGTGAACTTCATGGTATAAATTATATCTCAGTAAAGCTGTTAAGATTGAAAGAGATATTTGGAAGGCAGATTTTTAAAATGTTTATTTATTTATTTTGAGAGAGAGAGGGAGAGAGAGTGAGCACAGAAGAGGGACAGAAAGAGGAGAGAGAGAATTCCAAGCTGGCTCCTCTGTGTCAAGGCAGAGCCCTATGTGGGGCTCGAACTCACAAACTGTGAGATCATGACCTGAGCTGAAATCAAGAGTCAGAATCCTAACCCACTCAGCCACCCAGGCACCTGATGGAAAGTGAATTTTAATGGCTGCATAAAATTCTTTTTAATAGAATGATCATATTTTATTTAACATCTCCAATTACTTCTAATTATTTCCAGTATTTCATTCATAAAGAAATCGTCATGAATATCTTTGTGCATAAATCTCTGCTTTTTTTTAGGATACATTCTGAAAATAGGAATTCCTGAGGGGGGGAGATTTTTTAAGAGGAAAGTAAGGTTTCTAATAAAAAATATGAAGATAGTTGACAGTGAGTCTATCTTAATCTGAACATTTTATTTTTAAAAAATGTTTTTTATTTGTTTTTGAGAGGAATAGACAGAGTGTGAGCAGAGCAGGGGCAGAGAGAGAGGGAGACACAGAATCTGAAGCAGGCTCCAGGCTCTGAGCTGTCAAAACAGAGCCTGATGTGGGGCTTGAACTCACAGATTGTGAGATCATGACCTGAGCTGAAGTTGGATGCTTAACCGACTGAGCCACCCAGGCGCCCCTAAAATTTCTTTGAATGTTTATTATTTATTTTTGAGAGAGACACAGAGTGCAAGCAGGGGAGGGGCAGAGAGAGAGGAAGACACAAAATTGGAAGCAGGCTCCAGGCTCTGAGCTGTCAGCATGAAGCCCATTGCGGGGCTCGAATTCACACACTGCGTGTTCCTGACCTGAGCTGAAGGTGGACGCTTAACTGACTGAGCCACCCAAGCACCCCTTAATCTGAACATTTTAGAGTTTTCTCATTAAGTTCAGAATGCCATATTTAGTACTTCAAAACTATTGTGGGCGCCTGGCTGGCTCAGTCTGTAGAGCACGTGACTCTTGACCTTGGGGTTGTCAGTTCAAGCCCCACGTTGGGTGTAGAGATTACTTAAAAATAAAACCTAAAAAAAAACAAAACAAAATGATTATTTGGGTGCCTGGGTGGCTCAGTCAGTTGAGTGTCTGACTTTGGCTGAGGTCATGATCTCACAGTTTGTGAGCCCTGCATCCAGCTCTCTGTGTCAGCCTCCTTTGGATTCTCTGTTCCCCCCCACCCCCCCACCT
>NW_027528243.1:604122-604551 GCF_008692635.1 Crocuta crocuta
GCTCTGCTCCTTTAGTGACATCAAGTGTCATTATAACTGATCATAGGGATCATTTTCAGTTTTGATCACCCAAAAATATAAAGTGTTTAATCAATTTATCTATCACCAGTTGTTTAATTGTTATAGACTGATTGCTAGAAAAACAATATGAGACACTAAATTGCCTTCCCTGGCTCAAATCCCTGGGGAATAGGAGCTAATTTTAGCACAATTTTTGGCAAAAGCAGGAAGTAGTGCTTACGTGATTTTGTCTACCATTTCATACCACTTCCTATCTTGCCGACATAAGCTGGAGAAAACACAACAATAGCAAGAGTTACAATAATAATAATGACAGATACCTTTGACTGGTAACTCTAAGGTCCTTCTGTAGACAGAAAAGAGCCTGTTTTCTTGTTTAATTTTGCTGAATGCAAAGAAAGAAATTCA
>NW_027528243.1:604764-605767 GCF_008692635.1 Crocuta crocuta
TTTCTTGGTTCATTGTGCTAAATGCTAAGAAAGAAATTCACCTGGAAGCACGGGGAAGGTAAAAGCTGTATTTCCTACCTGTTCTCTAGCCCACCCTCAACCCAAGCCCTTCTTTCATCATCAAAGTTTTAGGTTTAGCTGCGTGAATTGATTGATGGTGGTTAATTTATTAATTTCCAGGACATTAGCAATATTTAAGAGGCTCTGTGCTATAATGGGAAGTTTATTGGCCTAGGAACAAGCATCCTAGATTTTTGTCCTGACTTCCATTTATCTGCTATGTGATTGGACTTCTGATAAATCATGTACCTTATGTGGATGTGAGTCTCTCATGTCTAGATGTCTAGTTGATTTCTCGGGCCCTTCCAACTCGGACATGCTATGGCTTTAAAGGAATAGTAGAATTAGAAGTCTTCTTTTAAGTGGTAGGTCAGGATACAGATTTGGGAGTCGAGGTCAGAAGAGAGAAACTAAGTCACGTCAGAAATCTACTATAATTGGGGCGCCTGAGTGGCTCAGTCAGTTAGGCACTCGACTTTGGCTCAGGTCATGATCTCATGGTTTGTGAGTTCAAGTCCCATGTCAGGCTCTGAGCTGTCAGCACAGAGCCTGTTTCAGATTCTATGTCTCCTTCTCTCTCTGCCTCGCCCCCCTCACACTCTGTCTCTCTTAAACATTAATAAACATTAAAAAATTTTTAAAGAAACTTATTATGATCTATAATATTTTATATTAGATTCTTAAGGCCATCATAAAAAATATATTTGAGAGGTGTCTGGCTAGTACAGTTGGTTAAGCATCTGACTCTTGATCTCAGCTCAGGTCATGATCTCATGGTTTGTGAGTTCAAGCCCCATATTGGGTTCTGCACTGATGGTGTGGAGCCTGCTTGGGATTCTGTCTCTCCTTCTCTCTGCCCCTCCCCTGCTTGTGCTCTCTCTCTCTCTCTCAAAATAAGTAAATAAACTTAAAAAATCAAACAAGTATATATATTTGAAATGCA
>NW_027528243.1:605830-607031 GCF_008692635.1 Crocuta crocuta
CATGGATCCTGTAATATGCAGACTCTACCTCAATAAAGCCTTCAAAATATACATTTGATTGTCATTTTATCTCCAAATAATAATGGGCAGGGTGTATGAAATCATGTGAACTAAGAATCTTCTCATTTCCTTGTGTGCATGAAAATGAGTGAGGGCAAAGGGACATGTTAATAATCTTGGGAGCTTTGTTGGCTCAGAGGAGCTGCCGGGCTCTGGGGAGATTGATGGAACTCAAATGTCATTGTCACAAGGGAGGCAACTATTGATTTCACTGACAAACCCTGTAATTATGGAACACAATGCCTAGTTACATTAATTAGAAGGGATGAGAGAGGGGAGCTTGAGGCCCTGCTAGCAGGAGAGAGGGAGAGTGTGGATCAATCTTCTGGAAGGTGTGGTCGCAGCATGCAGGGAGTGAAGGGGTCGACTGGACAGTAGCCTGAAGGTCTCTATCAGAAAGGTGTGAGACTGACCACCTTGGGCTGCATGTATAGTCAATAAAATTATATATGTAACAATACTTTAAAAATGGCAAAGCACTACATAACTAACAATATTTAAAATAATTTTTTTAATGTTTATTTACTTTTAAGAGAGAGAGAAACTGAGTACGAGATGGGGAGGGGCAGAGGGAGAGGGAGACACAGACTCCAAAGCAGGCTCCAGGCTCTGAGCTGTCAGCACAGAGCCCAATGTGGGGCCTGACCCCACGAACCATGAGATCATGACCTGAGCCAAAGTCGAATGTTTAACCGACTGAGCCTCTCAGGTGCCCCAGTATTAACTCTTATTTAAATGTTTGGTAGAATTTGCCTGTGAAGCCTTCTGGTCCTAGACTTTTGTTTCTTGGGAGTTTTTTTTTGATTACTAATTTAATTTCATTGCTGGTAATTGGTCTGTTCAAATTTTCTATTTCTTCCTGCTTCGGTTTTGGTAGGTAATATGTTTTTAGGAATTTATCCATTTCTTCCAGGTTGTTCAATTTGTTGGCATATAATTTTTCATAATATTCTCTTACAATTGTTTGTATTTCTGTGGTATTGGTTGTTATTTCTCCTTTTTCATTTGTAATTTTATTTGAGTTCTTGCTCTCTCTCTCTTTCTTTTTTTTTTTAATGTTTTTATTTATTTCTAGGAGAGAAAGAGAGACAGCATGAGCAGGGGAGGGTCAGAGAGAGAGGGAGTCACAGACTGAAACAGG
>NW_027528243.1:607723-608482 GCF_008692635.1 Crocuta crocuta
AGCACAGAGCCCGACGCGGGGCTCGAACCCACGAACCGCGAGATCATGACCTAAGCGAAAGTCGGAAGCTTAACCGACTGAGCCACCCAGGCTTCCCCTCTCTCTCTTTCTTTTTGATGAGTCTGGCTAGAGGTTTATCAATCTGGTAGATACTTTTAAAGAAGAGCTTCTGGGTTCATTGATCTGTTCTATTGTTTGTTTGTTTGTTTAAATGTTTATTTATTTTTGAGAGAGACAGAGAGACACAGTATGAGCAGGGGAGGGACAGGGAGAGAAGGAGACACAGAATCTGAAGCAGGCTCCAGGTTCCAAGCAGTCAGCACAGAGCCCGACACGGGGCTCGAACCCAAGAACCGCGAGATCATGACCTGAGTTGAAGTCAGACGCTCAACTGACTGAGCCACCCCGGCACCGCAATGTTCTATTGTTTTTTTGGTTTCTGTATCATTGGTTTCTGCTCTAATCTTTATTATGTCCTTCCTTCTGTTGGTTTTGGGTTTTGTTTGTTCTTCTTTTTCTAGCTCCTCAAGGTGTAAAGTTAGGTTGTTTACTTGCGATTTTTCTTCTTTCTTGAGGTGGGCCTGTATTACTATAAACTTCCCTCATAGAACTGCTTTTGCTGTATCCCCCAAATTTTGGACCATTGTATTTTCATTTTCATTTGTTTCCTTGTAATTTCTTCTTTGATTTCCTGGTTGACCCATTCATTGTTTAGTAGCATGTTATTTAACCTCCATATGTTTGTGGTCTCTCCAGGCG
>NW_027528243.1:608502-615564 GCF_008692635.1 Crocuta crocuta
GGTTCTCCAGCTGTTTTCTTGTGATTGACTTTGAGTTTCATAATGTTATAATCAGACAGATGCATGGCATGACTTCAATATTCTTGAATTTGTTGAGACTTGTTTTGTGGCCTAACATGCGATCTATTCTTTTTTTTAAATTCATTTTTTATATGCGAGAGAGAGAGAGAGCAAGAGAGAGAGAGCGTGCACATATGAGTGGGGAAGAAGGGCAGAGGGGGAGAGAGAGAGACTTGTAAGCAGGCTCCTCACTCAATGCAGAGCCTGATGTGGGGCTCAATCCCACCATCCTGGGATCATGAGCTGAGCCGAAACCAAGAGTCAGATGCTCCACTGACTGAGCCACCCGGGTGCCCCAGTATGTGATCTATTCTAGAGAATATTCCATGTGTACTTGAAGAAACTGTGTATTCTGCTGTTTTAGGGTGGATTGTATTGAATATATCTATCTGTTAAGTGCATCTTGTCCAGTGTGTCATTTCAAAGCCACTGTTCCTTGTTGATTTTCTATTTGGATGATCTGTCCATTGATATAAGTGGGGCGAAAGTCCCGCACTATTACCGTATTACAATCGATTAGTTCCTTTATGTTTGTTATTAACTGTTGTATGTCGTTGGGTGCTCCCATGTTGGGTGAATAAATATTTACAATTGCTATATCTTGTTGGATTGTCCAATTTATTGGGCTCTGTACTGGCAGCACAGAGCCTGCTGGGGATTCTGTCTCTCTCCTTCCCTCTCTGCCCCTCCGTGTTCTCTCTCTCTCAAGGTAAATAAACATTAAAAAAAAAAAAAAACCCCTGTATTTGAATGATGCAAGAAGGAGCTGCAGTTAAATCCAAGAACAAATCACTTCTAAAGAATGTATTTGGCCTGGCCAAATAGAGTTTCCTAGGCTGGACAGAGGTTTCTACATAGTCAGGGTCCAGTTTGGAGGGCAGTTCAAGCTTTTAAGAATACTTGCTTGAGGGAGAAGAGACCAGAGAGGTAGTACAATGGAGTGGGAAGATTTCAGGGTCTGGAGTTAGCAGGCTTGAGTTCCAGCCCATTTTGTCACTAACCAGCTTGAGGAAGTCATGTCTTCAGAGGTTCAGTTTTTTCTCATGTGTCAAATAAGGGCAGCAATATCCAACTCATCATGCTTTTGTGAGGACTAGATGAATTAACAGTGTTTCATAAAGTGTTTTCTGAATGTTAATTACAAGTATTACCTTACCTTAAGGGATGAAGACATAAAACCAGAATAGCTAGAGCCTCAGGTGGAGTCAACATACATATATGCACAGATTACAACCTGAGAACGAAGAGATGGGCTGAGACAGAAATGGCCCCTTCTCTGCTGGATATATATTAACTCAGAATGTAACAAAGGGCCAGGTAAGCCCTTTGTAAAAACTTCCTGGAGGTCTACAATTTAAATGTCTATCTTTGTGGGGCGCCTGGGTGGTTCAGTCCATTAAGCATCTGACTGTTGATTTCCACTCAGGTCATGATCTCATGGTTCATGAGTTCAAGCCTCACATCGGGCTCTGTGCTAACGGCGCAGAGCCTGTTTGGGATTTCTCTCTCCTTCCGTCTCTCTGTCTTTCAAAAATAAATAAATAGGAGCGCCTGGGTGGCCTAGTTGGTTAAGCGTCCGACTTCAGGGCAGGTCATGATCTTGTGGTTTGTGAGTTCGAGCCCCGTGTCGGGCTCTGTGCTGACAGCTCAGAGCCTGGAGCCTGCTTCAGATTCTGTGCNGATCTCTGTTTAGATATACCAGTGCAGACAGACCCAGCAGCTGTTTTTGAAAAGAATCAGACCAGCTGACTTTTCCTTGGGATGAAACCTAGAAACAGCACTAGGAAGGAAAAACCACCCAGCACCCTGTGAGGCAAGCAAAAGAGAGAGCCCAGAGTATAGCTGGACGTAAGATTTTTGGAGGGCAATTTGGCAATGTATATGCTGGAAATAAAAATGCACACGCTCCGCCCTTCTGCCTCACCCTCCTAAAAAAACCAAAAACTGAGTTTTAAAGCCACGAGGTGAAACAGAACAAGGTAGCCCTCCACGGTCTGATTAGGGTATCGGATACTGAGCACAGTGAGGGGCGTGTCTCTGTGGAGGGTGGCCTTGTAGGAAGGGTCAGGGTCCAAGCAGGCAGGAGCAGGTATCCTGGGGGAAGGGCGGCCTGGTGTGGCAAGCAGAGCCTGGGAGGCTGGATGAGGGATCCCGTGATGGAGTGGCAGCCTGAGCTGGGTGAGGAGGGAATCTAGGTAGGGGGGCGGCCGCTGACGTGGGGGAACGAGAGTCCCCAAACAGGACGAACGGACACCGTGTCGGGGAGGGTGGTAATGGAAATGGGAGATGGGTTATTATGTTAGTTATCCAGGTGCATGGAACAGTGTACCCCCAAACTCGGGGGCTTAGAACAGCCGCCATCTATTAACTTTTGGTGTGTCGGGAATCTGGGCACAGCCCAGCCGGGTGCTTCTGGCGCAGTCTCTCACAAAGCTAGAGTCTGAAGGCTCAGCTAGGGGAACATCTGCTTCCAAGCAGCCATGAGGTTGGTAGCAAGATTTAGTTCCTCGTGAGCCATTGACTGAGGGATTCAGGGCCTCCATAATTATTGGCCAGGAGCCTCCCTCAGCTCCTTGCTACATGGGACTCTCCATCGGGCAGCTAGCTTCCCCAAGAGCAAGTGAGGGGGAGAGAAAGAAAAAGAGAGAGAGAGAGAGAGAAAGAGAGAGAGAGAGAGAGCAAGTGAGCAAACCAGGGCAAATTAGAAGCCAGAGTGTTCTGGTAACCTTGGAAGTGAGTGAAGCNCCAACGTCAGACACTTAACTGACTGAGCCACCCAGGCGCCCCATTAGTGAGTGACATCTTATAAATTTTACTGAATTCTATCATTAGAAGGGATTCACTAGATCCAGCTCATGGTCAAGGGGAAGTGATCACACAAGTGGGAGAATACCACTAGGCAGAGATTGTTGGAGGGACATCCTAGAAAAATTGTCCATACTACCCAAAGTGATCTACAGATTCAAGGCAATCCCTGTGAAAATCCCAACGGCAGTGCTTACAGAACTAGAAGTAACAATCCTAAAATTCACAGAGAACCACCAAAGGCTATGAAGAGCCAAACCAATCTTGAGAAAGAAGAAAGCTGCAGGCAGCACATTTGCTGATTTCAAAATACAAAGTGATAGTAATTAAAACGGTATGATACTGGCATAAAAAACAGACACATATGGGATGTCTGGGTGGTTCCTGCGGTTAAGTGTCCCGACTTCGGCTCAGGTCATGATCTCCTGGTACATGAGTTCCATCCCGGCGTCCAGCTCTCTGCTGACAGCTCAGAGCCTGGAGCCTGCTTCAGATTCTGTGTCTCCCTCTCTCTTTGTCCCTTCCCTGCTCATGGTCTGTCTCTGTCTCTCTTTATATATCTCTTGTTCTCTCAAAAAAATAAATACACATTAAAAAACAAAACAGACACATTAGGCCAGTGGAAGAGAGTAAAGAACTTGGAGATAAACCCCTGCGTGTACAGTAAAGAGTCAATCTGGGTGCCAAGAATACACAATGAGGAAAGGACAGTGCCTTCAACAAATTGTGTTGAGAAAACTAGGTATCCACATACAAAATAATGACACTGAATCTTTCTCTTACGGTATACACAAAAATCAACTCCAAATGCATTAAAGATTTAAATGTAAGATCAGAGACAGTGGAACTCATAGAAGAAAACAGGGGCAAAGCTTTATGACATTGATCTTGGTGATGGTTTCATGGCTGTGAAACCTTTGGTGTTGCATAGGCGAGAAAAGCGAAACTAAACAAATAAGACAATATCAAACTAAAAAGCTTCTGCACCGCAAAGGAAACAACCGAGTGGAAAGGCAACCTATGGAATGGGAGAAAATATTTGCCAAACATATATCTGGGAAGGGGTTAATATCCAAAAAATATAAGAAATTCTTATAATTGAATAACAANATAGGCAAAAAAAATTAAGTAGACATTTCTTCAACGAAGACACAAAAATGGCCATTGGGTGTAAGAAAAAGTGATCGCCATCGCTAATTACAAGGGAAATGCAAATCAAAATCACCTCACGTCTGTCAAGATGGCTATTATAAAAAAAGACATCAGATAAGAAGTGTTGGTGAGGGTGAGGAGAAATTGGAACCCATGGGCACTTGGGTGGTGTGGTCACCATGGACAGGCAGTATGGGGTCTCCTCAAAAGATTAAAAATGGAACCATCCTATGATCTAGCAATCCCACTTCTGGGTATATATCCCCAAAAATTGAAATCAGGATCTCTAAGAGATATCTGTGTTCCTGTGTTCATTGCAGCATTATCCACAGTAGCCAAAATGTGGAAATGACCTAGGTGTTCGTTGATAGATGAATGGAAAAGGAAAATATGGTATATACATACAATGGATTATTATTCAGCCTTCGAAAAGGGTGAAATCCCGCCAGAAACAACAGCATGGACGGACCTTGAGGACATTATACTAACTGGAATCAGCCAGTCATAGAAGGACAAATATTGCATGATTGCACTTATGTGAGGTATCCAAAATAGCCACGTTCATGGAAACAGAGAGTAGAATGGTTGTTCACAGGAGTTTGGGGAAGGAGGGAGTTCAGTGTTGCAGGCCAAGGGTATAAAGTTTCAATATGTAAGACGCATAAGTTCTAGCAATCTGCTGTACAACACTGCGTGTATTGTACACTTAAAAATCTGCTAAGATGATTGATCTCACATTGAGTGTTCTTAATACACAATGAAGAAGAAGAAGAAGAAGAAGAAGAAGGAGAAGAAAAAGAAGGAGAAGGAGAAGGGGAAAGAGAAGGAGAAGGAGAATAATGAGGAGGAGAAGAGGAAGAAGAAGAGGAAGGAGGAGGAGGAGGAGAAGAAAGAACAGCACAGTACTTAGGAAGTCATTTAGATCTTTGTTTAATCCCGGCTCCATATGAACTAGCTATCCTATCTTGAGCAATTTGCTCTCTTTAAGCTTCAATTTCCTCTCTAAAATAGTATCCCGGGGCGCCTGGGTGGCTCAGTCAGTTAAGTGTCCCTGACTTCGGCTCAGGTCATGATCTCATGGTTCGTGGGTTCGAGCCCCATACCGGGCTCTGTGGTGACATCTCAGAGCCTGGAGCCTGCTTCAGATTCTGTGTCTCCCTCTATCTCTAACCTTCCCCTGCTCACACTGTCCCTCTCTCTCAGAAATAAATAAAACATTAAAAAAAAATTAAAAAAATAAATAAATAAAATAATTTCCCTATCATGCTCAACTCATAGGGTATCCTGAGAACTCAATGAAATTTTGCATGTAAAGCAGGTAGAACAGTGCTTGAACATGATAAGCCATCAATAAATGGTAGTTACTACTAAAACAGAAAAGAGAGGGGCCTGGCTGGCTCAGTCAGTGGAGCATTCCACTCCTGATCGTAAGTTCAAGCCCCATGTTGGGGTTAGAGATTACTAAAATAAATAAATAGATAGATAGACAGATAAACAAACACACACACAAATAAATAGAAAAGAAACTTTCCAGCACAATTACATACATGGGGATTGATAAAGTCGGTAACGACATTAAGAATAATAGAAAGTAGTTACCTTGGGGTGCCTGGGTAGCTCAGTTGGCTAAGCATCTATCTGACTCTGGGTCTTGATCTCAGGTCGTGAGTTCAGGCCCCGGGTTTGGCTCCACACTGGGCGGGGAGACTAGTTAAAGAAAAGAAATTAGTTATCTCATTGTCATAACTTGTTATAAGAACAGAAAACCATCAAACTGGAATGAGTGTGATGGTATTGGATGGGATATATCAGAGTGAACTCATACATAGAGACAGAGATAGAGATAGAGATAGCTATAGATATAAGACCTGTGAGTGAGTGTGTGTGTGTGTGCATCTAAGCATGTGAGTAAAGATGTGTAAGTAAAGCCTTTGAGAGGGCCAGGGAGTGGCAACACACCGATAGCAATATCTGCACCTAGCACCCAGATTTGGCTTCTTTTTAAAATTTAATTTGAGAGAGAGCGAGAGGGAGAGGGAAAGTGGGGGAGGGGCAGAAAGAGAGGGAGAGAAAGAGAATTCCAAGCAGGCTTCACACTGTTGGCATGGAGCCCAATGTGGAGTTTGAACCCATGAACCAGGAGATCATGACCTGAGCTAAAGTTGGTCGCTCAACTGACAGAGCCACCCAGATTTGGCTTCTAAATGCTATTTTCCACTAAAGGGAACTGTAGCTTCTTAGGAAGATGGTTGATTTCAGGACTGAGTCAGTGAAAGTACAAGATGAATCTGGACTATCTTGTGCCAGAAGCACTCAGAGAATGATGGGGACATGTCAAAGGGACATAGAAGCCAGTTCGGAGGAGTCCCCAGTGGCCAAACCTAGGACAACTTGAGTATCAAAGTAAACAACAAAGGAACAAATAAAATAAGAAGTAAACAGATGAATACATTGAAAGTTTGATGAGAAATGGAAGATTTACGCAGCTTCAAAGCACTTTCCTGTAATACGTTTATTAATGACAAACAAGAACATCACAGTTGAGAAGCATCAAGATAGACCTCGCACCCCACCTGATAGAATGCAGAGTACGGTGTCACTTCTGTCAGAGTCCTGCCAAAGATGGGTAACCTGAACCTAATCATGAGGAAAGATCACACAAGCCCAAACTGAGGGACATTCTCCAAAATAACTGGCCTGAGGTCTTCGTTAGTGGTCAAGGTCCTGAAAATCAGTGAAGGACCAAGGAAATAGTCATGATTAATGGAGATAAAGAAGATGCGATAGTGAAAAACACCATATGGTTCTGAGCTGGATCCTTTTGCTATAACAGACCATTTGGGGGAAACTGATGAGGACTGAGTGGGACCTGAAGATTAGGCGTTAATTATTAATGCTCATTTCCTGATTTTGACGATTGTGTCATAAATAGGAAGATATCCTCGTTGGCCACAAAAACCCACCCAAATTATTCAGGGGTAATGGGGCACCAGGTTGGTCACTCACGCTCAAATAGTTCAGGAAGAAATACCCAAGAATTTCTGG
>NW_027528243.1:615719-618107 GCF_008692635.1 Crocuta crocuta
TAATAGTAATAATAATAATAATTATAGTGGGCACCTGGCTGGCTCAGTCGGTGGAGCATGTGACTCTTGATCTCGGGGTTGTGAGTTTGACTCCACACTGGGTGTAGAGATTACTTAAAATTAAAATCTTGGGGCGCCTGGGTGGCTAAGTCGGTTAAGCGTCTGACTTCGGCTCAGGTCATGAACTCACAGTTCGTGGGTTCGAGCCTCGCGTCGAGCTCTGTGCTGACAGCTAGCTCAGAGCTTGGAGCCTGTTTCAGATTTTGTGTCTCCCTCTCTCTCTGACCCTCCCCTATTCATGCTGTCTCTCTCTCTCAGAAATAAATTTTAAAAGCATTAAAGAATTTTTAAAAAGTAAAAAAAATCTTTAAAAAATAATCATGAAAAGAATGGCTTGGTCTGAAAGGTGGAGACAGTCTGAGGGACTCTTTCAGAGTAAGGGAGGCTAGATGGAAATGTTAAATGTCATGTCTGGTTCTGATTTGTGTCCCAGAAACCCGTCCCCCAATTCTTTTCGGTGCAAAGGATATTATTTGTGCAGTTAAAGAACTATGAATATGGTCTACAGGTTAGACAACAGTATTTTATTAATATTAATTTCCCAATTTTAATATTTGTGCTGTCCTTATGGGAGAGAACTATTTTGTTCCAAGAGATGCGTGCTGAAGTATTTAGGCTTAAAGGAACATCGTGGGTAAAATTTATTCCCAAAATAGTCCAGGGAAAAAAAGGAATCTCCTAATATTGAAAGGAAATGATAAAGCAATTGAACAGACTGTTAACTGAGGAAACTGGGTTAAAGAAACATGGATGTTCTTGCAACTTGCCTGTTAAGTCTGAAATTATTTTTCAGTAAAACGTTATTGAGGGGCGCCTGGCTGCCTCAGTCAGTAGAGCATGGCACTTTTGATCTCGGGATCATGAGTTCGAGTCCCACGCTGGATGTAGGGATTACTTAAAAGTTCCCAGGGCATAATGTCTTCGATCTGCTCTAGAGATATGACTATGATTCTCAAACATTTCCTCTGGGTTGCCTTCCAGTGTGTACTCCCCAGCCTCTCTGGTTATAAAAGCAGGTCTTACAGGTGGTGGGGTTACAGAGATCTACTTTTCTGGCACACCTCCAAGACATGCTTCTGTTCTTAAGTCCCCTTACTAAGCCACTTCTTGTCAAGCTGGAAAAAACAAGTTGACAAAAAATAACTACCAAAGTTACCAAAAAATGCACACATTATTTGTCCTGGCAATCCCCCTGCTCTGAAGTACCCAACACGTATATAAAGAGATTCATACATGGATATTGATCATAGAATTACTTGAAATAGCTTAAGTCAAGTCTCCATCAAACTGTCCATTGATAGAGGTTTCTGTTCCATACCATGGAATGTTGTGTAGCTGTTAAAAATTAGGAGTAAGTCACCTCATCCCTGTTAGGATGACTACTGTAAAACAAAACAAAACAAAACAAAACAAAACAGAAAATAAGAAGTGTTGTCGAGGATGTGGAGAAATTGGGACCCTTGTGCCCTGCTGGCAGGAATGTACAACGGTGTAGCATAACCTGCCTTAAAAAAATTAAAAGTAGAACCACCAGATGACCCAACAACCCCACTTCTGGGTATGTATCCAAAAGAATTGAAAGCAAGGTCTCGAAGAGATATTTGTACATCCGTGTTTGTAACAACACTATTCACAATGGCCCGCAGGTGGAAGCCACCCAAATGTCCGCTGGCGAATGAATGGATAAACGATATGTGGTATCTACATACAATGAAGTATTATTCAGCCTTAAAAAGGAAGGAAATCATGTGTCATGCCAGGGATGAACCTTGAGGACATTACGCTAGAAATATGCCAGTCACAGAAAGGCAGATACTGTATGATTCCACATATATGAGATGTCTAACCTAGTCAAGTTCACAAAAACAGAAAGCACAATGGGGGGTGCTAGGGACTGGGAGACAGGGAGAAGGGTTGTTGAATGGGTATAGAGTTTCAGATTTACAAGACAAAAGGTTCTAGAGCTCTGTGTTAGAACAGTGTGAATATATATATATACATATACACATATACATATGTATATATATATATATGTATGTATACTATTGAACTGTATACTTAAAAATGATAAAAAGGGTCAATTTTAGGTTCTGTGTTTTTTACCACACTAAAGACAGGAGTAAATCTAGATGTTTGCCATGGAGAGATTCCCAAGGGAGATCATTAAGTGAAAAAACGAGGTGAAAAATGGTGTGTATGCCAAGGTTCTGTGTTTGCATGCAAGCATGTGTTTAAAAGATACATGTTTGAGTGTGTCCTTAAAATATTCTGGAAGGATATATAAGAAACTATTAACAGTGGTTACACTAAAGACAAGGTAGAAGTAAG
>NW_027528243.1:618947-625363 GCF_008692635.1 Crocuta crocuta
TTTATTTATTTTTTAAAATGTTTATTTATTTTTGAGAGAGAGAAACATAGCTTGAGTGGGGGAGGAGCAGAGAGAGAGGGAGATACAGAATCCGAAGCAGGTTCCAGGCTCGAGCTGTCAGCACAGAGCCTGACACGCAGCTCGAACTCAGAACCACGAGATCGTGACCTGAGCAGTCAGCACTCAACTGACTGAGCCACCGAGGCGCTCCAGGAGGAGCTGATTNCTGAAAATTACTCTATGAGGTAGGTTCTTTAATCGTGTTATAGCTACCTTACAGATGGGAAACAGTCTCAGAGGGATTCAGTAAAGTGGCCAAGGTCACTCAAGGTAGTAAATCCTCCTTGAGTCAAACTCAGGCAACCTGACACTAAATTATACACTTTATTTTTTACTTTTTAAGTGTTTATGTATTTTTGAGAGAGAGCGGCAGGGAGAGGCAGAGAGAGAGAGACGGAGAATCCCAAGCAGGCTTCACATTGCCAGGGCAGAGCCCGATGTGGGGCTCGAACTCACGGACCGTAAAATCATGACCAGAGCCAAAATCAAGAGTTTGATGCTTAACCCATTGAGCCACCCAAGCGCCTCTATATATTCTTATTATAAACACAGCATATGGTTATTAAGTGTAAAAAACCAAAGGCAAAGTGAAGGGGAAAATCTAACACTCAATCCAGGCAGCTAAAAACCAACCTGTTAAGCTTTTGGTCTTTGGCCCTCCAATTTTGTTTTTTTTTTTTTTAATGTTTTATTTATTTCTAGGAGAGAGAGAGAGACAACGTGAGCAGGGGAGGGTCAGAGAGAGAGGGAGACACAGACTCTGAAATAGGCTCCAGGCTCTGAGCTGGCAGTCAGCACAGAGCCCGACGCGGGGCTCCAACCCACGAACCGCGAGATCATGACCTGAGCGAAAGTCGGACGCTTAACCTACTAAGCCACCCAGGCGCCCCAGCCCTCCAATCTTTAATAGATACACTATTTTTTTTGCCTGGTTGAGATGATATTAAACATACAATTGTGTGTTCTGCTTTTCTTCCTCTCTGTATAATGGCATTTTCCTTTTCCTTTTTAATTTAGTTTTTAATACTTTAATAGTGTATTTATTTTTTGAGAAAGAGAGTAGGGGAGGGGCAGAAAGAGAGAGGGGGAGAGAGAGAGAGAATCCTAAGTAGGCTCCTCACTGTCAATGAAGAGCCCTATGTGGGGCTCAAAGTCACCAACCATGAGATCATGACCTAAGCAGAAATCAAGTCAGACATGTAACTGACTGAGCCACCCAGGCGCCCCCAGTTTCCTTTTAAAATACCTTTTCTCAGGGCGCCTGGGTAGCTCAGTCGGTTAAGCGGCCGACTTCGGCTCAGGTCATGATCTCGCGGTCCGTGGGTTCGAGCCCCGCGTGGGGCTCTGTGCTGACAGCTCAGAGCCTGGAGCCTGTTTCCGATTCTGTGTCTCCCTCTCTCTCTGACCCTCCCCCGCTCATACTCTGTCTCTGTCTCAAAAATAAATAAACATTTAAAAAAATACCTTTTCTTAAATCCTCTTATAAATAGTCATAGTGTTTTTAGAGTCGGCAGTGAGAGCCCCACATTCATTTTAGAGCAGAAGCAAGTAATCAAATTTATAGGAAAAAAACAGGGGAAAAAAGATGGGAATAGGAAAGTATGGGTCTGCTGGTACCAAGGAATGGCTTCCCTTTACCTGTTCGTGAATGTGGAAGTCTAGACTTTATTTTCCCCCTTCTTTCTATTTCATATTTACACATATTTATTCATATTTCATATTTTTCTCTATTCATATTGGGGCCGTTTTGTTGGGGGGAGTATATATAAGGGGCTGTGTCTGGGGAGCACGAGGGCACTGTGGGAATTTTTCCAGGAACTCAATTGGAGGAAAACCAAAAGATGATTGCTGTTTTAAGCTCCTCAAAAAATGGCTCTGGGTGGCTCAGTTGGTTAAGCGTCAAACTTCGGCTCAGGTCATTATCTCGTGGTTTGTGGGTTCGAGCCCCACGTAGGGTTCCCTGCTGATAGCTGGGAGCCTGGAGCCTGCCTCGGACTGTGTGTCTCCCTCTCTCTGCTCTTCCTCTGCTTGCGCTCTGTCTCTCGCTCTCTATCTTAAAAATAAACAAACATAAATTTTTTTTTAAAGCTTTCTGAAACCCTTTAAAACCAATTAACGAATCCTTGTAAGAGCTCAGCGAGGTAGGTTAGTGTTATTTATTCTGACTTTCGAGCCATTTACTGAAAAAAATGATTGGATGTCTGTAATTGAAAACTGATTCTACTGTAATTAAACATGTTTTTACACACTCCGAAAAGAGCAGACTATTAAGGAGGCTTATCATCTCAGGAATTAGCCTTCGGTTTCTTGCACAACCAGTTTAAAGATCACCACTTCTCACCTAGCATCTTGAATTCCTTTTATATTACGCATAAAGGCTGTCTTTGCTTAGTAAGATTAAGCAAATACGGAGTCATTAGATCAGCTGCATCTCAGTGCTCTCAGCAAGTGAATGGGGGGAGGGGCAGTGTGGCACCCGCGACTTGCATAAATTATTAGAATGCATCCATTTGCCTGTTGGTTTTCCTTCCAAAAGACTTAGGCTGCCGTTCCTTACCCGCCCTTTTGTTATATGGAGTATGCAGGGGGTGCACGAGAGGCTTTATGGAATTTATTGTGGTCATTTTTACCTGAGTATAAAACAGTTTGCCAAAGCACACTGTAATTAAGGTTTGCATTGACGCTTCTTTAGTCATTAAGGCAGATGGGCTGGAATTTTTAGTTCAAAATTCGAATGGAAGCCATTGCATTATGGACCTGAGGAATAGGTAAGTTTGGAGTTCAGGGCTTCATGTCTTTCCTTTCTCAGATTTGCCTCCTAGTAGTCACTGCTCTAACGCTGGAGCTTGTCCTTTCCAAAAGGTACCTCCGGTGCCAAAATTCTTTCCTGCCACCCTGAAAATGCCCAGGGCCCCAGGGCCAGCAGGATGGGAAAGATGACAGACAGAGCTGAAAGAAACCTTGGAGAGCATCTCACTTGATTTTAGTGATGGGGAAACTGAAGCCTAGGGTGCCTGGGTCGGTCACTTGCCCAAGGTTAACAGCAGAGCTGAAATTTGAACACCCCAAGGAATGATTTAACATACATGAGTCTTGGCTTCCTCCCCTGTAAAATGGGAAGCAAGGTATTTACCCAGGTTACTCTGAGGATCAAATATGACGAAGTGAAGCCACTCTGAAAGCTGCAATTTGGTACAGGCACCTTAAAAAAGGCCTATAAGCTATGCTGTTTTCCTTGCGCTAAATGTTAATCACTAATATATGTTGGCATGTGGCTCTTCCAAGTGGGATTTGCATTTTGAAATTAAAAAAAAATTTTTAAATGTTTTATTTATTTCTGAGACAGAGAGAGAGAGAAGGGGAGGGTCAGAGAGAGAGGGAGATACAGAATCTGAAGCAGGCTCCAGGCTCTGAGCTGGCTGTCAGCACAGAGCCCGACATGGGGCTCGAACCCACAAACCATGAGATCGTGATGAACCAAAGTCAGACGCTTAACTGACTGAGCCACCTAGGTGCCCCTGAAATTTCTTTTTAGTTTTTAGAGAGAGAGAGTGCGTGTGGGGAGCAGGGGAGAGGTGCAGAGAGAGAGAGAGAGAGAGAGAGGGAGGGAGAAATANGGCTCGATCCCACGACCCTGGGATCAGGACCCAAGCCGAAATCAACAGCTGGACACTCAACCAACTGAGCCACCCAGGTGCCCAGGATTTGCATTTTTGAAAGAGGAGAATCTGAGGACACATCTAATCCTAGAGGGGGGAAAAAATGGACAGAGAAGCATTCTGGGTGCCCCTCAAATCCCTTAGTTGTGTAAAGCCAATATTTGAACAGTAAGAACACAGCCTGCTTTCAGAGGCCAAGGAGCTGAGGACTTTGTAAAGAACCTGAAAAACTTCCCACATAGTAGTTTCCAGCATCTAGGGTGAGATTTGATTAAATTAACTTGCAAGTCCCTTCTGACACTGAAGTTCTGTGATTACATGATTCCAATGGTTTCATTTTTATAACAGTCAGTCCTGTTCATATGCTTTCTCTTCAGATCCAGAAACATCAATGCCTATGGTATGTTACAAATTGGTATCTTGGTCTAATTGGCCATCTAATTTTTTGAGATGTAATTGACATAATGACATTGTGTAAGTTTAAAGTGTGCAATGTGTTGGTTTGATTTAGTCTGATCTGATGTTTTTATTTTTTAAAGTTGTTATTTATTTATTTTGAGAGACACAGAGGCAGCAGGGGTGGGGTAGGGGCAGAGAGAGACGGAGAGAGAGAACCCCAAGCAGGCTTCACGATGTCAGTACAGAGCCCGACGTGGGGCTCAAACTCACGAAACCAAGAGATCATGATCTGAGCCAAAACCAGGGGTCGGACACTCAACCGACTGAGCCACCCAGGCACCCCCCTGATCTTTTAAAAACATGTTTATTTATTTTGAGAGAAAGCGGGAGCGGCACATGTGTGGGGGAGGGGCAGAGAGAGACTCCCAAGCAACCTTCTCACTGTCAGCGCAGAGCCTGACTCCGGGCTCGACCCCCCAAACCGTGAGTTCATGACTTGAGCTTTAATCAAGAGTTCGACACTCAACCGACTGAGCCACCAAGGTGCTCCTGATGTATCCTGATCTTAAAAAAGAAAAATGAAAAGGAAGGAAAAAAAATACACAATAAGCACATACTCTCTCATGTACAGAATATTTTAATAAGTTAGGGTTTTTTTTTAAAGTTAAGGTGAAGGAAATGAAAGAAAAGGGTCATAACCTCTGGCCTTCGGAATGCCAACCTCAATGGACTGAGTTTGAATATTATTCACTGATACTCTCCCACAAGGTAGAGAATCGCAGTCTCAGTTGCCTGGAGGAATCTGGAGTTCAATCATTACAAGTAGCTGCCTGATGTCTGCGCGGCAATGTAAATGGAAGCAGGATCTCTATACTCTATTTGGAAGCACCTGATGAAGGGATAAAATATTTAAAAATCAAATCAAACATTTAAAAATCGCATTGTTATACCCCCCCTACTTGACACACATAGGTGCTCAGGATATGTGTTTGATGAATGACTAGAACACATCAATGTGTTGTAGGTCAGGATTAGGTGGGTAGGGAATGGGTTATTCCAGACTTTGTATCAAAGGCATAGAAGTGTTGGAGACCATGGCTCATCTGAGAAACAGCAGGAAGTTTGGTGGATCTGAGGCATAGAGTGCCCAGTGGCGCAGGTGAAACAGACACTGCGCAGGTGAGGCCATACGACCAAGGGCTTCACATGCTATGCGGGGGCTTTGGATCTTATCCTGGAATCGAAGCGGGGGGACGGGGAGTTGGAAAAGGGGAAGGAAAGGACCTGAAGCTGGGGTGGGCTTTTAGGTTAGGTGGGGTGACAGGATTATCCTTGTGTTTTAGAGAGGACTGTGGCTTCTGGTGTCAAATGGATGAGGAGAGGAGCATGGGGAGGCCATTGGGGAGGGCACAAGCCTAGAGGTAAGGTGCCGTGTTGGGAGGCAGTTGTGCACACTGTGCATCCTGTCCACACACAGGATGAGGGCCTGAGCTTGGCGGTGGTAGCAAGACAAACGGAGAGATGTGAAGTACAGACTGAGCCGACAATGAGGTCCTGATAGAAAAGAGTGAAATTAGCATGCCCCTGCCCCAGCAAAACCCGCTGACATTTACCAGCTAATCAAGTAGAAAACAGCCTTGTGATCGCAGCAGCAGTGAGAAATAGCCCAGAGGTTAGTTGACAGTAAATCTAATATTCGTCAGCTATGATACAGCAGTCAAGAAAGCAAATGCCATCTTCGGGAGCTCGAGTAGAAAAATCTAGTGTCTAGATAAGGGATGTGACTGCTCTGGTCTGGTCTGTGCAGAAGGGTCTGTGCCCCCGGGTTGCGAGTTGGGGGGGGGGAGGGGAGGAGAGACAAATTTCCCACCTTCCACCTTGGCAGGCTATAGAGGAATTGGTGTAAACTCCAAGAAGTGACTTCGACTCAGTTCTTTGGGGCAACAGAGAGCCTGGAAGAACTGTGGGACCAGACTTGTCTTCAGATTGCTGGACCCCCGTGGGAAGAGGGGCCAAGCTGACTTTGTGTGGTTTCAAGGGGGCAGAAGTTTACCAGGGGGCCGGTTTCGCTCAGTCTAACGCGACCCCAGTGGCGGTCCAGTGGTGCCAGTAAGTGCTTGTCACTGGAAGTTGTCCAGCCCATAGGGCAGAGCCCCTGTACAGGGGACGAACAACAACAACAAAACACAACAATACTTAGAGCAGTGCGGGGACAGTCAGTGGATGACCTTCGAGGTTCTTGCTGACCCTGTGATGTGTGAGTTGTGGCCAGGCCGGTGTACATTTCACAGCGGTTCT
>NW_027528243.1:625542-627654 GCF_008692635.1 Crocuta crocuta
CTCTGTACCCACCCATTTTATTTTTGTAAATGTTTATTTACTGGGGGGAGGGGCAGGCAGAGAGGGGGACAGAGGATCTGAAGCGGACTCTGTGCTGACAGCAGAGAGCCTGATGTGGGGTTTGAACCCACAAGCTGTGAGATCATGACCTGAGCCCAAGTCCAATGCTTAACCAACTGAGCCACCCAGGCGCCCCTAAACCCACCCACTTTAGAGTGAAGCCTCCGTAGCCACCCACTTTTTTTTTATGTTTTTGTATTTTGGGGAGGGGGCAGACAGAGAAGGACACAGAGGATCTGAAGCGGGCTCTGTGCTGACAGCAGAGAGCCTGATGTGGGGCTCAAACCCACAAAGCATGAGATCATGACCTGAGCCCAAGTCGGTTGCTTGATCAACCGAGCCACCCAGGCGGCCCCTTTCGGTTGCTTTGTAAAGAATCTGGCATTCCTTGGGGCGCCTGGGTGGCTTAGTCGGTTAAGCTTCCGACTTTCGCTTAGGTCATGATCTCGCGGTTCGTGGGTTCGAGCCCCGCGTCGGGCTCNTTGGGCAGGGGGTGTGTCTGTACAAGGATGGAGTAACTGGCCACATGGAGTAAATTGCATGAAGGGGTTTTTACCCTGACTCTTGTCAAGCGCAGAGAAAAGTGACGAGTCGAACAGCCTGCCAGCCCTGGTGCCCAGGGAGTCTCAGCTATCGTACATATCAGAGGATGGATGGCACTGACTTGACGGGGGGTAACACTGGGGGAACAGGGCCTGCAGAGGCCATCTTTGCCCCTGTCATGAGTCATGGGCTTTCCATTTAATCCTAGCCAAAGACCACACTTGCAGTGTGGCCCATTTATCCAGGGTCCCCATTGTTTACTCACGTGAGGAGGGTGGCCTTTGACTGGTTCATGTGTTGTCCCCAGCATCAGAAGGAAGGGTGAGGTGCAGAGAGGGGAATGTGAAGGTGGTGATGGTGTGCATGCACAGTGTTGTAAAAAGCCATTGAGTTAGGGGTCAACCGTGAAAAACCAAAAGATCTTAGGCACCTGGCTGGCTCAGTTGGTGGGGCAAGTGGCTTGATCTCGGGGTTGTAAGTTCCAGCCCCACATTAGGGGTAGAGATTACATAAAAAGAAAAAGAAAGATGGAACCAGGAGGTATTATGCTAAGGGAAGTCGGTCATCAGAGAAAGAGAAATACGTGATTTCACTCAGATGTGGAATTTAAGAAACACAACAGATGAACATAGGGGCAGGGAAGGAAAAATAAGATAACAACAGAGAAGGAAGCAAACCATAAGAGTCTCTGAAATACAGAGAACAAGCTGAGGGTTGCTGGTGGGGAGGGGGGTAGACTCAATGGGGGATGGGCATCGAGGAGGGCATTTGTTGAGATGAGCACTGGGTATTCTATGTAAATGATGAATCACTAAATTCTACTCCCGAAAGTGTTATTACCCTATACGTTAACTAACTTGGATTTAAGTGAAATTTTAAATTTTTAAAAAAGATTTAAAAATTTTTAAATTTTTAAAAAAGAAAAACCGAACGATTTCAAAAAAAACCAGGACTTCCAGTTTCTCTTGAAATGCCAAAAGTCTTGGTCTGCATTTTGCCTGCGGAAGGCAGAGCTGTGCAGTGCTAACTCCCTCAGCGGGGGTNGGGTCTGTGTGTCCCACATCCCCCCCCCAACCCCATCCTGGGACCTACTTGACCACTGACCCAGACCACCACTTGAGGGAGGCGAGCCCCTGCTCGGGAAGATTCGAATGCAGGATTAGCTTCTTGTCCTGCTGTGTAGTTAGCGAGTTGCTGGACTAGCAGTAGAGCTGACCCTATGAAAGGCGAATAAACCTGCCACACGGGGAAGTCGTGGGCGTCACTGGCGACAGTCTGATGGCCAGACCCTGACCACTCTACAGAGGTGGTAACCTCTCTTCTGGGCTGGGGTTTTGAAGCCCACTGTGCTAGGGCCCCAAAGAGGCACTTTGGCTGGCCTTGCCGTTAATCCTGCACTTGGATGCAGGTTTTCTTTCCACTGCATCCTTGGTGTGTACGGGATATAGGTCAAAGTGATCAAAAGAGTTCAGGGGGAAAGAAACAACTCAGAAAAGAATACCTAACAAA
>NW_027528243.1:627715-628063 GCF_008692635.1 Crocuta crocuta
AAACTGTAAAATGCAGGGGCACCTGGGTGGCTTGGTCAGTGAGGCATCCGACTCTTGATCTCAGCTCGTGTCTTGATCTCAGGGTTGTGAGTTCAAGCCCTGCGTTGGGCTCTGCGCTGGGTGTCATTTTCAAAGAAATGAGTTAAAAAAATTGTTTAAAAAACCACCATCAANGCCCCGGGTTCAAGCCATTTCTGCGTTGCCATTTGGGGCGGAGCGTTCTCCCTTGTGTAGGTCTGTCCAGGTGCTGCAGGACCTGTAGCCCCCCTGGCCCCCAGATTACCAAATGGCACAGTGCCCTTCTCTGTGCCAGTGCCTGTGACAATGACAACCAGCTGTTCCTACGTG
>NW_027528243.1:628149-629870 GCF_008692635.1 Crocuta crocuta
TGGCTGCGTATCCCCAGGGATTCGAACACTCATTTCACGTGAAAGGCTGTTCAAACCCTTTCCGCTTCTCTGTGACCCGGAAATACCCTCTGCTTCATCATGATGTTCACCGTTTGCTTCCTCAGCTTCCAGTTAATCGTCTTCATTTCTTTGTCTCTCTAGACGCTGATCTTCGAGGGCAACTCCTTGCTGTAACCTCCAGAGTGTGTCAAACGGATTCGTCACTTGGTAGGTACACTTGAATTGATCTCGATGACATTCGCTCATTGATGGCTCCAAGAGCCTGAAGGAGCACGCAAGCCAGCTTTGTAGCATCTTGCAGCTCCTCTTGAGGCGGCTGCTATTCATGTTGTCATAGGTTAAGGTTTAGCACTGTAAAGTTCCTGCGATGTGCCAGGCACCATTCTAGGCTCTGAAGATCAACTGGTGACCCAGACAGATGCCAGTGGCAGCCCTCATGGAACTTCCAGACCGGGGGTGGGGGCGGGGCAGGTAAAAACCATGGGAACTCATGCACATGATAATCGAGCATTTCGGTGTCCCCCTGAAAATAAGATGGGGTGCTCTGCTTCACCATGACAGGGGTGGGGGGCAGTCATGCTGTCTAAGATAGTATGCTGGGAAGGCTTCTCAGAGGAGGTGGCGTTTGAGCCGAATGTGAGAAATGAGAAGGAGCCAGCCACGAGAAAATGTTAGGGGAGAGAGCACTTCAGCCAGAGGGAACTGTAGGTGCAAAGGCCCTGTGGAGTGTGAACTTGGTGGAACTGTGAGGAATGGTAAAAAGGCTGGGTGGAGAGAGAACAAGGGGTACACAGTGTGTTGAACCGGGCAGGCGGGGGCCGGATTTTGAGGGTAAGCAGTTTGAATTTTGTTCAGAGCATGATGAAAAGCCACTGGAGGGTTTTGAACAGAGCAACACAATCTGATTTGAGGTTTAAAAACAAAAAATCATTTTGACTGGCACTTGGCATAGACTCTGTAGGGCAAGGACAGCAAGGAGAGACTGGTTGGGAGGCTGTGGCGGTCATCCAGGTTCCCGATGGCGCTGGCTTGGACCCGAGGAGCAGCAGCGGTGATGGAGGTGGCCTCGGAACGTGGTAAAGGTGGGGTCAGGGGGACTTGCTGATGGGTTGAAGGTGAGGGGGAGGGAGGACAGCTCCTGGTTTTGAGCCTGAGCTGGGTGGGTGGCTGTGTTTAGGAAGATGCTAATTGGGTGCCTGGGTGGCTCAATCAGTTAAGGAAGATGGAACTCACTAGGCGGGGTTGGAGGGGTCAAGTTCAGCGTGGAGGGCAGTTTAGGGGGCAAGGAAATGAAGAGATCTGTTGCACTTGTTCGCTAGGGATGCGAACGAAACCTTCAGCTTGGAGACATTGAGTAGGCTATTGAATGTCAGCGTAAGCTGGACCCAATCTTTACTTTTTTATTTAATTTCATAAAAATGAAATGCAAATTCAAGCCACTCCAAGTTGCCATTACCTACTAGTAAAGGTGGCAGAAACAAAAATGGTAACGATCCAGGGTCAGCAGGGCTACAAGAGACTCGGGCACGTTACTAGGGCTGAGGTCGCGATAAATCGTCATAATCGTTCACAAGAACAATTTGCCAATATGTCATGAGCCTCATAAGCTCACTCCTGCCCCTTGACGTGGTAATATGTTTTGAGGAAAGAATTTGTTAAAAAAATGTGTACAAAGATGTTCAGAGTAGTGCTCTTTCCCA
>NW_027528243.1:629990-632290 GCF_008692635.1 Crocuta crocuta
GAACTAACCAAATATATACCCAGTCTCTCTAGTGCTTCTGTAGAGTTTCTTTCTCTATGGAACTTCTATAGGAATTTGCCGTCGGCGCGAAAAATGAGCAATGCGTTGACCGCCTCCACATCTGTTTTAGCTGTTGATGCTACAAGTCATAAGTATACAGCTGTCTTGTTTTTCAAAACCATTCCATCCTCTTTTGACCTGGCACCTCTTTCTCGCTGGCAGCGTTCCGTGGTCAAGATGCCACGGCACAGCAGGCTGCCATGAAGAGTTCACGTGCATTGTGGCTTCTCCAGTCTTTCCTTCCTTGATCACATTTTCGCCATAAGGTATCGGGTAATATCCTCTTTGCAGGACTTGTATTCGGATAAATTTGCCTTAGGATTTCAAAAAAGGTCGCGAACTACTCCCACTTTGAGAAGCTGCTGAGCTGTGCCAGGCACGGTCTCCTGTAGCAGTGGCTTTTCCCCAGTAGGTGGCGCCTTGCGGGCAGGGATTTTGCTGGTTATTTTCAGGCAGCGAAGGGAAAACGGAGAAGTAGAACACGGGTGCNCGGGTGCCTTCGTGATAACGCGTTTCCCACAGAGAATGTTCCAACTGTTCAGGGAGTGAGACAGAAAGCTACTTGGCCACTTGCTTTAGATCCCTGGTAGCTTTTATTTTATAACATGGAGAAGAGAAGGCAAGAAGTCTACTTTAGTAGCCTGGTGGTAAATCAATCCAAGATATAAAGTTGTGTTCCTGGCTGGAAGTGTCTGGAAAGGGCTGGGGTGTTCAGGAATGTTTCTGGGGCTGAAGAAGGGGGTGAGAGACCAAAGGCTTGGTCAGCTGGGTCTGTTCCCCGATCTGTGGCATATTTTAAAAAAATAGCTCCCCCCCCTCCCGAAAGAGCTCCCTTGCTTCTGTCCTCAGCAACACAGAGAGTTAGGTAAACCTATTTGCATGGAAAGGCCTCCTATAAATCTTTCTTTGGGTTAATTTCTTTTTATTGGCTTTGGAAACACTTTGCTTTTACCAGCATTATCAGACAAAGTATTGGTATGATCTCTTGAAATAGGGAAATGAAAACAGGAAATTAAGTTGCCCAAAGAGATGAATTAACATGAATCCAGGTTTCTTCGCTTCGAGGTCAAAACTTCCTGTACTGTTAGGGAAATGCCAATCAAGACCCTGATGCTCTGTCACCTCACACTTGTTGGGATGGCTCCTATAAGAGACAAGAGATAAGGCGAGGAGGTGGAGGAAAGGGACCCCTTGTGCACTGTTGGTGGGAATGTAAATTGGTGAAGCCACTGTGGAAAATAGTATGGAGGTTTCTTCAAAAAAAAAAAGATTAAGACTAGAACTGCCCTATGGTCCAGCTAGTCTGCCCCTGGCTATTTATCTGAAGAATATGAAAACACTAATTTGAAAAGATATGCTCCCCTATATTGATTGCAGCATCATTTACAATAGCCAAGATAGGGAGATAGCCTACATGTCTGTTGATAGATGAACGGATAAAGAAGATGTGGGAGATACGTATATGCGCATGCATGTGCACACACACACAATGGGATAGTACTCAGCCATAAAAAATGAGATCTCGCCATTTACAACAGCATAGATGGACCTTGAGGGTATTATGCTGAGTGAAATAAGTCAGAAGGAGAAAGACAAATAGCATACGATTTCACTCCGATGTAGAATCTAAAAACCAAATCACATGAAAGCAAGCAAACAAAACAAAGCAAAACCAAATTCACAGATACAGAGAACAGATCAGTGGTTACCAGAGGGGAAAGGAGACGGGCTTCGAGGAAAAGGGGTAAAGGGGGTCAGTTGTAGGGTGCTAGATGGTAATTCGACTTTTGGGAGTGATCACTTTGTATTGCATACACATGTCGGATTACATTGTTGTTCGCCTGAAACTTACAGAATAAAAAAATTTTCCTACTACACCTTAGAACAGATTTTCTTTGGGTGCAGACAGAAGAGGTTCTCTCTCAGTAGGACTCCAGTATGGGTGCTAATTTATCACTGCCGAATGGCTGTGCTCCTTTTGGTCTGTTCTCAAAGCCCCCAGGGCCTCAGCCCTCTAGGACCATCTTGATTTGGGAATTTAGTCATTCGGTGGGTCCTATATTGGCTCTATTCCTGTTATTGTGACACTGACTGCCACTCATTTTAATTATGTGACCTTTAATTTTTCCAAGATCAAAGCCTATGGTCAGCCTCGGTTTTAAAATTGCTGTTTGGGGATGATGATGTGTCAGAAAACATGAATGTTTAATCCACGACCTCTTGGCTGGAGCGCCAGGGAG
>NW_027528243.1:632430-637744 GCF_008692635.1 Crocuta crocuta
TTCCCTGCCCCACTGCTTATCAATATGTTGATATAAATTTATACATCTTAAATGCCTTCAAAATGACTAGCTTAAAGGTTCAAAGGCCCGGAGAACAAAGGCAGCAAAGAGCTGCTTTGAAAGAGGATACGGAGTTGTGCAGATGGTCCTATCTTTTTTCCCACTGTTTTTAAAAACATGCCTCATTGAAACGTTTTTTCTGGCTCTCTGATAGCAAATATTAATGAGTGTGAGCGAAAGCGAGGGAGAATGAACGATGGACACTTTTGCTTATGACTCAATGCTTTTAAAGTTGTAAAGTTATACTTCAGATCTAAGAGTCCTGAGATGTAGCAGAGGAATCTAAGTATCTTCTGAGTGAAGGAACGTATTTGCGTGACCTTGAATGCGGAATTTCGGGGGTTTTCACTGCCGGTTAAAACAACCATTTTACACTTGCGAGAACATCTCGAGACTGGCTTCTTTTCTGTTTCCTTATTCTCCTGCCATTTGGTCAGCTTTGCCGCTGGGCATAGAGGCAAGGACAATGAGGTGGACAGATGACCAGAGAGAGCAGTCTTTTTCCCTGAGAATCTGCTAGAAATATTCCGGCATTGGGAGCATGTGGAGTGAAATGCCTTGGTAAAGCTGTATACACAAGGTACTGCTGAAATGCACACTGTGTAAACATTGTTGAATGACTACAGATTTTTAAGATTGGAGGAGCTCTCGTTTGCCTTTGCAAAGATGTTAAAAAATAGGTGGTCTCAGAAGTGTTGCTTTCAGGGGTGCCTGGTTGGCTCGGTTGGCCGAGCGTGTGACTCTTGATCTTGGGGTTGTGGGTTCAAGTCCCGTGTTGGGTGTGGAGGCTACTTAAAAATGAAATATTTAAACGAAACAAAACAAAAAAGGGGTGTTGCTTTATTTATTTATTTTTTGATGTTTATTTATTTATTTTTGAGAGGCAGAGAGAGAGAGAGAAAATCCCAAGCAGGCTCTGTGCTGTCAGCAAATTGGGGCTTGATCTCACATGACCTGAGCCAAAACCAAGAGTCTGACACCTAACCGACTGAGCCACCCAGGTGCCCCAATGTTTATTTATTTGAGAGAGAGAGAGAGCAGGGAGGGAGGAGCAGAGAGAGAGGGGGACAGAGGATCCAAAGCAGGCTCTGTGTTGACTGCAGTGAGCCTGATGTGGGGCTCGAACTCTTGAACCGCTAGATCGTGACCTGAGCTGCAGTTAGACGCTCAACCAACTGAGCCACCCGGGTGCCCCAATACATTTTTTTTATATACGTTTTCCATTGAAGTATAATTGACATAGAGAGTTATATTAATTTCAGGTGTACAACATAATGATTCAGCAGCTTTATGCATTACTCAGTGCTCACCACGATACCTGTTGTCACCACCTGTCACCAAAGAGTGCTATTAATATCTTATGGACCATATATTCTCCGTGCCTCAATATTTTTATTATTATTTTTTCATCTTTTATTGACGCACAGTTAACATACAGTGTTGTATTAATTTCAGATGTGAAATTAATGATTCACCAATTCCATACACTACCCGGTGCTCACCACCATAAGTATACTGCCCATCTCCGTTATCTATTTCACTCGTCCCCCAGCCCCCCTCCCCTCTGGCAACCACCAGTTTGTTCTCTGTATTTAAGAGTCTTTTTTATTTGTTTTTGTTTTTCTCCTTTTTCCTTTCTATGCTTTGTTTCTTAAGTTCCATGTATGCAGTAATCCCAACCTGAAGTTTTACCCTGAGGAAATAGTTCAACAGAAGTTTGAGTCTAGAGTCACAAAGTTACGTATTAACAATAATAGCCCATATTTATTAAGTGTTTATGGTGTGCCAGGCGCCATTTTTAAGCACCTTACAATTGCTCATTTAGTCCTTGCACCAATTAAATGATACAGTGTGATGATACTTATACTAAATTGAGCAAACTGAGGTAGGGATGGCTTACACAGTTTGCCCCAAATTACAGCTAGTAAGTGATAAGAGTTGGGATTCAACCTGGCCAGTGTGGTTCTAGAACCCACAGCCTTACCCCTTGTATACTGTACACGATAAAGGCGTTATCCACCATAGAAACAAGGTGAAAATAACCCAGACCCTCCATGGGAGGAATGGTTCAGTCAATTACGGTGAGATTCTTCATAAACAAAACATTTCAAAACAATACAGCACGAGCTTAAGACTATTCAAATTCTTGGCATCCTACCCTGCAGTTCTGATTCAGTAGGTCTGAGGTGAGACCCTGGAATAGGTATTTAAGACAAGCCTTTCTGGATGCAGGTGATCCACACAACCGTATTTTGTGAAATGCAGTAAATGCCATAAAGGGCTTGAGGTCAGGGAATCCCGAGATTCCTTCTTAGAATCCCAGCACTGAAGAAGCACGGAGAGCAGAAGTGCTCATCTATCTCTTGAGCTAAATACCTCTCAGGGTTGCTTTTTCACTCCATTCTCTAAATGAGGGTGTTCCCCTGGGTTGTGTCCTTAGCCATCTTTCTGGATTTCTCTTTACACATATGTAGCAAGTCACAGTTTCCAAATCACTTTCTTATACATTTTTTCCCTTGATCCTTAAAGCCTCGGGGCACCTGTGTGGCTCAGTCGGTTGAGCGTCCGACCAGCTCAGGTCATGATCTCACGGTTCGTGGGTTCGAGCCCCGCATTGGGCTCTGTGCTGACAGCCAGCTCAGAGCCTGGTGCCTGTCTCAGATTCTGTGTCTCCCTCTCTCTCTGACCTTCCCTGCTCATGCTGTCCCCCTCTCTCTCTGAGAAATAAAAAAAAAAAACAATATTTAAAGCCTCAGCTGACCCTATAATATGCTCCAGATACTGCTCCATTTCTCCTCCTCCTCCTCTTCCCCCTCCTCCTCCTCCTTTTTAGTGAGCTGTACGCCCAGTGTGGGGCTTGAAGTCATGACCCAAGATCAAGAGTCACATCCTCTACTGACTGAGCCCGCCAGGTGCCCCTGCTCCGTTTCTTAAAATCATAATCTACACATCATCTCTGCTTCTCTACTTCTTTTAAATTCTTCAACTTACTACAGTCTGGATTTTGCCCTCAAAACTATGCTCGCTAAGATCACCAGTAGCCTCTATGCTGCAAAATTCAGTGGACACTTTTTGGGGTGCCTGGCTGGCTTGGTTGGTAAAGCATGTGACTCTTGATCTTGGGGTTGTGAGTTCAAGTCCCGCTTTGGGTGTAGAGATTGCTTAAAAATAAAATCTTAAAAAAATTTAGTGGACACTTATCTATCCTCACCTTACTTGACCTCTTTAACAAATTTTTTTAATGTTTATTTATTTTGAGAGAGAGAGAGCAGAGAGAGTGGCAGACACAGAATCCAAAGCAGCCTCCATCCAGGCTCTGAGCTGTCAGCATGGAGCCTGATGTGGGGCTTGAACTCATGGACAGTGAGATCATGACCTGAGCCAAAGTCGGATGCTTCACCAACTGAGCCACCCAGATGCCCCAGTACCTTACTTGACCTCTTAGGAGTAGTCAACACTGCTGACTAACCCTCCTTGAAACACTTATACATGGCTCACTGCTCCTTCTGTCTTCTTGCTGATCCCTCCTCTGCTAACTGACTTCTAAATGTTAATTTTCCATGGGGATTGGTTCTATGTTCTCTCATTCCAAGAAGAGCTCATCTATACTTGTTTTATTTATTTATTTATTTTTAAATGTTTTTTCATTTTTTAACGTTTATTTTTTTATTTTGAAAGAGAGAGGGAGAGGGAAGGGGAGAGGGAGAGGGAGAGAGAATCCCAAGCAGGCTCTACACTGTCAGTGTGGAGCCCAATGTGGGGCTCGAACTCATGGAATCATGAGATAATGACCTGAGCCGAAACCAAGAGTTGGATGCTTAACTGACTGAGCCACCCAGGCGCCCCTCCCTTTTCTTTTAAAGTTTATTCATTTATTTTGAGAGAGAGGTAAGTGTTTATTTATTTATTTTGAGCAAGAGTGTGTGTGTATGTGCACGAGTTGGGGAGGGGCAGAGAGAGAGGGAGAGAGAGAATCCCAAGCAGGCTTCACTGTGTCAGCAGAGCCCAATGCGGGGCTCGAACTCACAAATCTGGGAGATCATGACCCGAGCCGAAATCAAGAGTCAGATGCTTAACAGATGGAGCCACCCAGGCGCCCCTACACCTGCCATTTTAAACATGATTTATTTGCTGAAGACATATTGCATATAGAAAAAAAAAACCCCACAGGCACAACCAAAGTTAAGGCAAAACCCAAAGCACAGCAAGTAGCTGAGGGAAAAATAGATGAACAGGGACCCAGAAAGAAGACCGAGGAGGACCAACTGTGAAAGTGTGAGGAAAGCCAGAAGGGTATGGTGGCCCAGAAGCCAAAGGGAAAGCAAGCATCAAAAGGGAACAAGTGCCAGCTCCTCATTGCGTTCACTGATGTACAGTCGGAAGACTGTCCAGAGCCACTGAAATTTTATAAAGAAGTCATTGGTTAGTCAAAGGGATATGCAGTAGAGTGGAACACTAACCCAAAAGAGAAACAGAGACATGAAATCACATGGTCCCTGAGAAAGATGAAGAAGTAGCAGCTTCAAGAATAAAACTGAACCTGGCAACAATACAAAAAAAAAAAAATCTAGTGTCTCAGTGGACCATAAGTTCATTCTGAACTGACATACGCCTCAGTATTTTTAAAAAATAAGACTGGAAAATTAGCTCCCTATTCTGGGAGAATATTTTAAGATGAAATATTCATAAACATTTGATTTTAAAGCCCATGAACAACAGGGGAAGATATGAGGACCACTGTGTAATTCATTATTGTTACTATTTCGGGGATCCAGGAATTTGCAGTGGGGATTTTATTTTATTTTTTAAAAGCTTATTTATTTAAGTCATCTGTACCCCCAGCCTGGGGCTTGAACCCACCACCCTGAGATCAAAAGTCACATGCTCCTCCGACTTGGTGCCCCTGCATTGGGAATTTTAAAGGGGGTCATTATTGTTTTGTTTGTTTGTTTGTTTAAGAACAATCGGGTCCTCTTGGGAAAATCAGAAAATAACTTAGGTGCTTCCTAATCCAGGTGTAGGGTCTTCTCCCTGGAGAATGAGCTGAGAACAAGACTCTAGAGCAGAGAGGTCAAGGACTGGCAAGCCAGAGTCCTGCAGATGTGTTTATTTGCACTTTGCACTGCATTTAAATCATTTAAATTGATTGCCAACATCTGAAAATCAGATTTCATGTAAGGACCTGGATTTCTGGTCGCTCTGGAAAACAGAGGAGTTCTGGTCATCCCCAACCCTTCTTCCCTCATTGCAGCTG
>NW_027528243.1:637896-640038 GCF_008692635.1 Crocuta crocuta
TGTCCTTTTTTTTTTTTTTTCATTTTTTCATTTTTTTTAATGTTTATTTTTGAGAGCGAGAGACAGAGACAGAATGCAAGTGGGGGAAGGACAGAGAGAGAGGGAGACACAGAATCCCAAGCAGGCTCCAGGCTCTGAGCTGTCAGCACAGAGCCCAACGCAGGGCTCAAACCCACGAACCGTGGGACCATGACCTGAACTGAAGTTGGACACTTAATGGACTGAGCCACGCAGGTGCCCCTGTGGCTGCCCTTTTAGATTGGTCTGTTCCTCAGTCTCTGCTCAGTTTACTCTGCTAACTGAGACTGTCTTGCTGTTTGCTGTAGTCATCTGAGTTACGGCTTCAGAATTTACTGCTTATTTTTGCTTCAGTGTGAGATGGAAGTGATAGCCAGTTTTTTGAAAACTGTCAAAAACACAGTTCACCAAACACTTTAAAATAGTATTTGACTCATTTCTCTCCAGATTTGATAAGAGCCTTTTTTACACTTCTGGAAAGTGGAGAGATCTGGGTAAAGTATAGAAATTTGTTTCATTATATAGAAATCACTCTTGGGAGGGATATGAGGCATATATTAAATCTCAAAACGGCGATGACTTTTGGTAGTCTTTGTGAATTTAATTTTAAGTAGAAGAAATTTTTAAATAAGGTCCATGTATATTGGCCATAATTTTAAACAAGTGGCTAAAAATTCATCTATTAAACGTTTTATTAAAGCAGTAAAATGTCTCATTAAAACAACTTTACAAAAAAATCGTCACTCAATTTCTGGACTTTGTTCCTGTGTATACAGAATTTGCACAAAATTGTATCCAAATGACAATAAGTGGCTTTGAGCATGTTTTGTTTGTTTTTTATTTTTTTATTTAAGAACTTTTAAAATGTTTGTTTATTTTTGAGAGAGAGAACATGAGTGGGGGAGGGGCAGAGAGAGAGGGAGACACAGAATCCGAAGCAGGCTCCAGGCTCTGAGCTGTCAGCACAGAGCCCAACGCGGGGCTCAAACCCACAAACCGTGGGACCATGACCTGAGCCGAAGTTGGATGCTTAACCGACTGAGCTATCCAGGCGCCTGATTTTTGTTTTTTAAAGTAGGCTCCATGCCCAATGCAGGGCTTGATCTCACAACCCTGAGATCAAGAGTTGCATGCTTCACCAACTAAGCCAGCCAGGCACCCCATGCTTTTTTCTTCTTATTTTAAATTATTTGTCTAAGATAAGTTTCTAGAGCAGGTTACTTGATAAAGGAGAGGAGCATTTTTATGAATCTTGGTTTGTTTTGCTAAATTATTCTAGAAAAAGATGATTTACATGGTCTCTAGCAAGATATGAAGGTGCCTGGTTTTTTCTTCCCCAAACTCTCCCAGGAATTGGTTTTTATAACTTTTTATTCATTTGTGTAAAAACTATTAAATGGAATTATATATCTTTTTAAAAATGTTTGTTTAGTTTTGAGAGAGAGAGAGAGAGAGAACACATGCGAATGGGGGAGGGACAGAGAGAGACGGAGACACAGGATCCAAAGCAGGCTCCAGGCTCTGAGCTGTCAGCACAGAGCCCGACGCAGGGCTTGAACTCATACAAACCATGAGATCATGACCTGAGTCGAAGTTGGACGCTTAACCGACTGAGCCACCCAGGCGGCCCTGTAATTGTATATCTTGAAACAAATTAAGAGTTAGATGTTTGTATCAGTTAGCTATTGTTGTATAACAAACCATCCCCAAACTTAGTGACTTAAATGATGGTGATTTATTATCTCTCACAAGTCTGTAGGTTGGCAGGACTGTTGCACTTGCTCACGTGTCAGTGGCCAGTTGGTGGGTTGGCTGGGGGCTGACTGCTCTAGAACATCTGCTGAAATCAAGAGTCAGACGCTTCACCAACTGAGCCACCCAGGCGCCCCGACTCTATCTCTTGATAGCGATAACTCAAAGTCACATTGCAGAGCGTAGTATGGGGCTGGGTGGAGACCTGGGATTACTTTTGCAACTGTTATACCACCACATGCAAGTGGATGTTGTCCCTCAAAGTTGTCAACTTTCAAAGTTCTACACTCATTCCAGTGATGTACCCACTAATTAAAAAAGAACTAATCAGAGCCTTCTTTGGAATCTCCTTTTAAGAGGGGAGAGGCCATT
>NW_027528243.1:640065-640370 GCF_008692635.1 Crocuta crocuta
TTTATAGTCGACCATTTTATGCAACCTTCTTGATTCTAGGTAATTTTTGATAATTTCTAAATATCAAATCCATGATAAACCAAAATTGACCTCCATCAAGGCTATTTAAAAGAATGTAACCCAGACTTTGAAATCAATCCAAAATGAAGCATTCTAAAATGTTTAAAACAAAGGCTTGTCACTGAAATAAATGGGGAGAGCATGACACACTTGATCGCTTTGAAGTGATTAACTACTTTGTGTGTATTTTTTCTGGAATGTTTTTAAAAAGCTGTGCTTTGAATGAGGTGGAGGAAACAAATACC
>NW_027528243.1:640559-642452 GCF_008692635.1 Crocuta crocuta
ATAAATTTTGGAGTTCAGTATCTCTTAGTTGAATATCAAATTAATGTTTTCTCCTAAAGGAGCTTAGAGTTGGCTCTCATTACTTTGCAAATTGCAGCAAAGTAACTGGATTTTTTTCTTCATTTTGCTATTTAGATAATGTTTTTGGAGAAAGAGAACATGTTTGTTTTCATAATGTCCCAGTTCAGTGTTGCTATTATAAGAATTTCTAGAACCTTAATATCTTAGATATAACCTTTGTAGGCCTTTAAAAAACAGTATACGCAAACTTTGTCTCCTCAAGGAAATTGACTTGGGTTTTCCTTTGTGGACAGTTATTAAAGAATTATGTACCTACAATGTTAGCCAAGATTTAGTAGTGGATTTTGTGTTAGACTTTCTATCATCTGGCCATATACGCTTGAGTCTCAGCCTCTCGGAAGTTGACACTGGAAGTTGACATAAAACAGGAGAAGCTCAGGTTTTATAGACTCTGAATATATCCACTTTAGAAAAAAACCCTTTATTGGGAAGTGCTGTTTGGAGTCAGCAAATAGGAGCAGAAATCCTTAATTCATAGCATTTGTGATCTTAGTCACCTTGGGGACAGCAGGCACTCATGTTTGGGGGGGGGTTTCGGTCAAGGGCAAATTCACTTGATCATTAGAGGAGGTTGTCTCTTCTGCATTTGAACTTAGAGTTCAGTTTAGTTCATGTCAATAGACTGGGGGCATATGAGTGGATATGTCCAGGTAAGACCTAGAAACCAACCTGGACCAAGGATGCTAAATTAGGTGCATGTTCATGAATGTACTGTGGGTGTTTTACCCTTGCCTTGTTTCTGTAGCACCCCCAGCCAGGTTTTCTGGGATTTGACATTTGAGATCAATCATGCGATAGATTGGAGATTTGGAATCTTGGGGTCTCAAGGGATGGATGGGCAAGTTATTGGATTTTTCTGTATCTGTCTGAATTTCCCCATCTGTAAAACAGGCATGAAAATACTCACAGGTTGCTTCCTGAATCAAATGAGATAAAGCAACACTCTTTCCACTAATAAATAATCATCATAGCTTGTATTTATTGAGAACTTACTGTGTGCCAGGCACTATTCTAAAGCTTTCACATGCACTCGCTCATTGAACCCTCTCAGAAGTCCTAGAATCTCTATTTTTCAGTGACGGAAACTGAAACACAGTACAGTTGGCCCTTGAACAACACAGATTTGAACTGTGCGTGTCCATTTATACATGATTTCTTTGCAAATAAATACAGTACAGCACTAGAAATGTATTTTCCCTTATGATCTTTTCTTTTCTTTTCTTTTCTTTTCTTTTCTTTTCTTTTCTTTTCTTTTCTTTTCTTAAGTTTATTTATTTACTCTTAGAGAATTCCAAGCAGGCTGCTCACTGTCAGCACAAAGCCTGATGTGGGGCTCAAACTCCTGAACTGTGAGATCACGACTCGAACTGAAGTCAGACACTTAACCGACTGAGCTACCCAGATGCCCCTTCTTCTTCTTTTTTTTTTTTAAAGTAATCTCTACACCGAAGGTGGTGCTCAAACTCAGAATCCCGAGATCAAGAGTTGCATGCTCCAGGGGCACCTGGGTGGCTCAGTCAGTCCAACTTTGGCACAGGTCGTGATCTCACAGTCTGTGAGTTCCAGCCCCATGTCGGTCTCTGTGCTGACAGCTTGGAGCCTGGAACCTGCTTCGGATTCTGTGTTTCCCTCTCTCTCTGCCCCTCCCCTGCTCATACTCTGTGTCTCTTTGTCTCTCAAAAATAAATAAACCTAGGGGCGCCTGGGTGGCTTAGTCGGTTAAGCGTCCAACTTTCGCTTAGGTCATGATCTCGCGGTTCGTGGGTTCGAGCCCCGCGTCGGGCTCTGTGCTGACTGCCAGCTCAGAGCCTG
>NW_027528243.1:642992-643597 GCF_008692635.1 Crocuta crocuta
TTCTTTTCTTTTCTTTTCTTTTCTTTTCTTTTCTTTTCTTAAGTTTATTTATTTACTCTTAGAGAATTCCAAGCAGGCTGCTCACTGTCAGCACAAAGCCTGATGTGGGGCTCAAACTCCTGAACTGTGAGATCACGACTCGAACTGAAGTCAGACACTTAACCGACTGAGCTACCCAGATGCCCCTTCTTCTTCTTTTTTTTTTTTAAAGTAATCTCTACACCGAAGGTGGTGCTCAAACTCAGAATCCCGAGATCAAGAGTTGCATGCTCCAGGGGCACCTGGGTGGCTCAGTCAGTCCAACTTTGGCACAGGTCGTGATCTCACAGTCTGTGAGTTCCAGCCCCATGTCGGTCTCTGTGCTGACAGCTTGGAGCCTGGAACCTGCTTCGGATTCTGTGTTTCCCTCTCTCTCTGCCCCTCCCCTGCTCATACTCTGTGTCTCTTTGTCTCTCAAAAATAAATAAACCTAGGGGCGCCTGGGTGGCTTAGTCGGTTAAGCGTCCAACTTTCGCTTAGGTCATGATCTCGCGGTTCGTGGGTTCGAGCCCCGCGTCGGGCTCTGTGCTGACTGCCAGCTCAGAGCCTGGAGCCTGTTTCAGTCT
>NW_027528243.1:644217-645780 GCF_008692635.1 Crocuta crocuta
TCTCCTAGAAATAAATAAAACATTAAAAAAATTAAAAAAAAAAAATAAATAAATAAACCTAAAAAATAAAAAGTTGCATGCTCCACTGTCTGAGCCAGCCAGGCGCCCCCATTTTTTCCCCTTCCTTCTGATTTTCCTCTAGCTTACTTCACTGTAAGAATACACTACATTGTCCATATAACATGCAAAATATGTGTNAATTATCCATGGAGTTTCAACCGCGTGAGGGTGAAGGGGGTTGGTGCCCCTCACTCTGGTATTGTTCAAGGGCCAACTGTATATGGAGACTTTGAAACCCTCTAAAACAGGAAACGAATGTAAGCTCTTGTCTTCATTCTCCCCAAAGTGCGCTTTCCTCTATCAATTGAACTGAAGTCCAGGAATGCTAGCAGCCTTCAAAGTCCAAATCAGTGTTTTGCTCCATCTGTATGAAAATGTTCTCTGTGTTCACCCTCTAAGGTTTCCAGGGGGCTACCATGACGGTCACCGTGGTGTATGATAACTCTGAGGCCACGGAGCTCTGTGCAGCTCAGCACCTCTACCTCAAGCCCATAGCAAAACTGATGATCAATGTATTGCTCCCAGAGACCTCAGAACCTATGAGGCCCTTCTCCAACTGGGAAGTTCTTGACCAGCTTAAGAGCCTAATTTGTCCTGATCAGTTCACCACAGTTCGGCTCTCCAAGAGCACCAAGGACTTCATCCGGTTCGAGGGTGAGGCCGAAACGCGAAGTTTGGTTCAGATCTTGAAGGCCAAGTTACATGGGAAGATCATCAAGCTAAACGGGTTGAAAACAGACTTAAAAGTAGTGGCTACAGACGCCCAGGGAGAGTGGGAACGCTTCCCCAGGGGAAAGGAGGCCTCATTGAGTGATGGCGCTGAAGAGCAGGACCAGGATAAGAGCCCCGACTCTATATATTTTGAAGGCTTGCCCTGCAAATGGTTTGCACCTAAAGGTTCCAGCGGGGAGAAGCCATGTGAAGAGATCCTCCGGGTGGTCTTTGAAAGCTTTGGGAAGATCAAGAACGTGGATATCCCTATGCTAGACCCCTACAGAGAAGTGATGACTGGTGGGAGCTTTGGGGGTTTCAGCTTTGGCTTGCAGACATTTGAGGCCTTTATACAGTACCANTGGATATCCCTATGCTAGACCCCTACAGGGCAGTGATGACTGGTGGGAGCTTTGGGGGTTTCAGCTTTGGCTTGCAGACATTTGAGGCCTTTATACAGTACCAGGAGTCGACGGACTTTGTAAAAGCCATGGAGTCCCTTCGAGGTATGAAGCTAATGCTCAAAGGAGATGATGGGAAAGCTCTGGCCTGTAACATCAAGGTAAGAAGGAGCCAGAATTTCTCTCATTTCCCACTGTCCAGGTGGTCCTGAGCAAAAGCTGAAAGGAAGCATCTAGAATAAATTTCCTTAGTCCCCATCAGGCTCTGATTGACCGCTAATGTGGAGATTTGTGTGGTCACTGATAAATGGATGTGCAGGAATAAAAATAATCCTGATTTGAACATTTTTCTGCTAGCATGCATGCTGCCAGCAGGGGTTTTATAAAGAGA
>NW_027528243.1:645817-646097 GCF_008692635.1 Crocuta crocuta
CAAAACTTGGATCCTTTCCTTTCAAGATCATCCTGTCTGTCCAGTCATGCTGCCTCATCGATGTCTGCAATGCTTGGCCATTTTCTTGACCTCTTAATCCCGCAGAGGAAGAGATGCAGCTAAACCCTCCTTATTCTTTCAGTCAGTCTTGAACATGTGTGGACTTGCAGCTGAAGTAGCTTCCTGTGTACGATTATGTGTGTCTGTGTGATGTGTGAAACTACTTATGTTAAAATAGATCTTATTTATTTATTTATTTATTTATTTATTACTTTAGAGA
>NW_027528243.1:646154-646656 GCF_008692635.1 Crocuta crocuta
GAGAGAGAGAATCTTAAACAGGCTCCATGCTCAGTGCAGAGTCCAACATGGGGCTTGATCCCACAACCCTGGGATCATGACCAAAATCAAGAGTCGGAAGTTCAACCAATTGAGCCACCCAGGTGCTCCTAAAATACATCCTTTTGAATTAGAAGCTATTCAGGCAGACAAAAGATATAACACATACTATAGTGCCCAACCACGTACCGATTGCCCAGCTTAAGAAAGAAAACATCACCGGTGAGACAAGACACCATCCCCCTTCCTCCCCTCAAAGGTAGCCGTGATTGTGAATTTGGTGTTTATCATTCTTGTGTATATTTAAAGGGCTATTTCTGTCTCCTTTTATTTTTCAAGCAAATTTGTTTGTAGCACCTCGATCTGGCTTTTGCTTTGAGATTTGCAAAGTAGCTTAATAATCACTACAGTCTGACCTTGGTATCCCGTTAGGTCAGTTTTCTTGCATCTTTGCTCCCTGCCCCTTCCCCCACCCCCACCCATT
>NW_027528243.1:646827-654439 GCF_008692635.1 Crocuta crocuta
CCATTTTTCTCCATGGTGATTAAGAAAAATACATGAACTCAGTTGATCTTTATAACAAACCAGAGGTAATAGACTCACATCCCTCAGACCCTGTGCCCCAAATGACACTATGAGGCCATCTATAGCTATGTTAGAACTCCTCAAGGGTTCTGCCAAAGGAAATTCTGCAGGGCTGTTCGGCAGGTGACCACGAAGTAGCGGAACCAAGTGGGTGCTGGGAGGCAGAGAGGGCATTTTGAGTTCATTGAGTTTTGAATGGTGATGTACATACCAGTTTCATCTCACTGGCCTGGGGCTTACCCAGCCAGCTGGCACATTTTTCTAATGAAACTCTGAATTGTTTGTGGGCAGGTTAAGTTTGATACAACCAAACATTTCAGCGAAGGAGCCATAAGGAGGAGAAATCAAGAAAGGCTAAAATTACAAGAACTAGAGGAAGAAAGGAAGAAAGAAAAGAGGAGAGACGAGGAAAAGGCTGCAAGGTAAGGAGTCCGACTTGAACAGAGAGGGTTTTCACTTCTGATGAGGGGATTTTTCCCTTTGGGTGAATAGGTAACATGGAGGTGAGGGGCAGCAGGGACTGGTGCAGAGATTGGACAGCTCTTTGGAAGCCTGTAGTCTTCCAACTGTGCTGGTACCAAAACAAAATGGCCAAACAGTGGAAAACAGGAAACTGAAAAAGAAAGTTCTCAGGGGGAACAATTAAGGGCTAGATTAAGATATCTGGGAAGAAAGGATTTATAAAAGCGGGGGCAGGGGAGGGTATCAGGGGCTTTTATAATGAAAATCCTAGCCCACCAAATTAACAAATATACCAATTTACCCCAAATTTACCAAATTGTACCTTGCCTAACAATATAAAATAAAAACAAATTCTTTATAGGATGGGAAGATTTTGTTCCATTAAATGGTCAGCAGTCAAACCAACCCATAGGCAGGAAGGCATGGATTTCTTGGCATTCTATTTCCTGCTGGCCTAAGGTCTTTCTGTGTATTTAAGGAGCCCCTGTGTTTATTTCTTTGAGCTTATCCTTGTCTTGAGTTTAGAGACTTGGGCCTAGAAAGGGCTATTGGATGGCCAAAGGTTTGCCAAGAGGGTACCAGTGGGCTGCAACTACAGGGTTCTCAAGACAAGCTGTACCCTTTGGCCCCTCCACTTGCATGTTTATTCTTGCAATCCTTCCTGTGAATTATAGCTGTTCAAGAAGGGAAATAGAGAGTATCCTTCCATGTACCTTTCACTGTTTTGGCTGGCGGGGTGATATGAGTTGATTGAGATCATGTCTGTGAAACTTGGCCAGAAATTGAGCCCAGTCAAGGCAACTATTGCCCCAAATTTCCAGGTTAAACATGCAGTTTATTTATTTAATGTTTTTATTTATTTCTGAGAGAGAGAGAGACAGCGTGAACAGGGGAGGGTCAGAGAGAGAGGGAGACACAGAATTCAAAACAGGCTCCAGGCTCTGAGCTAGCTGTCAGCACAGAGCCCGACGCGGGGCTCGAACCCATGAACTGTGAGATCATGACCTGAGCCAAAGTTGGACGCTTAACCTACTGAGCCACGCAGGTGCCCCTAAACATGCAGTTTAGATAATCCTCCAGCTTTTGGCTAAGTCCTCACCCAGGTAATCATCCCTTCTTTCCCGTTCCCCACGTTTCCATAAGGGCCTAACCAAAACAGTTTGGTTTTTCAGAGAACAGCTGTAAACAAAGCCGATATTCTTCTCCTTCTTTCTTTTAAGTTTATTTATTTATTTTGAGAGAGAGAGAGAGAGAGAGAAAGAGAGAGAGAGAACACAAGCAGGGAAGGGACAGAGAGGAGAGACAGAATCCCAAGCAGGGTCCGTGTCATCAGTGCAGAGGCTGGCGTGGGGCTTAAACTCACGAACTGTGAGGTCATGACCTGAGCTGAGATCAGGAGTCAGATGCTAACCCAACTGAGCCACCCAGGAGCCCCTAAGTCCGTATTTTTCTAAGCCAGTATGTTTTTATGATAGTGTACTGTGGTAAGTACCAGTTCTCACCCGTAAGATTTTCTGACTGCTTTGACTTTCCTTTATAAGCCGGTGTGAAGCCAACTCCATGGAAGGTTTTGATCTCAAGAGAAATGAATCTTGGGGTGCCTGGGTGGCTCAGTCAGTTGGGCATCTGATTTCAGCTCCAGTGATGATCTCACAGTCTGTGAGTTTGAGCTTTGTGTCGGGCTCTGTGCTGACAGCTCAGAGCCTGGAACCTGCTTTGGATTCTGTGTCTCCCTCTACCTCCCCTCCATTTTCTCTCTCTCTTTCTCTCTCAAAAATAAGTAAACATTTTAAAAATTTCAAAAAAGAGAGAGAAATGAAATCACTGTGACAGCTGGATCCACAAGCTGGACTGCTTATGGTTGGAGAAAGTGGGGACTTCTAGAAGCCCCTCCTTTGAATTCTGTAGCCTTCCTTTTGTACACTGTCTCTTGTACAGCTTCTAACTGACCAGCTCAATTTTGTGTCCTTCTGCTTTGACTGATGCAAATGGGGTCTTTTTAAAGTGTATTTATTTATTTTGAGAGAGAGAGCAGGGGAGGGGTAGGGAGAGAGGAGGAGAGAGACTTCCAAGTGCTGTCAGCACAGAGCCCCGATGCAGGGTTTTGAACTCATGAACCACAGGATCATGACCTGAGCCGGAATCGAGAGTCAAGACGCTTAATCGACAGAGCCACCCAGGCGCCCCGCCGTGGTGTCTTATCCCCTAAGTTGTCAGTGTCTGTTCCAGTGATTCCTGGAGACCTAAATGATCCGTCCTCCCCGGGCAGTGGGGAAGGAGCCGGAAAGGAGAGCAAATGCCTAATAAATACTTTCTGAATGACTGAATCTTCATCATTGTCCAGGAAAAGAAAAGAGGAGGAGAGGAGAGCCCAGGCAAAGAGGAGGAAGGCCAGGGTCAGGCGGCGGGCCCTGAAGGAAAGAGACAGCCACCGGCGAAGGAAACCGAAGGAGCCAGCCAGAGCCGACGCTGCCTGTGAGCCTGAGTCTTTGGAAGAGTGGGAGGAGAGGAAGCGCCTGCTGGCTCGGAGGAGGGGGGAGGCCCTTCGGTTGCTACGAGTCCTCTTGAGGAAAATTGCAGTAAGGCTCTTTCTCAATCAGTGTTCGCTTTTAGTAGGTACTGACCTTTCCAAGGCACGCTTCTACCCTGAAGCAGTGGCCTATTTAAAATCGACTGCGTGGAAGGCTCTTTGCCTTCCCTGGGATTCGTTTTCAATAGGCTGATCTCCAGCAGCCTGCTGGCGGGTTTACGAAAGGGGTACCCGAGTTGTCCGAAGCGCTTGTGTCTCACCCCGACTGTAGCACACACACATACACACACTTTGTGTTCCTGAGCTCCAGGACGCTCTGACCCAGAGCCGTATAGCTAGTGTAGCTACTCCCCCGAGTGTTTCATGGGTGGAAGAGAAGGCGTCAGGGGCTGGGCTGGTGGCCTTCCGTTAGCTTGTCCAGTCATCTGCAACAGGGTGGGATGGGAAGGGAGAGCCTTGAACAGAGACCTTGGGGTAGCAAGGTCATGTTAGTCTAGTCTTAAACTATTTGCTGAGGAATTTCTCACGTCACAGAGCAGTGGTGTTGTTTGGAGAGATTCCATTTTGGAGTTTTGGGGTTTTTTTGTTTTGTTTTGTTTTTTGTTTTTGTTTTTTGATTTTTGGGTTTTGTTTTTGCCTCATTTTACTGACCTAAAGATAACCGGACTCCACAGATATCCTAGAGTAAAGGCCAGAAAGGTCCTCAAAATATTAATTTAAAAATGCATATTCAGTGTTTATATTTTATTATTTAAAAAAAAATTTTTTTTTGAGAGAGAGAGAGAGAGGGAGAGCAGGAGAGGAGCAGAGAGAGAGGGAGATGGAAGATCCAAAGCAGGCTCCTCGCTGACAGCCAAGAGCCCCGTGTGGGGCTCCAACTCACAAACTGTGAGATCATGACCTGCGCCCAAGTCGGGCGCTCAACCCACTGAGTCCCCCAGGCGCCCCTTCGGTGTTTTTAAATATGAAGAGTAAATGGCATCAGGACCAGACAGAGTTCCTTTGACGGGGATGTACATTCCCAGCCTTCCCCTCGCTAGTGTGGACAGCCAACCTCAGGGACATCAAGATCATAAATATCTCAGATGCACGTTTCTCATCAGGCTAGCTGAACCTTTTAATTTACCTTCCTGATCTCTGGGGGTGACTCCTTTTTAAGGATTTACCTCTTTAAACGTGTGTGGTGCCTAATTCTCGGCCCCATTGATACCTCACACTGATCTTGTGTGGCCCTCAGGTTCGGATCCCAGGTAACGGGTAGGCACTGTCCCTACCCATGCGAGCTGTCAGTGAGGGCACAGTACATGCTCTCCCTGCAGGGAGGGGCCAGTGGGCGGCGCCTTTCACCTGCCCTTTGGTTGTGCAGAGCAGAGGGCACAGACAGAACCATCGTCAAGGCCATGTTTTCTACACGTCATCTTGCTTCTGACTGAAGCAGGTGAGAGGGGACAGCTCAGGGACACCTTCCCCTACAGTCCATGGGAAGAGGCTGGAATGAAAAACAAAAAGGCGGTTCATCTTTTCAGCCAGTCAATTCCCTTTTAGACACACCTTTCACCCCTCAGTCTCTTCTTGTTCTAGGATTTTCTGGCAAGGCTGTAGAGCATTTCTTCTTCCTCTTACTATCCCCAGCCCCTAGTGTAAGACCTGGGACAGTAAATACTCACCAGTTTGTAAACAAATAAAGAGAAGGGTCATGCACGTGCTCCGAAGGTACATGAATTATTGCGCACAGACCTAGTAAAAGCAGTTCGCAGTAGCCCGAGACACTTAATTTGTACCTCTTCCTTTCTCGGGGTGATGTTGTTCCTAAACTAGATCCATCTTACAGCTTAGAAAGCACTTCAGAACCACGCCAGAAAGTCCACTCTTCTTAGAAATTTTTAAGCTGTTACAGTTTTCATGTGAGATTTTTAACCCTTTTTCTTTAAAGGAATCGACACAGTTTAACCCACAGGGGGTAGACGATCCAAGCCCCAGAGTGAACCGTACTCCAGGGAGCACATTGGAAACTCTGAAGGAAGAAGAGTTAAACAGCCAGTATCTTCAGAATCAGGAAGAAATGTCGAAACATCAGGTTGCCAAGTCACACCATAAACGAAAACAAAAAATGAAGAAAAGAAGTAGGTCTCACTTACATAAATCTTCCCACCACCTCAGGAGAAAAAAAATAAGATCTTCAGCTAGAAAAAAGAGAGCTAGAAAAGCACTGGGCAATGGATACGATGACATTTTGGTCTCTGACCAGAATTCTTTTCGGAATGCAACAATGCAAGGTCGGCGTCTTGAGAAAGAAGACTGCCACAGTTCTCATAAATCCAATTCTTCCAGATTATCTGAGCGAAGGCAGGGCAGGAAACAGAAGATCTGTGAAACAGATGAGTTCGTTGATTACCTGTTAAACTACCATCAAATTCTAGACTATGACCGTATCTGCCTACAAGCAAGTGATGCCTCAAACACGGGTGAGTGGCAAAGGGCTGTCCACGCTAAGGGAAATGGATTTCAAGTCACTTTGAGAAAACGTAAGCATCACTCTGCCAGTTTGAGCCCAGTGCAAAACCTGGCAATGAGAGAACAGGCTCAAGAAGACAATGGCTTGTCAGCGCTTTGTACTCAGGATCCTGAGCATAAACCACAAAAGAGAGGAAGAGTGGATTATGCCAAAGAATGTAGCACGGAGTTAACAAATCACTGCCAGGACACCGCCAGTGAAGCTGGTGATCACCTGTCCCCAACTGATGGAAAGAGCCATCTGTCGGAAGAGATTAATGCTTGCCAGGTCAGAGATTCCAGATCCACAAGTCAAGGCCAGGCTTCCTCACCCAACAAGTCAGCAGACTTAGAAATAGAGTTGACCGATTTCTTAGAGGAAATTAGTAGTGATTCTGAATGCTTCAGTGAAATCCTTAGCACAAACAAAGAAGACAAAGAGAAACCTGTGACCACATACAAGAGCTCCCCAGAAAAAAGATCTCTTGATGCTAATGAAATCACCACTAGTGATCAAGAACTTAGGTCAAGTCCGCAGACCTGGTGTTCAGAGTGGAACCATGATGGGGAGGAAAGCTACTCCAAATACAAGCTTTGGAAACTGGCCAAGAGGTCCAAGTATGAACTGACATGTTCATGGCTTGAAAATGCAAACAGTTTCATGAGAGATGAGAACGACAGCAAACAGAATGAAATGCTAGCCCCCAAATACTTGTTTGATAAAGGCTACTACCGTGGGTCCAGTCCCAGAGATCTATTAGATGACATGACCAGAAAGAGGAGGAGGTTCGACGATAGTACATTCGACCAGAACGTGAACTATAGGCCCTCTCATGTGCCAACAGCATCATCAAACAGCACTAATGTTTTCTATTTGGGGGATTTCCCCCAAAGAAGAGAGATCCCCTGGAGGCCAGAATACAACCAGGAGGTGAGAAGTTTCAAAAGACATGAGAATTTTAATGATTTCATGCTGAATTCTGATAAATATTATATTAGAGAGAACAATCAGGAGCCCATGGACTATGGAAGCTATTTACGAACCAGCTACACTAGTCCTCTGTATTTTCAAATGTTTTGAAGGTCTCTTAGTTCAGAAAACACCCTCATTCACGGTAAACAAATTGCAAGAAAAAGATTTAAAACCAAATATAGTGATGTAGTTAGCAACTGCAGAGCAAGAGAGCAACACTTAAAAGTTTGAGCAAGGTCAAATGCAAAAACCTTTTCTCTCTTGCCAAAGTATAAAGCATAAATGACTGCCGGTGTGTTGGCAAACTTTAGAAATAAAAAAAAAAATCCAGATTCTGAAGGTTGGTAAAACAATGTGCCCACAAAACTTCTTGATCCAAGGACAGACATTTCTACAGTTCAGCTGTGACTTTAATTTGGTACCAGTGAGGGAACAAATGAACAGTGGGAGGAGTTGAGGTGGCCCTCCGTGGCTCTTTAGCTGTTCTAACATCATCATTTAGTGTCATTTATCTTCAAAACGGACAACAGTGAATGAAATAAGATCTTTTTACACATTCTTGGACTTGGTCACAAACACCACGTGCAGCAGCGGAACTCTCCTGACTTTGATCTAGAAATAACTTACAGGGAACAGAAGGGATGACAGCTAGAACATACCATAGACTCGTTCATGACATTGGAAGGTTTCGTGGCCACCCACCAGAGGGAAATGAATCTTCTAAATATGTTCATAGTACTCAAAGAGTTGTCCTTTTAGAAACAAAATTTGGAAGAAGAAACTAAAATGGGCTCAGATTGTCCTTTGAGGCTTAAACGGATGGTGGAGTATTTGCAGAGTTTTGTTCTTGTTGTTTTTGAAGAACCCCATGTCATTCCATCCTAGAAAAGCAAGAGAACTGAAGTAAAAGAACCAGTGGGATTTGCAAAAGGAAATGCGGAATGATCCTGGGGCACCGATACCAGCACCTTGGGAAGATAGGACATGGCAGTATTTTGTTTCAGGTTATGTAATCCTCTCACTCAGGGTTGGGTGACATCAGTTTGTAAAAAGCCACTGACTATCCCCAAACCTACTTTTTATAATACATTAAC
>NW_027528243.1:655470-657135 GCF_008692635.1 Crocuta crocuta
TACCTGACTTTGCAGTTGAAGACATCAATGAGATCAGACTGGCTGTAGGGGGAAAGGGTGGTTTTCATTCACAAAAGTAGTGGAAGGCAACATTGTCCTATGACATGATTCATTCCAGTCTTAACTTGATATTCTGTGGAAAAGTACCAGCTGGCAGAAGCAAGGTAGAACGCCAGTCAGGGTGGTTGCCCTGAGCGACGAGGCACTTTGCGTGCTCATAACCACCTGATCTCTAAAGGGGCCACAAGGCCTTCTGATTTACCGCAAGTAAGAACCACACGTTGTTTCGCTGGTCTCCTCTCCTCACAGTGAAGACAGCTATGGTAGCGCGTGCAAAAGTTGAAAAGTGAATGTAATACAGCGGATTGTGTTTGTTATGAATGAAATGACAACCAACGAGGGACTTGTTGGCTCTCTCGTGTCCAGTCCCAGTTTCAACCTAGTGACTCTGCTGTTTAAAACTAGGTTTGGCTTGTTCAGTCTGAAGACTCGTTCCAGGGTGAGTGCCTTTTCTCCTCGGTGACTATTCACGTTCAAAGTACTGTTGTCCAGAGTAGCCTTTGAAAGTGCTGAGAGCTTGTATTTTACCGGACAGCTTTTGGGAATGAGGTGTTTTTGTCCTCTAGTGAGACCAGGCTCTGCCTCCTTCCTTTCTCATGCCCCGTGCCACCCAAACCAAGAACACTGTGGGTCCATAATGGGAAGCAGTTATGGTTGTTTTGAAAGCAAATCTTCGTTTCTGCGGTCATCGGATAATTTTTCTTTGCAGAGATTCTTGGGCATGAAGACAATTTGCTGTTCAGTTACCAGGCATAAAAGATACATCACAGGATACAGCATGTGCAATTTTTTTTCTTTTTTCTTTTTTTTTGGTAGAATAGAACTGGTGCTAAGTCACTTCCATAGAATATTTTTGTCTGGCTTTGTTTGTTTGTTAAATACCATCCTGGGACCTCGTTAGCAAAAATACCGGTTTCATGTTTACTTTCTGTACAACCTTTGGTTTTTATAGGTCTTGTAGTAATGCGTTTTAGATTTAAATAAACCTCGTGTGTATGTGTGTTTGTGTGTGTAGGCCTTAAGTGAGGAAGAGATCAATTTATCCTGTACTTTCCAATGGAGTGGATGGCGGAGTAAGGAATGAAATAAAACCGAAAATATTTTCATCCCTTTCTATTAGTTCTGTTAGTTCCTCTAGTTATTCTTTGCTGGGCTTTCGTTTCAGTGGTGCAGACGTTTTCTCTCACATCTTTTTTTCCATGTCTTAGTAAAAAGGGCCTGAACTTTAAATTTTGTCTTTTTAAATAGCCGTCTTCATGTTTTCCCCTCACATATGCTACTGATAGTGCTTTAAGAAAACGAAAAAAAAAAATCCGTCAATGTATGTTTGTTCCATTTGTTTGAATTTCTCAGGTAGAAAGCCATGTAACCTGGTAATTTTGAAAGTAAGAACCAAATAAATGCATTTTTTTGTGTGTTGCAAGGCTGTCTAGAATGTTAACTTTTAAAAAAGTGCGAATAATTCCACTGGGACGGGGGTGCACTTCTACCTGTAGGGTGCCGCTGTGCACTACTGTTGCTGACCCTCATTTGCATTGTTAGAGAAATTATACGTATTTAATTTTCAGATATATTAAAAATAAAATGGTCATAGTGATTACCTAC
>NW_027528243.1:657765-663608 GCF_008692635.1 Crocuta crocuta
CACAGACTCTGAAATAGGCTCCAGGCTCTGAGCTGGCAGTCAGCACAGAGCCCGACGTGGGGCTCGAACCCACGAACCACGAGATCATGACCTAAGCGAAAGTTGGACGCTTAACCGACTAAGCCACCCAGGTGCCCCTTAATACTGATTCTATGTGGAGGGTGCCTGGCTGGCTCAGTCTGTTGAGCGCCCGACTTCTGTTCAGGTTGTGATCTCACAGTTCTTGGATTCAAGCCCTGTGTCCAGCTCTGTGCTGACAGCTCGGAGCCTGGAGCCTGCTTAGAATTCTGTGTCTCTGTCTCTCTCTGCCTCTCCTCCCCCTCCTATCCCGCTCTGTCTCTCTCTCTCTCAAAAGTAAACATTAAGAAGAAATGATAGGGGGGGCGCCTGGGTGGCTTAGTNAAGATCACAGTTTGGTCTTCAGTTTGGATATGTTGAAATAATAGCATCTGGACTTAATCCTATCCTCCCTTCAGCAAAGGTTTTATCAATAATCTTCGAAGGTGGCAAAACAGACTCCGTGGCATTTCGTCGCACCCTGTCAGCACGTGGTGGCAGCATTCAAGTTCTACAAGTTCTACCAAGTGTGGGTGTGGGGCGGGGGCGTTTAGGGGCTTCACTGCTCAGTCTTTGACCCTTCAGGAGTCACCTCTATTTTCACATGAAGCGTACGGCCGCCGCCTCCCAGTGCGCTGTGGCCAGNTTTTAGACCGAAGTCCTGCCTTCTAGTAATATCCTTTTACATGTAATCCATACAATGTTGATTTCATTCTAAATGGCAGGGAACTGGCCTATTTGAGATTGAAGCTTTAACAGGGCTCTGGATGTTTTCCTCTTGGCATCAGACAAACCCGTTTAACTTACAAAAACGAATAGTCTAATNGGAAGAGCTTATTTAAAAACAAAAGACATAGGGGCACTTGGGTGGCTCAGTTGATTAAGCAATGGGACTCTTGGTCTTGGCTCAGGTCATGATCAACCAGTTTGAGTTCAAGTCCTGCACTGGACTCTGTGCTGATGGCACGGAGCCTGGTTGGGGTCCTCTCTCCCTCTCTGTCCCCACTCCCAAAATAAATAAAAACTTAAAAAAGACAGAAATGGTTTGGTAACAAAAACTGGAAAGCTGCAAGCCCTCTGGGCCAGGGAGTAGATCCCTTGTGAGAAAACTCTGCCAATTTTAGCGTCAAAATGGCAAAACACTAGTATTAGTAGGTTGCATTTATGCAACCAACTGCATATGCAAATCTGGTATTTTTTTTAAAAAGTTTTTTGTCAAGTTGGTTTCCATACAACACCCAGTGCTCATCCCCACAAGTGCCCTCCTCCATGCCCATCACCCCCTTTCCTCTCTCCCCCACCCCCATCAGCCCTCAGTTTGTTCTCAGTATTCAAGAGTCTCTCATGGTTTGCCTCCCTCCCTCTCCCCAACTATTTTTCCCCTTCTTCTCCCCCACGGTCCTCCATTAAACTGCTCCTAATCCACCTATACCTGCAAATATATGGTATCTGCCCTCTGCCTGAGTTATTTCACTCAGCATTAACACCCTCGAACCCATGCTGCTACACAAGGCCAGATTTCATTCTTTCTCATTGCCATGTAGTATTCTATTGTATAGATAAACCATATCTTCTTGATCCATTCGTCCGTTGATGGACACTTAGGATCTTTCCATGTTTTGGCTATTGTTGAGAGTGCTGCTATGAACGTTGGGGTACGTGTGCCCCTGTGCATCAGCACTCCTGCATCCCTTGGGTAAATTCCTAGCAGTGCTATTTGTGGGTCATAGGAGAGTTCTAGTGTTAATTTTTTCAGGAACCTCTACACTGTTTTTCAGAGGGGCTGCAACCAGTCTACATTCCCCACCAACAGTGTATTCCTCACCAGCATCTATACTCTCCTGATTTGTTCATTTTAGCCACTCTGACCGGCATGAGATGGTTATCTCAGCAAATCTGACCTTTTGATAGGTGAATTCACATAGCTACCATGTAAGAATTCCTGAATACCTTTCCTGATCAGATGATCTCTGGAAACAGAGAGAACCAACCGTGCCTTGGCACTTGGTTAACGACCTCTGTAAAGTTACCCTTTAAAAACCCTGCTATGGACCTCAAGGCAGAGGTCTGCCTTGGAGTTTAGAAAAGTTCTGAGGCAGAATTTGATAAGTCACAAAAATAAATTCACTAACTTTTAAGGAAATGTCCGTTTGTACATTGGAATTAAAGCAGTTGAGCTACTCTCAATTCACTGCTTTTTTAGGTTTATTTTTAATGTTTATTTTTGAGAGAGCGAGAGAGAAAGCATGAGAAGCATGAGTGGAGGGGGGGCAGAGAGAGAGGGAGACACAGAATCCGAAGCAGGCTCCAGGCTCCAAGATGTCAGCACAGAGCCCGGTGTGGGGCTCAAAGTCAAACTCAGCTGAAGTCGGGCGCTTAACCTACTGAGCCTCTGGAAGTTTATTTCTATTTGAGAGAAGAGAGAGAAAGAGAGCAAGCCGGGCAGGGGCGGAGAGAGAGGCAGAAAGAATCCCAAGCAGGCTCTGCACTGTCAATGCAGAGCCCAAGGCAAGCCTCGAACTCATGAACCACAAGACCATGAACTGAGCCGAATCAAGAGTCAGACGCTTAACCGACTGAGTCGTCCAGGTGCTCCTCAATTCACTATTTCTTCACAAGACAAGCTGGTGTTTGGTTTGTGGTGCAAGGCTCTGGAGTTTTGGCCTTTCACTGGTTTCTTTTTGAAAACCCACCCCCCCCCCGGGGGGGGGGGGGGGACACTGAGTATTAAACTAAAGGATAACGACTGAATCTGATTTCTCTGGCTAAGGTTTAAAAAAGAAAATGAAAACCCACCACGCTATACTGGGTAAAACCATTTTATTAACTGGGTAAAACCATTTTACGAACTGACCAAAGCACTTCATTTTTGTTTTTTGATTTGAGGTAAAACCATTAAACACGGTTCACGAGAAAATACAAGGACTATTCAACTACACTTACAAGGGGTCAAAACCTCACTAGTTGTTCATATAATACTTTTACGAATTCATACAACTGTACAGTCTACTTAAGCTAAGTTCACGGTTAACCGAGAGACCAATATCGAAGACCTAGACACTTGCCCGCCTACTCTCGCAGCGGCTAGTTTTGTCGGGACAGAAGAATGACGGTGACCTTAACGAATAGATTTTGAAAGCCGCTTGGCTGTGGTGATGTAGACTTTCTTCGTCTCTCAGAGGTGTGTGCGAGGGCTCTCGGGGGGGCAAACACCTGTTGGTGCCCGGCATGCCCCCTCTCTCGCAGCAAACTTGGGTCTGATGACCATCATCCCACCGTGAACATGGGGATAGGCAGGACGGGCCCTACATTTTCACCGATCTAGGTTTTCAGGCAAGCCGGCTGACTTCTTCCAAAGCTTTCCTTTGAATGCTCAGATCCTACTTGAAGCCTCACTGTACACTGAGTGTTAGCGGGGGGCAGCCCTGAGCATCCAGAGGACAGAAACGCGTGACGCGGTCTCGAAACACAGTGAATAGATTTTTCCCAACTGAGCCCAGCTTTGAGATTTCAATTGTTTGTGTTTTTTCTCTGTTAATGGACAGCTCTCTTGAATTGATACCAGAGGCTTTGGAATACTGCAGATTTGCTGTAGAGGTAGATAAAACAGAAATCGTGCAGCTAAGTCAATTGAGAAAGGAGGGATTTGCTATCCTGAGAACACCAGGACCAAGTTGATCCTCTGCTCCCGGCTGCTGGAAGGACTCTGCACATGTGACATCTTTACCTGCTCGGGCGGGGAGGGGATACCAGAGTCTTGCCTGTCTCTTTCAGGAAAAGCCACTTTACAGGGGGCCTGTACTAACTACGGGGAGAAGGGAACGGTAATGACATCTGCATGACTGCGCTGCTGTTCACGGTCTGGACTGGCGACACACAGAGCCTCGTGCACTCGGAGACAGGGGTTAACTGGATCAGTGCCACTAGTGATGTTAATTACAAAAACTTGCGGCAAGTTCGAAACTTTCCTAAATAGTTGAAATCACCACGTTTTAAAGACAGACTGGAATGTTACAAATGATTCTGCAAAATACAAAAATAGATATGCTTCCGCTGGATGCGCTAGTCGTTCTTCCGAGTGCTCTCATCTTTTGGTTCTTCCTCATCGGAGTACACGGTGGGCTCCTCACCCTCCTTCAGCAGCTTGCCCACGTGATGATACTTGACTGGAGGCAGAGAAGAGAAAACACAAACGGTCACACTCTCGGGCCTTCCCAAGACCCGCTGCTCCCCGCCTGCAAATATTCAGTGGAGGCCCACTCCGTGCGGCGATGCACTGGGCTTCTGGAAGGCGTCAGGTAGGAAGGTCTTAAGCCATAGCCCTTGGCGACCGGGAATGAAGAGTTTTGTTCAGAAGGGACACAGAAGGGGTGGCAGTGCGGGGCGAGGAGCGTGCACAAGTGGGAGAGCAAGGACTCACTAGGAGCGGCATTGAAGGTTTATGGCCAAAGAACGGCCCGGGAAACCGGCGCTTCGGCAGACCAGGCAGAGGACAGCAAGAAGCCTCGGTGCAGGGTGCCCAGGGGGCCAGCGGGCAGATCAGTACGTGAGGGAACAAGGGCCAGGAGCAGGGTGTCCGTGGGAATGGAAAGGGAAGGACGTGAGCTCCTTTGTTTTTTTTTTTTTTTTAATGTTTTATTTATTTCTGAGAGAGAGAGAGAGACAGCGTGAGCAGGGGAGGGTCAGAGAGAGAGGGAGACACAGAATCCGAAGCAGGCTCCAGGCTCCGAGCTGTCAGCACAGAGCCCGACGCAGGGCTCGAACCCACGAACTGGGAGATCATGACCTGAGCCGAAGTTGGACGCTGAACCAACTGAGCCACCCAGGCGCCCCGGATGTGAGCTCCTTTGAAGGAAAACTGGAAATAAGAGTTAATGAAGTCCAAACCGGAGCATCATGGACCCAACTGGGGACTCTGGCAAGGGAGCCCCTCTGGGGGGCGGGGGCATGTGACGGGAGATCTACAAGGGCTGGAGGAGTGAAGTTAACACTGGCAAGAAGCAGGTCCCTGGAGACCCCCGGGAAGGGAAGCCCTGTGGGGCTGTGCGGACGGGAAGCGCATTGCAGGGAGGAAGGAGGTATGCGGACGGAGGAAATGAAGCGGTGCTTAGGGACGAGCACTTCTCAGATGGGTGACAGTGAAGGGGAGGAATGAGGACTCTAGTAGGTGGAGGAAAAGCAGGAGTCAGTGTTCTTTCCCAACACAAGGGGAAAGCTATGCATTGTTAAAAGCAAGGGACTAAGGAGGCGAGGGAGCGCTGGAGATGTTGGAGAAAAGAGATGTAAGCGTGCAAACCAGACCTGCAAAAGGCAGGAGGAAGGATCAGGGCCACACTGGGTGCATTCTTGAGGCCAAGCTAATGAGGGGTTAATCNCAAGAAACCTGCTTTAAGGGGATCCCACACTAGTTTGGAAAGGAGCTCGAGGGTCACAACAGAATTTGGGGGGGTTCTTAGTGGAAGGGGAAAAAGTTTTTACAGCCTTTACCTCCTTGGTGAAGGCAAGCCCTAGAAGACAGAGCTCTGTAAGTAGTAAGTTAAAACTCACTGGTTTCATATAGAAGAATCTATCTTTACAAAGGCATCCTTAGGATACAAGAAAAATCAGGGACTATGTTAGATAGCCAGATCATGTTTTCAAAAAGACTTGTCCCTAGACCTGAAAGCTATATCTATCTTGTCTGCCTGAGATTCACATCTGAGGTAGACCCAGAGCTGGCTAATAATTAACCCAGAACTCTGAACTCCACATTATTTTAAAATAAAAAAAAAAAAGGTTGGATTTAA
>NW_027528243.1:663716-667597 GCF_008692635.1 Crocuta crocuta
TTTAACCAAAAGGGTCAGTAATATTTATGGCTATAGAGAACAGCAAATAGAAAACAACATTTTAAAATAAAATATCTTCGGGGGCGCCTGGGTGGCTCTGTCAGTTAAGCGTCTGACTTCAGCCCAGGGCATGATCTCAAGGTTCCTGAGTTCGAGCCCTGCGTCAGATTCTGTGTCTCCCTCTCTCTCTGCTCCTCCTCTGCTCGTGCTCTGTCTCTCAAAAAACTAAAAACATTAAAAAAGAAAATGAGGGGCGCCTGGGTGGCTTAGTCGGTTAAGCNAATGCAGACACCATTGTTGCAGGGCAGATTATAAGCATCATTTGTAGATAAGGCCTATAGTCAGGCTCAGTGAGAGTCAAAGACAAGCTGTTTTGTTGAACACAAGTCTCCCATTCTTCAACAGAGATGTGGGCTGCTTTTAAACAGCCAGCCTTGCTAGTGAGGGCTTCTGAAACCCCTCTCTGTAGCCTACATGGCCATGATCCTTTCCCTTGCACGCCAAGTACCAAAGCCTAGTTACTGTGGGATCTATACAAACCCGTCAAAAACTTAACAGAAACTCAAGTTTCCATAGTGAGCTAGCTAAAAATTGGACGCAATCGCGGCAGGTGACTCAGCACTGCTGCAATTACTTCAAGCCATGAACTTGATCCATCCAAGGTTCAGGAGCCTATCAACGTGCTCCCCCCAGTTTCAGGCTGCTTAGTAATAACTATTGTGCCGCTGTGAATCCCATTACCAGTAGAAATTTGATCCAGGCGCAATTAAAAAAAAAAATGCTTACAAGTGAACTGAGAGTCCCAGTCACTCAGGGTCTCCTGCTGGGCGGGAGTGAGGTCAGAAAGGTCGTCATAATCGTCCTTCAGTGCTTCCTTATCCAGGCAGAAAGTAGCAAGGCCCCGGGACGCGTCTCTTCCGGCGAAGACCCCATACGGTCCCTCTTAAAACACAAAACCAAATCAAAGACCAGTTCTTTGTTAGACGGTCAATCCTCTCTGTGACTCATACACAGAAAACAGCTTCCTTACCCAGCAGCACAGAAAGCCCCCTTCGGCAGTATCGAATTCCATTTGGAAACCCTAAGTGACATCTGATGCTCTCTTTATCACATGGTGGCTACCGAAGGACCCGCTGTCCTCAAACTTTCACAAATCAGTGTGTTATATATACATCATCATCCATTTCCTGTGATTTTCAAACAGCTAATGAGAAAGCCACGAATGATTATCTCCTAGGGCGGGACGCGGTGGTGGTGGTGGTTGGAAATCATCTAAGATAATACTGAGCCCACGGGTCAGAATTCAACTCTGGGACAGAGCCTACCTCTGTTCTAGGCGCTAGGGCTATAGCAGTGAAAGTTACGGTTTCTTAAGGTAATAAATACGGAGGCATAAATGAAAACGTTTCCTTATAAAATGTATTCTAATCTGTTTTTAGGGACTCCAAAGTAGCTTATGGCGATCTCTGGTTGTGAGACTGTATTAAACATTAAACGTGTGGTGTCTGCAAGAGAAATCATTTTATGAGTATCAGTGGTTCTGAAATCTCTCCTCAGGTTACATAATCTACACTGTCAATAACGAAGAGAGAGCACAGAGATCACCTCTGTCACTCTGGTGAGCTTGAAGATAAGACTCAGAATCCTTAGATCTTCATGGGGAAAAAAAAAAGACTGAATTGATATCCCAATATATGAAACATTAAGATGCTATTATAAAGCATGTTATACTGAACTTTTGTCTAAGAGAGCGGTGAATTATTTTGTAGGTACTTCAAGTGGGTGTTTAGACCTACTTAAATATTGCACAAGTACATGAAAAGAACCCAGTGTACTTTAAACCGTGTGCTGTTTCCCCACAGTAGACTGGGTAGCAACTCTTGACATTAAAACGTTTGTCAGTAACCACGAGGCCAAGTATGATAACAGATCCAGTTTCAATATGTCCTGGTCGCTGGAAAGTGCAATCCACAAGGAATTTGTTTATTTTTTACAAATGAGACAAAATTTATGATCAACTTTCAAGTGCAAATGAGGTTCTAAAGAAAACTGGTTGTTTGCCATCCCACTAAGGAAAGTAAGAAAAAAACAACAAACCCATCACACGATTTTCACATTACACATTTCAGTTTTCACACAGTATACACACACACACACACGTTTCTAGTGGACATGGTAGCATCTAGTACTTGAAAATAGGCCAACTGTTCTGGTTTGGACCTTGCTACTTCAGAGATTATCGTCACCAAATACTTCAAAATGGTCCAAGGGGAGGAATATATTCACCAGAATGTTCTTTCCTAGAATATAAACTCCATGAGCAGACACTTTGTGTCTGTTTTGCTCACTGCTGTATTCCCAGTATCCACAAAGGTGCCATGCATAGAAGAAAAACGGACACTGGAATGACTCATTTTTAGGAATCCTTTATAACATGGATTATCACTTGCACGTGATGTCACACATTCATGGGCTCAGGGATGACACTGCAGGGTAGAGACTTAGGAAGATCTCCCAATGGGCCATCCTCAGCATTTTTCAGAGGGACAACGAAGGCCCAGAGAGAACAATGCTTCCTGCCAGGGCACACAGCTGGCCAGTAATCCAAATGGGATTAGAACTCAGGTCGCCTGACTCCCAGTTTTATGTGTCTGCGCACCGGCCTACATTTCTCTCAATGACTTTGCAAATTACGATCCTATGACGATGCCCCGCGCACTGTGTTGGACTACTTGACGGTGTAGCTCAGTACTAAGGGGTATTCACCTGATTATGTTTCTTGGTAACACCTCTAGGTGTGCCAGTGTAAGTGGTGACAATAAAGGTGTGGTTTCAAATTCCCTTGACAGCTACACGGCCTACAGAAAGTAGGTCTTCTGAATCTGCCACAAGGAAAAACTGCCAAGGGGCTGAGTTCCTCAAGAACTTTCCCACATCTGATTTTGATTAGTTGGACTGGGCGACTAAAACAAAGCAGGAGTGGAGTTGACGGAATCCCGGGTATGTGTGGGCGACTCCAGACCCCTTCCCTCTCTCCAGACCAGCCAGGAAGGAGAGTCTTCTCAATCTGGACACACTTCCTGAGCTCTCTGGTTTTAGGAGTCCACATTAAAGGAGCTAAAACCTCTCCCTCCTCTCCAAATATTCTACACGGATCGACTTTCCCGACCCGGCCGCTTCTCAAGGGCGCCTGTTGACATGCAGATTGCTGGACCTCCCCAACAGAGACTCCTCCACGGTGGCGGTGATTAAGCCGGGCATCTGTGTTGTTCCTCCAGCGCATCAGGTGATCCTGATCCACCAGCAGGCTTAGAAAGCCTCATCTCTAAGGCCCCTCGGGCTTGCCCTCCTCCAAGGGCTCTGCAGTCAGCCACCCTTATTTCCCCTCCGGTTGGCTTTTCCTGAAATCCCCACACCCAGCAGCCCTCGCAGCCCTACCCCTTTTGTTTCCCAGGATCCTCCCACTTCTCTCTCCCTCCATTTTTAATTTTTTTTTGGGGGGGGGGCTGGGGGGGGGGGNCAGCTCTCCTCCGCACTGTCGCTTGCTCCTTGCGCCGCGACCCGATCCGAGAGCCTCGGCTTTGCAGAGCCCTGGCAGAGGCCCCCTCCGCCACCTGATGCGCGCCGCGCACGGCTCCATTTCTCCTGCTTTCAGGCTGCTCCCCCGCCTTCCATTACGAAGCCTCGCCTTTCCTCGCCCATCCCCCTGGGACCGCGGGGCTCTCTTGGGGGACAGGAAGGAAACTCTCTCCTCCAGCTCCCTTTTCCACCTTGGAGGCCCAGACTACCCATCTCCACCTTGGGAACCCCCTCTGACTCTCCTCCGCGACCCTCCTCCAATCCTCCCCGGCAGAGGCTGTGGCCTGGACACCCCCGGGGGC
>NW_027528243.1:667626-667880 GCF_008692635.1 Crocuta crocuta
CCAAAGTTTCATTGTTTGCAGCGTTCTTTGATTTGAAGTCGGCCGAGCTACCCTTGGCAGTCGCCATAACCCTGTGCTGTATCCCAGACGAAAGCGGGAGTTTGGAAAGATCTCGGGTTTGGTCCCTTCCTTTCCTAGGTATTTCCGCCGGCCAGTGCTGGGCTAACCGTCGTCTGCGCTGGAGCAGGCCTTACGGAGGAAGGGCTGTCTATACCCTTTAGAATCCTAACCCGGCTGCCCTCTTTACTATCACC
>NW_027528243.1:667950-670409 GCF_008692635.1 Crocuta crocuta
GTAATTTACTCCCCCTCTGAACACGCCAGAGATTTGAGAGAATTGGCTTCCTACCCCAGAATTCTAAACATTTCTGGCACAAACTGCTTCCATCCCTGCCCCCACCCCATCTTCTTAAATCATTTAAAAGCACATATGAGTGAAATAATCTNCAAGGCTGTACTTAGGCTCTAATTATCTTTCGTTTAAAAAAATCTACGGCCAAGATATTTTTAAACACGAACAAACTTGTGAAAAATATTTTCATTTACATCTAATGTCAGAGACAGGGCTAGTGTCTTGTAAGAGCTCGTTTTAATTGATANTTTTTAATTGATAAGAAAATCCATAAGATGTTAGTCAAGAAATGGGCAAAAATGGAAAAGGGAGTCCACACAGGGGTGGGGTACCAATGGTGAGGAAGCATATGGAAAATGTTTAGTCTCGGGGCGCCTGGGTGGCTCAGTTGATTAAGCGTGGGACTTCACCTCGGGTCATGATCTCCTGGCTGGTGGATTCGAGCCCGGCGTCGGCCTCTGGGCTGACAGCTCAGAGGCTGGAGCCTACTTGGGATTCTGTGTCTCCTTCTCTCTCTGGCCCTTCCCTGCTCATGCTGTCGCTCTCTCTCTCTCAAAAATAAATAAAACGTTTAAAAAATTTATTTCAAAAGGTGTTCAGTCTCGCAGGCAATGAAAAACGGAGATCCCACCGATACCTACCACCTTCCTGCTGGAAAGAGACAAAGAAAAAAAAGGATGACCTACCATTCTGGCCTGAGACTCATAAGACTATTGTACACTGTGGGGAGTAGAAATTGGTATAATCTCCTGTCATTCATAAATATATTTTCTATCAATTAATCCCACTTCTAGAAATCTACTCTTGGGTCCCTACTTAGACCTCTAGGAATCCATGCCAAGGAAACACTTAGAAATGCAAACAAAGATTTCATTGCTAAGATGCTCATTGAAAAAATCATTTTTTAAAATGTAAGCTCTACACCCAACATGAGGCTCGAACTCATGACCAAAAGATCAAGCGTTACATGCTCTACCGACCGAGCCAGGCAGGTGCCCCAGAAAATCGTTTTTAATATGAAAAAGACCTCAAAACAACCTAAATGTTCAACTTTAAGAAATAGCTAATTAATTCACCTGAATTGTGACAAAATCATACAATATTATTATGACCTGCGTGACATGGGAAAATACTCATGTTTTAATCTTGAGGCAGAAAAACAGAATATAAAACTATACAGCATGAAAACTCAACTTTCTAAAAAAAAACCCTCATGAAAGGATACCTTAAAAAAACACATGTTAACTCTTGTGGTTGTTAATTTCTTCTTTGCAGTTTTCTACATTTTCCGCCATGAGCTCGTGTCACTTGTCGCCTTGGAGAAAAAAATGGTTTATTACTACTTTTGTGGGAAAAAATGCAGAGCGGTAATATGTGCTCATTATAATCACAAACTTAAACAATACATAAGTGCATAAAGGAAAAAAATGAAATGCATTTCTCTCCCAGATCCCCAAACAATCTTTAAATGGGGCTACACATGAACAGTTTGGTTTCTATTTTTGCAGACATATCATACACACACACACACACACACATACACACACATGCACACAGATTTTGTTTTACAAAACTGGGGAAATTTAAAAGTAAGAAACAGTTCATCAGGGTTTTTTTTTTCCCTAATAAAGAGAGACACAAAGTAAAATGAGAATAGGTCATTAGCTCCCACCCAGATAACACGTTGAAATTTCTTGAAAATCATATTTTTTTAAGGACATAAAATGCAAACTACACAAAGACACAAAACGTACGTTAAAGCCCTTCTCTTCACCCTTGATTCTCTCTCCTCAACTATAACCACTGTTGAAAGGGGTGGAAATGTCAGACATGGGAAGACAAATACTGCATGATATTTCTTATATGTGGAATCTAAAAAAAAAGAAACCGGGGGCGCCTGGGTGGTTCGGTTGGTTAAGTGTCTGACTCTTGATGTCGGCTCAGGTCATGACCTCACAGTTTGTGAGTTAGAGCCCTGAGTCCCTCCGGCTCTGTGCTGACAGCGTGGAGCCTGCTTGGGATTCTCTCTCTCCCTCTCTCTGCCCCTCCCCGGCTTGTGTTCTCTCTCAAAAAAATAAACATTAGGGGTACCTGGGTGGCTCAGTTGGTTAAGTGTCCGACCTTGGCTCAGGTCACGATCTTGCGGTTTCTGGGTTTGAGCCCCACGTTGGGCTCCGTGCTGACAGCTAGCTCAGAGCCTGGAGCCTGTTTTGGATTCTGTATCTCCGTCTCTCTCTGACCCTCCCCTGCTCACGCTGTCCCTCGCTCTCTCTCAGAAATAAATAAGACATTTAGAAAAACATTAAGAAAACAAAAAGAAAAAAAGAAACTGAACTCAAAAAAACAGAGTGGAATGGAGGTTCCCAAGGGCCGGGGCAGGGGTGGTGGAGGGGGAAAGAGGT
>NW_027528243.1:670521-671434 GCF_008692635.1 Crocuta crocuta
GGGAACGATGTTGTGTAAGGGTCTGTACTTATAACTAGTAGATAAACAAGTCCTGAAGATCTGATATACAATATAGTGATTATAGATAACAAAACTGTATCTTAAACATTAAACTTGCCAAGAGACTAGGTTGTTTTTTTTTTAAATGTTTATTTATTTGAGAGAGAGAGAGAGAGAGGGAGAGAGAGAGCAGAGAAAGAGAGAATCCCAACTGGGCTCCGCACTGTCGGACACAGGGCTCAACCCCATGAATCGTGAGATCGTGATGAGCCAAAACCAAGAGTCGGATGCTTAACCGCCTGAGCCATCCAGGGGCCCCTAAGAGACTAGATCTTAATTGTTCCCACCGCTAGAAGAAATGATGATGATCATTTCTGTAATAGCAGAAATGCTGTAATACCAATCATACTACACTATAAATGTATCATTTCAGTGTGTTGTATACCTTAAACTTACATGGTGCTATGTGTCATCTCATATATGTTATTTTTTATATATAAAAGGTGGGTAAGGGGCACCTACCTGGCTGGCTCAAATGGAGCAAGGGACTCTTAATCTTGGGGTTGTGAGTTTGAGCCCCATGTTGGGTATGGAGATTACTTAAAAATAAAATCTTTAATTAAAAAAAATTTAAAAATGTTTAAAAAGTGGAGGAAATGATTTTAGGGATGGCTGGAGGATTTATAATTTTCATTTATCACAGTCCAATGTCCTTCCTGCTATGCCTCAGTATTCCCCTGGACAAGAGATTGAGGGAAGCCCTGCCTCACACAGAGGGTAAAACATTATGTGCAGCTTAAAACTTCAAGCAGTGATACAGCTTGAAAATATAAATGCTGTCAAACAGATTGGATGCTAAGATGGGCTATTAGGTGGGATGTTGAGATTGTTGAGGAAAAGCAGCCCCACCCCC
>NW_027528243.1:671447-675969 GCF_008692635.1 Crocuta crocuta
TGTCACAATACTCCGTGGAAAGGTCTCAACCACAGAGTTCGAAAATTCTGTGGAAATAGGGAGGGAGCTCCTGATTCACCAGCTTTTTTCTCCAAACATGAGAGTTGCATCATATATGCTCTGTGGCTTCCAATCAATTTCTAAAGCCTATGTACTTGACCTGAGGACTACTTATTTCCCAAGATATATGTTCAGCCTGAGGACTACGTATTTCCCAAGATATATTTTCAGCCTGTTAATGTTTCCAAACTCCCTGCCTCCTTTAAATTCTTTTCAAAAGTTTCCAAAAGCTTTTAAAGAAAAGCAGGGCAATTGGCTGATTAGCTAGAAAATGTGTGGGAAGTAATTCAATGGCACTAGTCATCAGATAGATCCGAAAGAACATAATAACAACGTACCACTTTTCATCATTCAAATTACTCGAGCATTCTTTTTTGCCTTTTGTTTCTTGAGGCTCTTGGCGAGCACACAGCAAGTCAAGTACTCTGACACGGTGCTGGCAAGAGGGAAATTGCTAGAATGATTCATTTTGTTCAGTGTATTTCAAGCCCCTGGACCGTGTGTGCCTCAATAAAGCAGTAGGCACTCAATTTATAAGAAAATATTGTTGGACTAAATTATATTTTAAGTGAGTACAGACTTTCTAGAAAGCCCTTTTGGCAATATGCAAAATTATTCCTGACCTGTGACCAAGGAATTCAACTTCTCGAACTTTTCCCTAGGGAAGTGGTCAGAGACAGGAAACAGAGATTTGTACAGAAAAATCACAAAACGGGGTGCCTGGGTGGCTCAGTCGGTTGAGCGTCCGACTTTGGCTCAGGTCATGATCTTACAGTTGACGAGTTAGAACCCCGCGTGGAGCCTGCTTCAGATTCTGTGTCTCTTTCTCTCTGCTCCCCCCCCGCTCATGCTCTGTCTCTCTCTGTCTCAGAAAGAAGGTAAATATTGAAAACATTTTTTTAGAAATTTTGTTTCCTTCCCTATGGCGTCCTTTGTACTTAGAATAGTGGCTGACACATATTAGGTGCTCCATAAATATTTGTGGACTTGAATTGATTTCAATATGGAAGCCTATTATGCACAGACAAAACATGAAGGAAATACAAATAGAAGTCAATGACAACTAGTACGTTAACCATACTAGAATTAAAATTTTTCAAAAGTTGGGGCGCCTGGGCGGCTCAGTCGGTTAAGTATCCAACTTTGGCTCAGGTCATGATCTCATAGTTTGTGAGTTCGAGCCCTGCATCGGGCTCTGTCCTGACAGTTCGCAGCCTGGAGCCTGCTTCAGATTCTGTGTCTCCCTCTCTCTCTAATCCTCCCCTGCTTGTGCTCTGTCTCTCTCTCTCTCTCAATAATAAATAATAAACATTAAAATTTTGTTTTAATTTTTAAAAAGTTAATAACAGCTATGTCTGGGTTGTGAGATTATGGGTATTATTTGCTTCTGTTTTTTTGGTACAGTGAGCATAAATTACTTGTATTATTCTAAAAAAGGAATATAAAATTCAAGCTTTGAAAAAGATAAAACCAAAACTCCGAAACCACCAACTATGTCATATGTAATAGATGTATATGGACTCTGAAACCAACCAAACAAAAAACAAGTATATGGGTTCCACACTTTCAATGCCAGAGATTAGAGTAGGCATTATTTGGTGCTGAGATTTTAAAGAGACCCCAGAAGGGGCTGTCCATCTACATCCACTTGGCCTTGAGACTCTCTTGAGATCCTGTTCCATGCTGGGCTCTGTGATAGATGTTAAGGATGCAAAGTCTCCACCCCTCAAGGAAAGAGCTCCCTATCTAAGAATGGGAGACACACTCAAAAGGTTATAGATGTCGCGATCTGGAGAGGGGGGAGGGTACTTACTGACATATCTATGCCTCGGATCAGCCCCCCAAAGATTCTGATCCAGTAGGTCTAAGGGAAAGCCTGAGCATCTGCATCTTTAGTAATGGCTAACATTGTTCAAGCACTTTTTATGTGCTAGGCAATGTTCTAAACGCTTTGTATGGAAGAGCACGTGTACTTATTTACTGAAATATATTTGACGTATAATATTGGGTAAGTGTAAGGCGTCCCTGTGAAATTGGGGTGTTTATATATTGCCGTATGATTGCCATTGTTAGCGATAATTAGCACCTCTATCACATTACGTCATTAGCATTTCTTTTCAGTGATTGGGTAACTCATGTACTCTTCATAAAACACCGTGAGGCAGGTAGTTTGTGGGATAGACTGTGTGGGGCCACCCCAGCCTCAGAGCTCCCTGTGGGGTTGACTGAGGCTGTACTGTAACCGCTTTCTGGATCCTGCTTCCTTGCCTTGCTCTTCAGAGGTAGACCCCAAGAGCACTCTCCAATCCACTTCTGATGAGCTAAACTCCATCGCAGAGTCTGTTTTCCCAGGGAGCCTAACCTAAGACTCTAACCTTCCATGATCTGGCCTCAGCCTACCTGTCCAACTTGATCTCTTTCTACTTCCTTCTTTTATTTAATATTTATTTTTCTTTTTTTGTGGTGGGGGGGAAGCGCAAGCACGTGAGTGAGGGAGGGGCAGAGAGAGAGGGGGACAGAGGATCCTAAGCGGGATCAGAGCTGACAGCCCAGTGCAGCTCGAACTCCCGCACTGCGAGCTCATGACCTGAGCTGGAGTCGGAGGCTTCACCGACTAAGCCACCCAGGCGCCCCTCAACTTCCTTCTTACCTTCAACAACTATACTGAAACTAGGAGCAATGTGGCCAAGATCACAGCTAAGGCGTAACGAGTGTTACGAACACTTTACATATATTCACTCATCTACTTCTCCTGAGTTCTATTATCATCCTCTTTTTATAGGTGAGGAAACTGACACACAGAGAGGTTAAGTTACTTGCCCGAAGTCACACAGTCAGTCAGAGGCAGAGCTGGGATTTAAGCTCAAAAGGCTGGCTCCGGAGTCCAGGCTTTACATGAGATCGTGTTCCTTTTGCAGAAGTATTATGCTGGTGGGAACACTGAGGATGCACTGGAGGGACGGATACTGGGGCAAGGACACCAGTGAGGAGCCCTACCTCAAGAGCAAATGAGGACCTAAATCAAAGTTGTGATTGCGAGGACATAAATGCAGGGATGAATATGACATATGTTAAGGAGCTGAATGGGACAGGGATTAGGATTCCTCGTCTACCTCTCCCATTCACCTCTGCAGCTAACTTATGCCCCAAACTCTTGGGTGAGCGGGCAGATGGTGTATCATCCACCAAGAGGAGGTATACAGGGGAAAGAACAGATGTGCAGGAAGGACCCTGTATTCAGAGTGGGATTATGTCTTAAAGTGTGGTTCATGGCATTAGCAGAAGCTTATTAGAGACGCCCCATCTTGGGCGGTATCCCAGAACTACTGAATCACAGTCTCCATTTTAACAGGACCCCAGGAGTCACCTGCATGTTCATGGTTAAAAAGCTCAGGCAATGGGCGCCTGGGTGGCTCAGTCGGTTGAGCGTCAGACTCTCAGTTTCGGCTCCGGTCACGATCTCACGGTTTCAGGAGTTCGAGCCCTGCATCCGGCACTGCCCTGACAGTGTGGAGCCTGCTTGGGATTCTCCCTTTCTCTCTCTCTCTCTCTCCTTCCCCCACTCACAGTGTCTCTGTCTCAAAATAAATAAGTAAAGTTAAATTTTTTTTTTTGAAAAGCAGAGGCCTAAGGAATATCTTGGCGAAGATACCCAGTAAGGCATCCGGTTGGATATTTGGGTTTGGGGCTCAGGATAGAGGTCTGGAATGGAGAGACAGAGAGAGGAGCTAGCAACCTATAAGCGGTAGGCTGAATCACTGGCGTTGAGCCAGATCACCTGGGAGAATATAGGGCAGAGGTCTCGGCCAAGGCTCACTGCACGGCATCATAAACCAAGGCTGAAAATTGTTGGCCCTGGTGACCACAGCTNACGAACTGTGAGATCATGACCTGAGCCGAAGTCGGACGCTTAACCGACTGAGCCACCCAGGTGCCCCGGTTTTTTATTTTTATTTTTTTACCCTCACATTATGTTAACTTAAAAAATATTAAATGTCAACACTCAACCAAAAGATTTTTACATAAACCTGTACTTCTGACTTCTTTACCGAGTGAGAAGATCTGCCATTAGATCCCTCCCTCTGTGGCGACAACTGGCCAGAGCGGAGTGGTGGCTGCCTTCATCAGAGGGTGCCCCTTAGGGGCCCTCGCTTTCCCTTACTGTACCCCCAGTGCATCAGCTGTCTTTTCTTACCTTTGCTCCGTTTTTGTTTGCACTAAAGAAGATAGTCAAATGTTTTCTGTACTCGTGACTCTATCGAAAGTGGAAAATGAAGAGGAGAAGATGACTGTTTCTTAAAAAAAAAAAGAGGGGAAGAAGGCATGTTTCTTTGTGAATCCCGGCAAATATCATGCCCCTGCATCCGCCATCCTCCTGTTACCCGTTCATATTACTCACCTGGCGGCTACAGGTTGTGGCCAGTGGTAGAGAAAAAAAAAGAGGGCCCGGGATAGAATCTCG
>NW_027528243.1:676100-676695 GCF_008692635.1 Crocuta crocuta
GAGAGAGAGGAACCCAGCGAAGAGATGGAGAGTAAAAGCTCGGAAAGTGTGGTCCGAGACCGAAGCAAAGAGGAGAGAGTTTCCAGGAAGAAGAAGTTCAGGACCTTGAGCCCCCGAGGAGGCATCAAGAAGGAGGCTAAAGGGCAGGTCGGCCAAGGGCACTGAGAAGTCCCGGGTTGCCTAAGTCAGGAGTGCGTGTTAAGGGTTGCGTCATAAGAGGCCTGTACCAGTGGCCTCCGGAGTGAGTGGGCTGTGAGGATCGGGAGATCCAGCTCTCTAACAATAAGCGTTAGAAGCTTGACTAAAGGGGTGGGGGGGCGTGGAGGACAGGAGACAGCTGGATTTCTTGGTTTGGTTTGATTTCCTCCCCATCCCCCCCAATCTGTAATAGTGGCCTTTGCAGCAACCCTGGCCAGCAGATGCTCAGAGGCTGAAAAGACAGGAGAGAGGGGATATTAACCAACCTTGTGGCAGGAAGTGAGACGGGAGACCTTGAAATCAAAAGGAGGGGCAGAGGGATGTGCCTTGTCCTTTAAGAGGGGAGGGAGAGGGAGATGGGGCCCTCAAGGTTGAGGGAATTTACACCTGACAGCCT
>NW_027528243.1:676757-680155 GCF_008692635.1 Crocuta crocuta
GGGAGTTGAGTGCTGGCCAAGGTTAATATTTTCTCCATTCCCTCCATAGGGGCTTTTAGAGACAGGAAGAAACAGGAGAAATACAAGCAATATGTTGCCTAGGAAACTCAGTGGTTTGCTAAAGCAACAATAGGTTGTTTTTAATCGTATTAACCCATTCGGGTCCATTGTCACCTAAAAGGGAACCAGTGAATAGGGGAGGAGATAGGATTCTGCATCACAGGGCACACAAATGGCATCCCTCTGTAGCCTAGGGAGAGACGTAAATAAAAGGGGAGGAATCATCCAATAAGTGGCATGTGTAGGGTGTCAAAAACAGATTTTCCCTGTCTCCTTTTGCTTGTGTACACACACACACACACACACACACACACACACACACACACACCTCAGCACATATATACACTGGGATCCCACTCTCCCACCTAGAAATATCCAGGCTTAAAAATCGGCAATCATTCCTTCTTTTATGTTTTGTGTGTGCCGGGATGATCTAACGGTGGCTTCTCTAAGTAAAATGGATTTTTCTCTCCCTTACTCCATCTGGTGACAGAGGGTGGCCAGGGCTGGTGACCAGGTGGTCTGGACTTTAATTGTCCCAGGAGGAGAGTAAAGAGGACTTGCTTTCCACAAAGTCTAGGTTTGAAGGAACTTGCAGCTGGCTTGTCCGGGAGCCAGGCCTCTCAGGGGGAAAGGAATGGAGTGTGGGCAGTGAGGGTTTGATCCCTTAAATCTGAGCACCTACTAGGGAGGGAGGCAGAGTCCCAGAGAATCTGGGATCTATGCCCTGGGCCTTTCCACTCCCTAGAAGCTTAAAGCAGGAGGTGTATGCCTTCTACTGAGGGAGCCTTTTCCTTCAGACTCCGTTGTCGCCTTCAAGATGGCCCTGGTTCTGGGGCGCCTGGGTGGCTCAGTCGGTTAAGCATCCGACTTGGGCTCGGGTCATGATCTCACGGTTCATGGGTTCGAACCTCGTGTCAGGCTCTGTGCTGACAGCCAGCTCAGAGCCTGGAGCCTGCTTCAGATTCTGTGTCTCCCTCTCTCTGCCCTTCCCCTGCTCATGCTGTCTCTCTCTCTCTCAGAAATAAATAAAACATTAAAAAAAAAAAGAATGACATGATGCTGATTCATCGTTCTTGGTGACTTTAACATCCACATGAGTGACCCATCCCACACCCCGACCTTATACTTCCTTGATATTCTTCACCTCCAACCATCTTTTCCGTCTACCTGCTGTTGGCCACCTTTTCTCTTGATAGCACACTAGACCTTTTCAAAACCGACCCCTGGTTAAACCTGACTGTCCCCTGGTTCCCTAAGTATGCATGGACAACTGAACATGGTAGCAGAAAATACAGTATCCCACAGGCTGGTCTCATGCAAAAAAATTACTTTTATGGGGCGCCTGGTTGGCTCAGTCAGTTGAGTGTCCCACTTTAGCTCACGTCAGGATCTCACAGCCCGTGAGTTCGAGCCCTACATCCGACTCACTGCTGTCAGTACAGCCAGAGCCTGCTTAGGATCCTCTGTTCCCTCCTCCTCTGGCCCTTCCCCCGCTGGTTCCCCACCCACCATCTCAAAATAAATATACTTAAAAAAAAAAGAAAAACATTACTTTTTTGGAAAAGAAGAAGTAAAACTTTTATTCATGGACGCCATGCTCATTTATATAGGAAATCCAATGGAATCTACACAGAAGCTGCTAGAACTAATGACTGAGTTTAGCAAGGTTGAAGGAGGCAAGATTGACATATAAATATCACCTTTATTTCAGGCTAATTGCAATGAAATGAACAATCACAAATTGAAATGAAAAAGGTGCCATTTACAGTAGCGTCAAAAGTATGAAAGATCTAAGGACAGAAAGGTATAAGTGTTATATGATTCCATTGATACAAATCTCCAGAAAACACAATCTAATCTAACCTACTCTGACAGAAAACAGATCAGTGGCTACCTGGGGACGGGGGATGGAGACGGACTCCCTTGAAAATTTTGACTGTAATTCACAAGAAAACTTTTGACCATAATTCATAAGTCCAACACTTATACTCCCCGGCCACAATCCCTCCTCCCTCGTCTCTCGTTCTCTATCGCACCATCGCCATTCTTTGCGAACCTCCAATACCCCTTCTCTGTTTTCATGCTCAACTGATGAGCTTGCATTTTATTTCGTTAAGAAAATAGAAGCAATTACATGGACACTCCCTTATCTTCCCACCACCAACCCCACCACCCTCTATGTGTGTCTACATCTTCTGTTTTCCTTCTTGGGACAATGCAGAGTGTCCGTCCTCCTGTCAATGGCACCCCACCTTGGGCTTTGCATCCATTTGCCTTGTGTACGGGCAAGACTTTGGTGCCCATAGTTCTCTCTCCTCTCTCCTGCATATTACGAGCGTCCTGTCCGCTTGGTCACATCTATGTGCATAGACATGCTTTAACATGCCTTCTCTTTTGAACACCCCTCCCTTGACCCCAGATGTTCCTTCTAGCCACTGCTCCATTTTTTAGAAACTTATTTATTTAATTTGAGAGAGATTGAGAGAGAGAGAGAGAGAGAAAGAGAGAGAGAGCATGAGTGGGGGAGAGGGGAAGAGGGAGAGACAGAGAATCCTAAGCAGGCTCTACGCTCAACGCAGAGTCTGACGCAGGGCCCGATCCCACGACCCTGGGATCATGGCCTGAGCCGAAATCAAGAGTCAGATACTCAAACCAACCGAGCCACCCGGGCGCCCCTGGCTACTGCCCCATTTATCTGCTCCCTACATATCCATACTTCTCAGAAGGCTTGTCTATCTGCACTATCTCTGCATCCCTGCCTCCCCCTCCTCAGCCCCCCCTTCCCCCCTCTCAACAGCGTTTGACAGAGTTCCTCACTTCATCTTGAGTTACTTTCCTTATTGAGTTTCTGGGATACATACTCTGACCTTTCCCCCTTTCTTCACTGGATTCTCCTTCTCAGCCTCCTTTCCCATTTCTACCTGTTTCATCAGACTTCTAAGTATTGGGGTGCTCCAGGTCCATCCTGTCCCGGGCCGGCATCTGTTCTCACCCTCTAGCCAGGTGATTTCATGTGTTCCAATGGCTTTAAATGTCATTCACTTTCTTATGACTCATATATTTAACCTATTTACCCTTGTCCTACACCTAGATTTCAGGCTCTTATGTATAACTAGGCACACCTGACGTCAATCGGCATTAGAACGTTTACGTGGCCCGCTCCGAAGTTTTTGTTTCATCCCTGTATTAGTCAGCGTTCAGCAGTGAGAAACAGAAATTGTTTAGTTATTTAGAAAAAGGGTATTTAAGTGCTTATAAAATCGTTGGAAGAACTGGACGGACAAGACTTCAACGATGACTCCCAGGGCTCTACCACCAGGGGCGCTGTGAGCACT
>NW_027528243.1:680173-685915 GCF_008692635.1 Crocuta crocuta
TACCACCAGGGGCTCTGTGACCTCTGCCCCAGTTAGGGAAGTGGGCGATCCAGAAGCCTCTATGAGGGTTGTTGATTTCAAGAGTACATCACGCCAGCTGCAATCCAGGGACGTGCAATTATCTGCCCTGTTTTTCTGAGAGAGTGCAAGCAGAGGAGGGGGGGTCAGAGATAGAAAGAGAATCTTTTTTAATTTTTTAAAATTTTTGTTTGTTTTTGAGAGAGAGAGAGAGAGAGAGCGAGCAGGAGAGGGGCAGAGAGAGAAAGAAGGAGACACAGAATCTGAAGCCGGCTCCAGTCTCCGAACTGTCAGCACAGAGCCTGATGCAGGGCTCGAACTCACGAACTGCGAGATCATGACCTGAGCCAAAGTCGGACAGTCAACAGACTGAGCCACCCAGGTGCCCTGAGAGAGAAGCTTAAGCAGGCTCCATGATCAGTGGAGTTGGGCTTGATCCCACAACCCTGGGATCATGACCTGAGCTGAAATCAAGAGTCAGACACACAGTCGACTGAGCCAGCCAGGCTCCTCTGCCTACTTTTATCCATGAACATTCCTTTGTCAGTTTCTCTTACATGGTAAACAAACTCCAAGATCTTGGTGCCCACAGTTATTCCATTCCTCCACGTTAATACCATCCTCTCTACTTGATCCATTTTAGTTACATCTAAAATTCTTTTTTCTTTTTTTAAAAGTTTATTCATTTATTTTGAGGGAGCGAGCACAAGCAGGGGAAAGGCAGAACAGACAGGGGCACAGAGAAAGAATTCTAAGCAGGCTCTGCACTATCAGCGTGGTGCCCGATGTGGGGCTCAAACTCACGAACTATGAGATTATGACTGGAGCAGAAATCAGGAATCTGTCGCTTAACCGACTGAGCTACGCAGGCACCCCACATCTAAAATTCCTCATGGTATGCCTAGGTGGCTCAGTTAGTTAAGTGTCTGACTTCGGTTCAGGTCATGATCCCACGGTTCATGAGTTCGAGCCCTGCATTGGGCTCTGTGCTGACCGCTCAGAGCCTTGAGCCTGCTTCGGCTTCTGTGTCTCCCTCTCTCTCTCTGTCCCTCCCCTGCTCACACTCTGTCTCTCCCTCTCAAAAATAAATAAACACTAAAAAAAGAAATAAAATTCTTCAGAAACATAATTTTAATGACTGAATAATACCATCACATGCATTAACCACAATTTATGTAATCATTCCCTTATTTGCATATTTAGGCTTATTTCCAATTTTTTTTATTTTACGAACAATAACTGCCACGAGAATTATGTATACAAATTATTGTTTATTTCTGATCATTTCCTTAGGACAAACTCCTTAAAATTCAACTCCTGGGTCAAAGTGATAGGGTTCTTGAACCAATGGCTAAGAAAGAATTCTTGAAGACGTCTTTGGTATAAAAAGGTGATTTTATGAAAGCACAGGGACAGGACCCGTGGGCAGAAAGAGCTGCACTGGGGTTGTGAGGAGTGACTGATTATATATACTTTTACGTTAGTGTGGGTTACAGAGAGCGTAAGTCTCTAAGGAATTTGAAAGCAAGGCTTTCAGGACCTTCATTAATGCAGTAAGGCAGCCATGAGTTGCTTGAGGAAGGTCGCGCTGTGCTGTTTCAGGCGTCTGTCTATCAGTGGCCTGCACGCTGTACAGAGATTTAATTTCAGGTACATTTCTCTCGCCTTTGTTTCCCTCATCATTTTTCCCCCTGAACAACTCTGACCCTTAAATCTTTAAGATTTTTGAAGGTGGAAGCTCTCATCTTCCATAACTTCTTCCTGCGGAAAAGGGGCATAGGGATGTCCCTACCTATGGGTCAAGGTTGGCCAGCTGAGAATTTAATAGGAGTTAAGAAACACTAAGGCAGCTGTATCTAGAGTTGATAACAAATGGGAGTTTTCTCAGGCAGAAGGGATTATCTGTTGGCTTGAAGTTGTGGCAGGGAAGGAGTCTTGGCGCCAGGTGGAGAGACCTGGGAGAAAACAGCAAAACATGATTAAGACAACAAAAAGGAAAAACAGCAAAGCAACAAAAAGAAAAAGGAAAAGAAGCCCAAATAAGGGTCCTTTGATATCGACAAATATCTTTCTTTAGTCCAGGAATTTATCCAATTATTTAATTCAATATTTTTTAAAAATGTTTTTATTTATTTCTGAGAGAGAGACAGCGTGAGCAGGGGAGGGTCAGAGAGAGAGGGAGATACAGAATCTGAAGACAGGCTCCAGGCTCTGAGCTAGCTGTCAGCACAGAGCCCGATGTGGGGCTTGAACTCATGCCCAGTGAGATCATGACCTGATCCGAAGTCGGCCGCTTAACCGACTGAGCCACCCAGGTGCCCCTCAATAATTATGTGTTTAATGCTTATTCATTTTTGAGAGAGCGAGAGAACGAGCATGAGTGGGGAGGGGCAGAGAGAGAGACACATACAGAATCCGAAGCAGGATCCAGGCTCTGAGCTGGCTGTCAGCACAGAGCCCGACGCGGGGCTCGAACTCACGCACAGTGAGATCATGACCTGAGCCGAAGTCGGGTGCTCAATCGACTGAGCCACTCAGGTGCCCCAGGAAATTAACCCATTATTAAAGGAAAGAGAGATTGTTGAAAGTGCCAATTTGAGTATGTATCAACTAGAAACTCAGGAATCTTTCTGTGGTCATGTGGAATGTATACACAGCATTCTGTTTTTATGAGAGCTCAAGTGCCCCTTTGTGCAGCAGCTAAAATATTGAATGGCATTTTATTTTCTAGAACTGTTTCACGCCTTGAGTTATTTTACTATTTAATAATATAATGTTATTTTGAGAGTCATTTAAGGCCTCAATTGTGTAACTGGTGGTGTTAAGCATCATGTAGACTTTGCTTTGTTTAATAAACAATCAGGTAATTAATAAGAGGCACTTGTATAGAAACACGAAAACTATAAGTTAACGGTTGGAGCAAGTTACAAACCCACAGTCTGCCAGTGAGGAGACTTCTAAATGTCAGGCTTGGAGCCTCCTCAAAGGGAGGGGGAACAGGCGGCGGGAATCAGATGGGTTTTTCTGGTTTGTAACTCAAATGTCTGTGGTGACGCCTTTGAATGGCCCATCTGGCACCAGGCACAAAGATGGTCTGTATATGAGTTTTGTGACAATTTCTCTGCAGTTGACCTTGAGCTGTCTAGGGTAGGCAAACAACAAACACTTAAAGACGATCAGACCTAGAATTGAACATCCATAAAGTGCAGTATGAAAACATGATTCTTCTCTCTAATAGCCCCCATTTCCAGAGGCAGCCAAGTCAAGACGATTTCGTTTCTAGAACAAATCTAGTTTTCACAAACTTGGCCTAATTATTTCCATATTTCCGTAGCTCAGCAAGAACAGCGATTGGTCATACACGTCTTTTAAAATTTGCTTTGCCGGAACTTTTAATAAGGAATCTGCAGATTGAACCTTTAGGAGCCTCTCCAGGCCAGAAGCAAAGCCCAGCACTTCCCATCAGACAGGCCTGCAATACCTGAAGAATTAGGCACTTTCCTCTTCACGAGGTCCCCAAGATGTCCTGAGTTTCCTGCACCTGCCAGGAAGAGACCTTCTTTACTCACTTACTAAGGCTGCTGGGAACTCTGTAAGCAAGGTGTCAGGCCAGCATTTCCAAGGAGGCTTTCATAAAGTCAACCTTAGTTCCTTAGAGCTGTAGGGTCGCATCTGAGTCTATGCATGCCTCTCAAATAGGACATTCCAGGCAAAGCCCTGGTAAAGTAACCAGGATTTCCAATGGTGTCCTGTTACAAGATGAACAGATTCCCATGGAACTTATGCAAATAACTGTAATGGCCATGAAAGAAAGGATACTTACTGAGAGCTTTTGAATTTCAGAGGGTTCAGGTAGACAGAAAAGTTGACCACCTCAATTTGTACACAAATGAAAGCTTTAACACATTTCTATCCGCCATAGATATTTTAAGAGAAAGTTTCCTTAATCTGGAAGAGCAATCGCTAGAGAACCAGCAATATTTCTGACGAGAGTTACAGAAACTGCGATCTTCCTCCGTTTAGTTAGTCCATGTTACTAATTCTTGTTCAGTTTTGAAGGCAGCTTTTAGTTCTGGAAATTTCTGCCATTCGTTTTCAGATCTTAAAGATGTCAAATTCCTGTATTTGTCCTAAAAGTCCTTTTTATAAGTCTCCTTGAGTACGAAACACGGTTTCTAAGCGTATCAGAACAAGAACTATAAATGACAAAAGACTCAAAAGTGGACACGGTTAACAATCTGATATGAGAGTTCATTACGATGCAATTCACAAGGAAATTTGGTTATTTCGGTGACACATAACACTTCGATAACCAGAATATCAAGTGATGACCTTATACCGAAACATATTAATATTTTAGGAAATATATATATATTTGAGCAAGTATAGCATTTACCCAAGCAATACAACCCAAGGTTTACCATTATTTGTTTGAAATGCTTTCCAGGTAAAAAGGCCCAATTGGTCAAAAAGATTTTATTTACAATCTAAATCGTGGAAAATTTGTCAAAACCTTAGAAAGTTATAAAGCACATCCTAAATAGGATTACAGGTCATTACAAATCATTAAGTATTTATTTAGCCAAGGTGGCAATAAGAGATTGTAAAGGCAGATAAGTACGGTTATGGTTATGTAGTTGTTAGTAAAACCTAGCTCCCTTGACATTGAGAACATCAAAGACCTGAGAAAGACGAAGCATAAAGCTTTGGTTTTCCCCAACAGTCAAAAGAGGAAAAACCTTTGTTTACATGTTTTTGTTTTTGTTTTTTTAAATCAAGAGCAGATGGACAATCTAAGAAAACCGTCTTTTGGACAGAGAGAAGAGCAGAATTTCAATCTTGTACCAGAGTATTTTAAAAACCCATTTAGTTCAGCCTTAGTCCAGCCTGACCACACATAAAAATCCTTTCCAAAGATTTCCCTTAGCAAACCTTCTACAACTTTCCTTTGCATTTAGAGTTTGTTCCAAGCCATTTCTCTCCAACCAACTAGTCTCACTTAGGACGAAATTACTTTCTTTTACCTTCAGTAAAAATGTATTCCCATTCCTTATATCTTTCTTACATATCTCCTACTTTTCTACATATAGCATTCCTGTCCTTATTTCCTTCAGTCTTAATTACATTTTGCAGAATTTTAACTCTAAGAAACCTTAGTCTCCAGTGAAAACCAAGTGGTAACCAATTGTGAGCTGTGACACCAGAATTTTTAGAGGACAAATTTATGAATCAACTAAGCACGAAGCAGGTTTTCCAACAGATGCAAATATCCTGAGTTTCTCTGCAATAAGTTAAAAACACAAACCTACATTTCATAATTAATGCTTTAGCATTTTATCCGATTTGGAAAAGGCCTACATGCCCAACAAATTCAATCCAACTTATCATCCAAACAAACCCTTAAAGTTTCAGGTTACCAAAGACCTTGAAAGCTATCCTAACAATGATCCATGAATTGCGACAGAATGAGCCATTATTTTAGGTCATCTTTCTGTTAACAAATTGCAACAGAGATATTCATGAGCTTATCGGACCTTCGGTAAACCTAGGTAGAAAAGGTTTTATATTTAATGCTGAGGACTCTAAAGATATGTCTACCTTAATTGAACCAACAATCATAAATTAGTTCAAATACCAAATATGTTCCCCTTGGGTCCACTTAAGAAGGCAACCACTTTGTTCACTATTGTTAATTTTTACCTGGGGCCCCGGGGGCCGGGTGGG
>NW_027528243.1:686089-690433 GCF_008692635.1 Crocuta crocuta
GAGATAACTCCAGGAAGGCTGGGGGTGGATAAAAGCCCAGAGGACAGAGAACGAAGTCTCCCAGTCCTAAAGCCTGTCTGCTCGGGCAGATGAGCAGATGCAGATTTTTTTTCGCCACCAACAAGTGGAAGTGGGCTGTCCATGTTGGGCCACAGAAGATGAGGAACTTCCCCCAAACACAAGGGAGTTTCAGGAGCTGCTTGGGAATATTCCTTAAAGTCTCCTTCCCAGGGCACCTGGGTGGCTCGGTTGGATAAGTGTCCGACTTCCGCTCAGGTCATGATCTCACGGCCTGTGAGTTTGAGCCCCGCGTCGGGGTCTGTGCTGACAGCTCGGAGCCTGGAGCCTGCTTCGGATTCGGTGTCTCCTTCTCTCTCTGCCCCTCCCCTGCTCATGCTCTGCCTCTCAAAAAATGAATAAACATAACAAAAAAACCAATAAAGTCTCCTTCCCAAGGTAGACTGACCAGAGACAACTGACTCCAATTATTATAGTCATTAACCCAGGGAATGAACGAGGGAGAAGCCCTCACACACAGCGAGAGGGACCTGAGTCTGTTAGGAAGGAGGAACGGTGAGAGAGAGCTCAGAGTCCCCTTCGTTAAGGATGGCCTGTGTTTGCTCCAGCAACCTGGGTTTGTTCGGAGGAGTCCTGTTTAGACAATCATCCAATATATCAGGAGGGAGTTTATCGACTGGTTAGGGGCCAGACACTTCCTGAAGAGGCCCTCAGTTCTGGACCCTGATTTAGGGCCATGAAAGCCTGGACATAGGGGACCTCAGTCCATTTGCCCTGTCTCCTGCAGAAGAGATCTGACTGATAGATTGTATTAAAATTTAATGGCCCCTTAATGGGCCACTTTTCCTCGTCTCCTAAGGAGTACTAGGGCCAGGCAGTTTTACAGAAGATCAGTTTTTTCTTTCTTAGATCTTGCAATCCAAATCGATTCCAGTGGGTTTAAAGGCATCCCAACAGAGAGTCCTTGGGGACTGAAGAAGATCCCATGTTTCTAGAAAAGTAGAGACGGTCCATTAGCAAAAATCTCCCTGATTCTTGGTTGGCATCCCAAACNAGGTTCCTGGTGTCAAAGCGACCGGAAGTATCCCTCGAACAAAGTCACTGTAGTCACCGACCAGCCACTAGGAAAAGGGATGCTAGTATCCCTTTGCTACCCCATTGCATCCTAGGCTACAAATGGGTGCCTGGCATATGGACCGAAACACCGTGCCTTGAAAGCCATGCTGTAAAAGGCCATACCTTAGTTTACCTTGTCTTGAGGAGCATGCCATGAAAGTCATGCCTTAGTTTCCTTGAAGGCTGTGCCGTTTTTTTTTTTTTAACATTTATTTATTTTTGAGAGACAGAGCACAAGTGGGGGAGGGGCAGAAGAGAGGGAGACACAGAATCTGAAGCAGGCTCCGGGCTGTCAGTACAGAGCCTGACGCGGGGCTCGAACCCGCAGACCACGAGATCATTACCTGAGCAGAAGCTGAATGCTTAACCGACTGAGGCACCCAGGCGTCCTGAAGGCTGTGCCGTTTTTACCCCATGGAAAACACTAGAAAAGTTTTACAAGTGGTATTACCCAATTCTGTAATTTAAGTGGTAGGTAGAGGACACTGATAGAATACAATAAAGATAGAAATCCATCATGATTTCAAGTGACATTCTAATGTCTCTACAGCCAACTTCCCTAGGAAACGGTCCCCATTGGGTTTTAATTCAAACGGGTACTGGTGTCGGCCGGTCCCCAGTGGAGGTCCTGTGGCCAGAAGCAGCTAGACCAGGGGTGTGGAGGGGATCAGGTTAGACCGATGAGGAGGAAGCCACACACGGGAGTCTTAAGACTGGCCGGTGTCCTGGTGACTTAGGTGGCTGTCCCGTGCCCGAGACGGACAACTTTGTATAAGGACAGGAATAAAGAGAGGGCATCCAGTTTCCGGGTCTTATGACCATTCCAGCCAAGGTACTAACTTCCAGCCAAAAGGCAGCCTTTCTCCTCCCCGAAGAGCAGCCACGGGCTGGAGGATTGCAGCCTGAGCAATGGATGTGAAAGTGCTCCGGTGAGACCATACTCCTCGCAAAGTCCCTGTCAAGGAAGAAAAGAGAAAGTACTCACCAGGTTTGCACCAGCTCGGAGTCCAGATGAAAAGACTTGGAGCCTGACATAAGGACGCCAAAATGACGCGGTTCTTGAGCAAATGGCTACGAAAGAATTCTTGAGACGTCTTTGGTGCAAAAAGGTGGCTTCTTTAGAGCATGGGGACAGGACCCGTGGACAGGAAGAGCTGCACTGGGGTTGTGAAGAGTGACCGATGATATACTTTTAAGCTAGTGGGGGTTAGGGAGAGCTTAAGTCTCTAAGAAATTTGAAAGCTTTCAGGACCTTGAAGGGTTGGCTGCTGTTATGATAAGGTTACTTTTAGTCTTTAATAAAACTAAAACATGCACGCAGTAAGCAGCTTGAGCAAGGTCACACCCTGCATGTTTCAGGCGTCTATCAGTGGGCTGCACGCTGAACAGAGATTTAATTTCAGCTACATTTCTCTCGCCTTTGTTTCCCTCATCAAAAGGCTATAACGATTTCTAAAAATAGAATCATTGGTGAGAGGTTGTGGATATTTTTAATGCACTTGGCGTGATGGTTGATTTTATGTGTCGATCTGATGGGGCCACAAAGTGCCTAGATTTCTTTCTTTTTTTCAAATCAAGTTTAAAGTTTTAATTCCAGGATAGTTAACATAGAGTGTTATGTCAGTTTCAAGTGTACACTTATAATGATTCAACAATTCTATACATTACTCAGTGTTCATCATGAGCACTGTACCCTCAATCCTCTTCAACTACTTCACCCATCCCCTCCTCTCCCCCCCGACCTCCCCTCTGGCACCCAGCAGTGTGTGTTCTATAGTTAAGAGTCTGTTTCTTGGTTTGCCTCTGACTCTATTTTTCCCCTTCGCTCATTTGTTTTGTTTCTTAAATCTCACATGAGTGAAATCGTATGGTATTTATCTTTCTCGGACTGACTTATTTTGCTTACTGTGATACTCTCTAGCTCCATCCATGTGGTTGCTAATGGCAAGACTTCAATCTTTTTTTATGGCTGAGTAATATTCTATTCTATATCTACACACATATATACATATATGTGCATATATATTGTATTCTATATCTCTATATCTATTCTCTATAAATGTCTATATATCATATATCATTATATGTACATATCATTATATATATCATATATGTCATTATATATACATATTATATATCATATATATCACTATATATGTATCATGTCTTCCTTATCCATTCGTCTATTGATGGACACTTGGGCTGCTTCCATAATTTGGCTCCTGTAAATAATGCTGCAATAAATGTAGGGGTGCATGTACCCCTTTGAGTTAGTATTTTTGTATTTTAGGGGTAAATACCCAGGAGTGTGATTAATGGATTATAGGGTAGTTCTGTTTCTAACTTTTTAATAAAGTTTATTTATTTATTTTGAGAGAGAGTGCACACAAGCATGTGCACAAAGGGGGAGGAGCAGAGAGAGAGGGAGAGAGAGAATCCCAGGCAGGCTCCTTGCTGTCAACGCAGAGCCTGGTTTGGGGCTCAAACTTATGAACCGTGAGATCATGACCTGAGCCAAAATCAAGAGTCAGATGCTTAAGTGACTGAGGCACCCAGGTGCCCTTATTTTTTAACTTTTTGAGGAACTTCCATACTATTTTCCACAGTGGCTGCACCAGTTTGCATCCCCATGAGGTACTCAGATTAAACATTCTTCCTGGGTGTGTTGGTGAGGGTGTTTCCCGATGAGCTTTGTGTTTGGATCAGTGGACCCAGTAAGATCACCCTCCCCAGTGGGGGCGGGTATCATCCGGTGCATTCAGGAAGTGAATAGAACAAAAAGCAAAGGAAAGGAGGCTTCCCCCACCTTCCTGCTTGCTTGTTTGAGCTGGGACATTGGTCTCTTCCTGCCCTTGGACTGGGATTTACACCATCAGTGCTCTGGGTTCTCGGGCCTTCGGACTCAGCCTGGAATCACACTTCTGGCCATCCTGGTTTCCAGCTCGGGGATGGCACACTGTGGGACTTCAGCCTCCATAATTGTGCCCTCCGCACCTAAACTAGGTATTGTTAAGGATTGTTCAAGTTTTTGCTTTAAGTGTGTTCCATGCACTATTTGCATACTTATACTAAAAAACCATTCGGGGTAGCTGGTTCCGTCTGTAGAGCATGTGACTCTTGATCTCGGGATTGTGAGTTCAAGCCCCATGTTGGGTGTAGAGATTACTTAAACACAAAATCTTAAAAAATAAAGGATTCATTTCCCCCCCT
>NW_027528243.1:690547-691324 GCF_008692635.1 Crocuta crocuta
TTCACATTTAACTGGGTGTCCTGTATTTTATATGGTAGCCCTTCCTGCAATGGATATCCGAATCCTTTTTTTTTCTAAAGATTAAAAAAAATTTTAAGTAATCTATGGACCCAACATGGGGCTCAAACTTACAACCCTGACCGCTATCAACGGAACCAGCCAGGCACGCCTAAACCTTCTTTCGCCAGGCAATCCTTCACTGTCGATCTGGAGGAGGAGGCTTCACCTCCCCCCACGAAAACCAAGGGAAGCACATATTGCCTCTTCACACGCTCCCAGGCAGTTGGGGCACCCTTAGGGGACCCAGGGTCTCACCAAAGACTTTGAATCTTGAGAGATTTAGACAGAAGGTGGCAGTTTTTGAATTCCTTCATCGAGCTGATGTCAGACCAGTGGCGTGCAGAGGCTGGAGTGATTTTTGGCAATGGCAGCCAGAAGTAGGAGACATCGCGTTTGCCAGTAGTGACACAGAAACCAAGCCAGTCCTGTGGCACGACCTTAACTGGGGCCCCCACTGTTCGGCCTCTTTTTCTTCCTGCCCGGTTCCTGAGGCTGGTTCATCTGCTTTCCTGTTGACTTTGCGAAAAGCTCAGTCATCTGCTTAGTTCAGCCACTGTCAGTTTCTGTTGTTCGTAATCGAGAACATTGGCTGTTATGAATACAAGCCCAGGTAAACGAGAGAAACCGTTGAAATCATGGTAAGATATTTCCAAAAAAGTTTTTGTGTAGCCCTAAAAATGGTTCTTATTGCTTTTTACACGATCTTCTTCCGGGGCG
>NW_027528243.1:691407-698484 GCF_008692635.1 Crocuta crocuta
GAACATGGGACTCTTGATCTCCGGGTTGTGAGTTCAAACCCCACGTTGGCCATAGAGCTTGCTTAAAAATAAAAATAGAGCGTTGTCACAAATAAAATTTATATATGTGAAAAAGATATTCTCCCAACCAAGTGATGGTTGCTTGAAGGATAGATTTGCAATTTCCCAAACTAAGCACTAGATGGTGCTATGAGGTAACATAGGCTTGGTGGTGGCACGTGACCAAATAACTAGGCTTAATTAAGACTATCAGTACTACCACCACCAAGTGCACTGATGATGGGCATAGCTAANAATCCCAAGCAGGCTCTGTACCGTCAGTACAGAGCCCGATGCAGGGCTCGAACTCACAAACCATATCATAACCTGAGCCAAGATCAAGAGTGAGACACTTAACCCACTGAGCCACCCAGGTGCCCCAGGAATAGCTAATGTTAATTGAGTGCCTGATATATTCTAGAAATTCTTCTGTTTTATAGCATGAACTCGTTCCTTACAACCAATAAAGCAGGTACTTTCTTTTTTCTTTTATAGTTTACTGTCAAGTTGGTTTTCATATAAGACCCAGTGCTCATCCCCACAAGTACCCTCTTCCATGCCCATCACCCCACTTCCCCTCTCCCCTACCCCATCTGCCCTCAGTTCTCAGTATTCAAGAGTCTCTCATGGTTTGCCTCCCTCCCTATCCTTAACTATTTTTTCCCTTCCCCTCCCTCATGGTCCTCTGTTAAGTTTCTCCTGTTCCACTTATGAGTGAAAACATATGGTATCTGTCCTTCTCTGCCTGACTTATTTCACTCAGCATAACACCCTCGAGTTCCATCCACGTTGCTACGAACGGTCAGATTTCATTCTTTCTCATTGCCATGTAGTGTTCTATTGTATAGATAAACCACATCTTTTTTTAATTTATTTTTTATTTTTTTAAATGTTTTATTTATTTCTGAGAGAGAGAGAGAGAGGCAGTGTGCGCAGGCAGGGGAGGGTCAGAGAAAGAGGGAGATATAGAATCTAAAACAGGCTCCAGTCTCTGAGCTAGGTGTTAGCACAGAGCCTGGTGCGAGACTCGAACCCACGAACTGTGAGATCATGACCTGAGCTGAAGTCAGAGCTCAACCGACTGAGCCACCCAGGCGCCCCAAACCACATCTTCTTGATCCATTCATCAGTTGATGGACACTTAGGCTCTTTCCATGTTTTGGCTATTGTTGAGAGTGCTACAATGAACATTGGGGTACATGTGCCCCTAGGCATCAGCGCTCCTGTATCCCTTGGGTAAATTCCTAGCAGCGCTGTTGCTGGGTCATAGGGGAGTTCTAGTGTTAAGGCTTTGAGGAACCTCCACACTGTTTTCCAGACGGGCTGCACCAGTTTGCATTCCCACCAACAGTGTAGGAGGGTGCCCGTTTCTCCACATCCTTGCCAGCATCTAGAGTTCTCTGATTTGCTCATTTTAGCCACTCTGACTGGCGTGAGGTGGTATCTCAGTGTGGTTTTGATTTGTATTTCCCTGATGAGGAGGGATGCTGAGCATCGTTTCATGTGTCTGTTGGCCATCTGATGTCCTCTTTGGAGAAGTGTCCGTTCATGTCTTCAAGCAGGTACTTTCATTACCCATATTTTGGAGAAGAGGAAACTAAAGCCTGTTCAGGTTAGATAACTTGTCCCAAATCGGGAAATTCGTGATGAAAATAAGATATGAACTCAAGAAGTCTGGCCCCAGAGCCTGTAGTCTTATACACTCTTCTGCCTCTCATAATTATGCTATAGTTGCTATTTACTGATCGCCTGCTCCGAGCCAGATTCTGAGCCAGGCGTTTTGCATAATGAGATCATTATTGCCATTTCACAGATGAGGAGACTGAGGCTCAGAGAGTCTACGTAACTAGTTCACGTTCCACAGACAGAGACAAATCCCAGAGCATTTGTAAATGTAATTCCATCACGTTAACGATAGAAGTAAGGTAGATAAAAAGAATACTTGTCGCTTGACGGAGTCATTCCACTTTGGAGAGAAGGAAAATGATGCTTGAAAAGTGGTTGGCATGGCAAACTCTTCCTTTTCATTTCAGCTTTTCAGACAAGTGTGGCCAAAATATTCTCCCTCTTTAGACCCCTCCCTCTACGGGCTAAAGAAGGCATGGACTCTAATGACTCAACTGGAGCCTGGTTCATTTGGGCTCTCGTGTTGTTCATTATAAGGATATTGTCTAATGATCCAAGCAGGTGAGTTAGGCAGCCGTCAAATGGTGTACCTCAGGTGAGCTCCAGGGAGGAACCTGCCCTCCTGACAAAATGGTTGCCTCATTTATCTAGAAGAGGAACCAATATAAATAGGCAAGAAACCTTGAATCAGAGGAGTAATGCTATCAAAATATATTACAAAACCACAGCATTTATTATTTTTTAAAATATTTATTCATTTCTGAGAGACAGAGTGTGAGTGAGGGAGGGGCAGAGAGAGAGGGAGACACAGAATCCGAAGCAGGCTCCAGGCTCTGAGCCGTCAGCACAGAGCCCGATGGGGCTTGAACTCACACACCATGAGATCATGACCTGAGCCGAAGTCGGACGCTCAACTGACTGAGCCACCCAGGCACTGCTTATTTTTATTTTTAAGAGAGAGGAAGAGAGACAGAGTGCAAGAGGGGGAAGGGCAGAGAGAGAGAGGGAGACACAGAATCCAAAGCAGGCTCCAGGCTCTGAGCTGTCAGCACACAGCCGGATGCAGGGCTTGAACTCATGAACCACGAGATGATGACCTGAGCTGAAGAGGAACACTTAACCAACTGAGCCACCCAGGAGCCCCTAAAAGATAAATGTTTAAGAGGAGAAAGTGAGATTATCCATCTGATTCCTGGATGGGGACGCACGTTCTGGGCAGAAATGTGAGACAAGAGATCACTAAGGAAGAAATTGGTAGGCTTACATAAAAACGAAGTCTTCTGGGCATAACGTAACAACATAAACAAAAAAAAGGGCAAAAACCTCCCCTCTGAAAATTCTTACAATAAATATTGAAGACAATTGATAAAGAGATGATGTACCTCAACAGGCAAGACACTGGGGTGCCCAGCTGGCTCAGTCGGAAGAGCGAATGACTCTTGATCTTGGGGGTCATGAGTTCGAACCCCATGTTGGATGTAGAGATTACTTAAATAAATAAACCTTAAACAATTTGAAAAATAGAAAAGACACTAAAAGAGCAGAAGACAAATGGGCAAAGAACTGAACAGATGAATCACATAGGAAGAAATACAAATGTGTAATGAAATAGTAACAAACTTTGACCCCACTTGAAATTTCAAAATGACAGCTAAAACTCTGCAGCATGATTCACCTATCAACTCGGCAAGGCTGTTTTAAAAATCATAAGTCCCAACATTATAAAGCACTCTTAGGCATTGATGAGCTAAACAAATTGGTCCGGCCTTGTTAGATACTAATTTGGCCCAGAGGCCTCAAGAGCAGTCTTTTGTCCTGGAAATTCCATGTCTAGGAATTTATTTTAAGGAGCTCGTAATACCGATAGAGATTTTTGTACATACACATTCATTTCAGCCCTGCGAATAACTGAGGAGAACCGTTAGGGAAATGGTTAAATAAATCATGGGACAGGCACACAATAGAATATTGTGCAGCTATCAAAAATAATGTTGGGGCGCCTGGGTGGCTCAGTCGGTTAAGGGTCTGACTTCAGCTCAGGTCATGATCTCACGGTGTGTGAGTTCGAGCCCCGTGTCGGGCTCTGTGCTGACAGCTCAGAGCCTGGAGCCTGCTTTGGATTCTGTGTCTCTCTCTCCCGCTGCCCCTCCCCTGCTCACTCTCAGTCTCTGTTTCTCTCTCTCTCTCTCTCTCTCTCAAAAAAAATGTATACAGCGGATTAACGATACAGGGAAATATACAGTAATAAACCAGATAATCCAGATGAAATGGACAAATTCCCAGAAAGACACATATTACCATATTGACTCAAGAAGAAACAGAAAAGTGAACAAACCTATTCTAAATAAAGAGGTTTTTTGTTTAACGTTTATGTATTTATTTTGAGAGAGAGCAGAGGAGGGGCAGAGAGAGGGGGAGAGAGAATCCCAAGCAAGCTCTGTGCTGTCAGTGCAGAGCCTGATGTGGGGCTCNAAATAAAGAGATGTAATCAATAATCAAAACCTTCCCCTTGTCACCAAGGCCATTCCCACTCCCGGTCTGTACCTTTCATAAAGAAAAGTCATTTTCTGATGAAACAAAAACGATAACGTAGTTTGAGGTTCAGGTTCTGGACCAAGGCAACCCTGGAGCTAAATAAGGTTTGTCTTTACCTCTCTCTTTATAAGCTTTTGTGTCATCTCAAGGCCACTATTTTCTCTTTCCAGTGCCCCCCTGGTACCATCCCTTTCCCCTCCAACAAAATCTTCTCTAAGGCAAAGAGCAAGGAAATGAATGAATACTCANCATGTGTAGTTTTCCAGGATTTCCATCTTGGAAATCTTCCAGGATTCCATCTTTGGAATCCTTCTCGCCTACCTACCTATTCAACTCTTCCCACATCCTTTGGGACCACCTCAATCCCGCATCCCTACCCCANTCATGTATTCAATAGTTCAACAGCCACTTCTTGGGCACTTAGTATCTTCCTGGCCAGATGTCAGGTAAAGGAGATACATCTAGCGGTGGCTACATCACACATGGGCCTGGCCTTGCGGAACTCAGGGTACTGTTTGTGCCCTAAGCACAAGCAACAAGTAAACATTTACAGGCCTGATTACAAAGTGCGGCGTATGCACGGAAGGAAAAGAGCAAGGGGCAGTGAGAGGGAATAATGAAGTCAGAGGAAGCAGCTTCCTTGTCTGAACCAGTTAGAAGCTCCCTCACATATGTATTTAGCATCCTTTAAAAAAGATTTTTTAAAATTTATTTTAGAGAGAGAGAGGCAGAGGGAGAGAGAGAGGATCTCTCAGCCTGGGGCCTGATGCGGGGCTCGATCCCACGACCCTGGGAGCACGGCCTGAGCTGAAATCAAGAGTTGGATGCTCAACCGACTGAGCCCCCCAGGCACCCCTGTATTTGGCATCTTTAGATGCCAGACCCTGTGAAACAACAATACTAAGTACCAGCGATTGAGCAATTATTATATGCTAAGCACTGTGCTGTGCGCTTTATACACATCCTTGCATTTAATCCTTAAAACGATTCTTAAAATGAGAGAAGCGCTATCATTATGCTCATTTTACAGAAGGGATGACTGAGTCGCAACATGAGCGGTTACCTTCCGAAGGTCATTCACTTAGTTAGTGACAGAGCTGGGTCTCAACCTCAAGCTGTCTGGCTCCTGAGTTGAGCCCCTTAACCACAATGGTTTGCTGTGCTCTGTCAGATGTGGGGGCGTGTTTGGGGAGGGGGCATAGTTGAAGAGATGGGCCTCCCGGGGAGTCTTCCATACCCTAGTCTTCTCCTTGGTGCACAGGGGGGAAGGGAATGAAATCCAGTCTGCTAGGAGTACGGCACGGGGGTGCACGAAACAGAATGAGAAGCCTCGAAGACAGTCTGTCCAAAGACACTGGGATGGAAAGAACACAGTGTATTTGAGGAATGAGCAGTCTGCTCTTGACCCTGTTTGAGGGCCACGGCCAGGGCAGGAGACAGGGGAAGGCCGGGTGGCATGGACTTGCCTTCTTCCTTCCAATTTTTGGAAATGCATGTTCCCTTTCCCCCGTTTTTTCACTTCGCAAAGCAAAATTCTTCATTTCCCAACACAAAGCCTGGCCTTGAGGAGGCGCCCAGCTAGAAGGTCACACGCCGCCCCTCTGCTTTCCAGAAAGTGAACCATGGTAATTGTGGGATGTACGAGAAAGCTGTGAAAAGCACATTCGATCTCTTACAAAAACAGAGAGAGATGAGTTATGGTGCTCTTTGTTCCGGGATAGTATGAAAATGGGAGATCTGTCCTCAAGCTAAAAGATGGAAACACCACTAGCAAACCATCTCTGACCTTCGGCTCCTGCCAATCCTTTTAGTGACTTGATCCTAGACAATCGACATAACTTTTGGCAACACAACCACCGTGGATGCGAGGGCACGTGCTGTCCCGTGCATCTACTGCCTGGTATCACCCACGGTTCCTGGATGAGCGCTAGGCACAGACGAGGTGCCTCAGTTTCCCCATATGCAGGACAGACATAGTGATAGCCCCTACGTGGTAGAGTTGTCTAGAGGATAAAATGAGCTACTGGATGGACATGACGTTCTCAGCACAGGGCCCGCTGCCCTGTAAGCCCCTCCCCCATTCATGTTAATCTGATCCTTGGCGGCTCTTGATTGCATGTGGGCTTTTTGTTTTGTTTTGTTTGTGTAACAGTAAGCTGGGAAAAGAGGTATCTGGTGGGGGCAAAGGAGTCTCTCTGTTTCCAAAACTCCTCAACACACTTATAAGGTCCATCTTTCTGGGGCTATTTTAACCATTATGAACTCAGGAAAAGCTCCTAACCAGTCACCAAGATAACCCCCATTTCCCTTGGCTTGCTTCTGGATCCAGGGCAAACATAAATACCCTTNCCTTCTTGCTTCCTGCCCCCCCGCCCCCCTTTTCTTGGCCTCTGGCAGCGTCCCATTGCTTCTCAATCCCGGGGTCAGCGTTAACCCCCTCCTGGCTGCTCCGAGTTGGCACCCCTCGTTAGCTCTGGTTCTACAAACTGCAAAAGGCCATGGTGGAAAGACCCTTAGATAACAATTCGTCACGCTCCTCTCCCTCATTTTACAAAGGAAATGTACCAGAAAGCGGGGAGGGGTGTGATTTTGCCAGGGTCCCACATCAGATTTGCGGCGGAGCATTGGTTCTTCGGGGTCTGGGGGCCGGCCCCAGGGCTGACAGCAGTGTCAAAATGCCTGGCCAGGCCGTTCCCCTGGGTATAAATTAAAATCAAATCCTGAGAGTGGCCAGGCAGGCTCATGAACTACCCCACGGAGGCGTTTCAGGGCTCTCAGCCCGAGCCAGCAGCAGAGCTAGCCTGGGACAGGAGTGAAGGCGGATTTTGGCCTGTGTTCATCAGGCCTTTCTGTCCTCTCTGGAGTATTTTGGTGTCT
>NW_027528243.1:698637-698898 GCF_008692635.1 Crocuta crocuta
CCGGGAGCCGTCTTTCTTCTTACGGTGCCTTGTACAGAAGGCACTCAACAAACATTTGTTGAACTGAATTTCACAGAGTTCTAAGATGTATTCATTGCGTGTGGATGACGGTGCGTGCTGGGCGGTGCATTGAAAGCCGCCTCAAGCAGCACATTCAAAATGGGGAGGCGGATCAGACGTCAGCCACATGTTGAAGGAAGACATGTTCGTGCCTAGAATCCCAGGGAAAGGGATGAACAGAGTACATTCTTTTTTTTTAAT
>NW_027528243.1:699194-700088 GCF_008692635.1 Crocuta crocuta
GTGTGAGCAGTGAAGGGGCAGAGAGAGGGAGACACAGAATCTGAAGCAGGCTCCAGGCTCTGAGGTGTCAGCGCAGAGCCCGACAGGGGCTCGAACTCATGAGCTGTGAGATCATGACCTGAGCCGAAGTCGGACGCTTAACCAACTGAGCCACGTGTGCCCCCAATTCATTCTTTATTATTATTATCATTTATTTTTCAAATATAATTTATCAAATTGGTTTCCATACAATACCTGGTGCTCATCTTTCTTTCTTTCTTTCTTTCTTTCTTTCTTTCTTTCTTTCTTTCTTTCTTTCTTTTTCTTTCTTTCTTTCTTTCTTTCTTTCTTGAGAGGGGTGGGGAGGGGGCAGAGAGAGAGGGAGACAGAATCCCAAGCAGGATCTGTGCTGTCAGTGTGCAGCCCCAACTCAGGGCTTGATCTCACGAACTGTGAGATCATGACCTGAACTGAAATCAAGAGTCAGAGGCTTAACTGGCTGAGCCACCCAGGCCGCCCTGAGCAAAGTTCGTTCTTAGGTCAAGATTTCTCTGCGTAGGAGGACTTTAAGACACAAAACAGATGAACATAAGGGAAGGGAAGCAAAAACAANGCTACATAACTTGGATGTAAATTTAAAAAAATAAATTAAATTTTTTAAAAAGTGCACAATCGTAATAAAACAAAAAGAATAAAAGGATTTCTCTGCAGTACTGCCAGGGCCAAGGGAAGCTTAGGTTATCTGAAACATAAGTACTGATCATTTTCATGGGGTTTGTTGGGACTTTGGTTTTGTTTTGGTGGGTTTTGTTTAGGCCTTTTTTTCCTTTTGAAGCCAGGAGCCTCATCATCAGAGGGAACAGCCAGCTACCCTTTACCCCCATCCTCTGGCGTTTCTGAGTTTTAGCAAAAGGC
>NW_027528243.1:700272-706048 GCF_008692635.1 Crocuta crocuta
TTTTCTTTCTTTCTTTCTTTCTTTCTTTCTTTCTTTCTTTCTTTCTTTCTTTCTTTCTTTTTTTTTTTGAGACAGAGCATGAGCAGGGGAGGGTCAGAGAGAGAGGGAGACACAGAATGTGAAGCAGGAATAATAGCAACTCCAGTTATAAAATAAGTAAGTCATGGATGGGGGCCTGAGTGGTTCAGTCGGTTATGCATTCAACTCTTGGTTTCGGCTCGGGTCATGATCTCTCGGTCTCATGGGTTCGGGCCCGCGTCGGGCTCAGTGCTGACATTGCAGAGCCTGCTTGGGATTCTCTCCCTCTCCCTCTCCCTCTGCCCCTTCTCCACTTCTGCTTTCTTGGTCTTTCTCAAATAAACACATAAACTTTAAGAAAAAATTAACTTTTCAAAAAAAATTAAGAAGTAAAATAAAATAAGTCACGGAGAGGAAAATTGTAGTATAGGGAATATAGTCAATAATATTGTTGGGCTGCTTGGGTGGTTCAGTCGGTTAAGTGTCAACTTCAGTTCAGGTCATGATCTCGCAGTTCCTGAGTTCGAGCTGCACATCGACATCGGGGCTCTGTGCTGACAGCTGGGAGCCTGGAGCCTGCTTGGATTCTGTGTCTCCCTCTCTGCCCCTCCCCTGCTCACGCTCTGCCTCTCTCTCAAAAATAAACAAACATTAAAAAACACTCAAAACAGATTGTGATAGCATGGTTTGGTGACAGATGGTGACCACACTTACTGTGGTGGCCCTGAGTAATGTATAGAACTGTTGGATCATGATGTTGTACACCCGGAGCTAATATAACATTGCATGTTCGCTATGCTTCAGTAACAAATTTTTAAAAACTGCGATCTGTCAGTAAAAGTATAGCTACCCGTCAGTGTCTAGACACATTTGTGGGTTTCATATGAGACACGAATGCAGGAACCTACTCGATCGTTTTCTTAAGTAACAGCTTTATTGAGATACGATTCGCATATCATAAAGTTCATTCCTTTGAAGTGTGTAATTCAGTGGGTTTTATTCGACTCTCAGCACAGTTATCCGACTATCAGCACTATGGAATTCTGGAACATTTCATCACTCCCGAAGGAAACCCTGTACCCAGTAGCAGCCACCCTCCATTTCCTCCTTCCCCACCCCCACCCCTGGCAACGGATTTGACTATTCTGGACATTTCATACAAATGGAACCAGACGGTACGTGGCCTCTGCAATTTCTACGTCATGTCCCAGTAACGAGCCCTTTATATCAGCCTCTGAACACTTTTGTGTACATCATTTTCTAGGCAACAAGCACAAGCGATGATGCCACTCAGGTCATTGTGACTGGGGAGTCAGGGATGTACCCAGAGAGATGAAGACCTGAAAAGCTGTTATCATGAAGGTCAGCTCTCCTCCCACCCAGGGAGACCTGGGATGTGGAATCCTGGTGCTGACCCCCAGAGCCTGCGCTTACTGGGCATGTAGTGTAGCCAAGACCTTCCAAATCTACCTCCACAGCCTCACAGGGTGTGGCCGCAGGTCTGTGCCTCACCCAGCTCCCACTATGAGGCAAATCCAGCTGCTCCGAGCCTCTGTTACCAGGCAGTACAAAGGAACACTTCCCAAGATATGGCGGATGGCCAAAGCGTCACGTTCATCCTCATTACCACGGCAAGGCACACAGTTCCCTAATCTCAAGTCGAGATCTAAAGCCCAATTCTGCTTCTCCCTCTCTTCTTTTAGGCAGATTTTTAAAATAATTCTTTTTTGAGAGAGCGAGTGAGCATGTGAGAGCATGAGCAGGGGAGGGGCGGAGGGAGAGAGAGAGAGAGAGAATGAGAATCCCAAGCAGGCTCTATACTGTTAGCATAGAGCCCGAGGCAGGGCTTGATCCCACAAATGGTGAGATCAAGACCTGACCTGAGCCGAAATCAAGAGTCGGATGCTTAACTCCCTGAGCCACCCAGGCGCCCCAAGGCAGATATTTCATTGTTTTCTAACAATCGGAGGATCAGAAAACCAGAGAACTGGCCAAGTGCGACCTGTTGTATCTGAGCATTCCCTGAGGATATGCAGCCTTTGCAGCTGCGTTCCCTGCATGGACAGGACACAGAATCAAGTCACCTACTCCAATGGGATGTTTTGCTTCTCTTAGGTGTCGTGCTGTCCCAAGGACCTTGCTGGCACGTACCACCAGTTCCCCCTCCCAACGGAGCCCCACTTCCTTGTCCTCTTAGAGGCAGTGCCATAGCCCTGGTGTCCCCGGCCGAGAAGCCCCATGGTCACCTGGGGTTTGTCCCTTATCCTCTACACCCAACAAGGCACCAGGTCTCAGAACCTGTCACCTTGCCACAGTCCTTACTGGACTCTCTGCCTCTAGTCCTGTCTCTTTCCACATCAGCCTCCACGCCGCTCTTGTGTGAACTCTACGAAACACGACTTCTGGCGTGGTGGGATGGTGCCCACAAACTGTCAAAGCCCCCCTCTTCCTGGCTGCCATTTCCCACCCCAGTGGTCAACCGGGAAGCTCAACCCTACGGATTCAGCATCGGCTTCCACATGTAGGTAAGGCCCCCATCTGGTCTCTCTCCTTGTCTCCTCCCTGCTCCCACTTCTTAGAGCTCATGAACCTGTCAGTACTTCTACCTTCCACCATACACCTACACACACACACCCCCACTCCCACACACACACGAACTCCCCCCCCACAATCTCATAATACCCCCTCGCACACACCCACACACACTCAGCCCCCCAGCTGTGAGCCCAAGTTTTATGTAGTTTCTTTTTCTAAGATTTAAAAAAATTTTTATGAAAACATTTTTTTTGTAAGCTTGATTTATTTTTGAGAGAGAGACAGAGTGCGAGTCGGGGAGGAACAGAGCGAGAGGGAGACGCAGAATCCGAAGCAGTCTCTAGGCTCTGAGCTGTCAGCACGAAGCCTGACACGGGGCCTGAACTCGCGAACAGTGAGATGGTGACCTGAGCCGAAGTCAGATGCTTAACCGACTGAGCCACCCAGGCGTCCCCGCCCCCAAATTTTTTTAAGGTAATCTCTACACCCAACATGGGGCTCAAACGCACAACCCTGAGATCAAGAGTCGCATGTTCTGCCCACTGACTGAGTCAGTCAGGAGCCCTGTAGTTTCTACTACAAAAAAGTACAACCAACCCACTTTTGAGTACCCGTTATGTGCCCGGTGCTGCACCTCCATCATTTCATCTACTCCTCACAATGAGCCCACGTAGCAAATGCTTATCTTTATACTACGGAGGAAGAAACTGGGCCTCAGAGAGGTCAAGGAAATTGAACACGCAACAGAGTTGGCATCAGAGCCTTGATCTACTAACTCTGGTGACATTTAATCGCCAGGTTCCTAAAGATCGGCATTCCTGAGGTCACACTTATCCTGGCATTCAAGGCTTTCCATAATCTAGTCCCATGAATCCCCAGTGCACCCCCATCTGCTCTAGCCATTTATTTTGCATGGGTAGCCTTGGGTCCCCCAACTAATGAAGGAGTTCCCTCAGGGCAGTGACAAAGGCTTTATTCATCTTGGGGTTGCTCACGGGGCCTCGTGCAGGGTGCAAAGTACTAGTTCTTGTGGATTAGAATCGGCTTGATTAAAATGGAGTCCAAGCAATCGCAAGTTGTGTAGAGCAGCGCTTTGCAAAGACTCGTTCCGTGATCTCCGATTACAGGTGAAGAACCCACGCTTCCGTGTTTGCAGGAACAAACTGGAAACACTGAAAAGAAAAACCACTGAAAACCTGGGGAAGAGGTAATAAAGAATGAAACTGGGCATCAGTGGAAGGGCATAGAAGACACTGCTAATCGCGCTTGCTGCCAGTGAGAGAGCCCGAGGGGGAACAGACTGGGAAGGAGGCCTTTCCCTGAATGTCTCTTGGTGGCTTTTGAGTTCTGAACCGTGGAAATGCCCTGAAAATTTCAAAAGTAAATGAAAAGAAAACATTTATTTTGAAAGAAAACACTGCAGAGGCATGTGGGGGGGGGCGGCGCTCAGTTGGCTAAGCGTCCAACTCTTGATTTCAGCTCAGGTCACGGTTTCACGGGTCGTGAGATCGAGCCCCGTGTCAGGCTCTGGATAGTGCAGGGCCTGCTTGGGATTCTCTCTCTCCCCACCTCTCTCTGCCCCTCCCCTGCTTGTGCACTCGATCTCTGTCTCTCAAGATAAATGAATAAACTTTAAAAAAAAATAAAACATTGCATGGCTGAGTGACCTATAGGATGGTCTGATTTTCTTTTTTTAAAAATATTTTATTAATTTCTGAGAGAGAGAGAGACAGCATGAGCAGGGGAAGTTCAGAGAGAGAGGGATATACAGAATGTGAAACAGGCTGCAGGCTCTGAGCTGTCAGCACAGAGCCCGACACGGGGCTCAAACCCATGACCTGAGCCGAAGTTGAACGTTTAACCGACTGAGCCACCCAGGTGCCCCATGGATGGTCTGATTTTCAGCTCTTGTCCTGAGAGGCTCCGTTTTACTGTACTCTGCAAACTGGAGCCCACTGTGCCTTATCTGGTCCTGAGGCCAGTACCCCCAAGGTGCAAGATATGTATCCCCAACATTGCGTAGCATCACAGGATCCACTGCTTTCCCGATCTGAGCACCGTCTCTGTGCATCCTTCAGAGCCGCTAGAGTACGGAAGTCAGCACGTGGTAGAAATACACACACCTGGGCAGGAGTCTGATGCAATCAATACCCAGTGAGTCCACAGGTAACTTCTAGGCCCAGGAGCTAGAGCTACGTGGGTACAACTATTTATATTTGTCTGCACCAGAGCAGGAGAAGCCTCGCGTCTGGGATGGCGGTTGCCGAATGATCTGGACGCGGCAAAGGGAAGAGGTCAAGGCAGATGAGGCTCTCGGTATCACTCAGCCACAGTCCTTGGAATGTTCCTGACTGAACGCTCACCGGCCGACAGAGGACGTGGAGCAGGACAGCCAAATCAACTGTTGTTTTCTTCTTGCCTGATGCAACAGTCCAAGGGTGATCTCCGTCGAGAAAGCCTAACACGAATCCATTAACGACTACGAAGTAACCGACATCATAAAATGATGCAAGATGCCTTTTGACCCCCGGGCCCACAAAGCTGCCCCCATGGGGTAAATAGAAGCTCCTCAAACGGGGATTCAGAGCCCCCGCCAAATCCTCTTTTTCTCCCCTCACCCCCCTAAGCCTGGTATAAGTTTTCTAAATTCTCTTGCTGCTGCAACCAAGTTCAAGTCTGCTGCACCCTTTCGCCCTGTGATTTAGTCCTTCTATCTTACTTTCCACGAATCTGAAATCATCGAAGTTACCCTAGTCATCACAGCCTGTCTCCAGACATAGTGAAACCCAGAAAATCAGTGGCATTTGCCTCCGGAAATAGCCCAAATACCCAGGGACTGGAAAGATGAATCCATGAGATCCAGTGTGGAGAACATGACATTAAGAGAGAATCGTCCTCGGTGGCTCAGGGCTAGGTGAGCAGTGAGTGCTGCGGCCGTACTGTCTGCCCATTGTCTTAAAAAAAATTGTGGGCGGATCGCCTGGGGGGCTCAGTCAGTTAAGTGTTCCGACTCTTGATTTCGGCTCAGGTCATGATCTCGTGGTTCGTGGGTTCGAGCCCCGCATCAGGCTCTGCACTGACAGTGCGGCGCCTGCCTGGGATTCTCTTTCTCTCTTTCTGTCTCTCTCTCCCTCAATATAAATAAGCCTGAAAAAAATTGTTTAAAAATTCTGGGAGAATACATTTAACATAAAATTTAGCACCTTAACCATTTTAAGCGTGT
>NW_027528243.1:706246-706684 GCF_008692635.1 Crocuta crocuta
AACTCCATACCCATGAAACAATCCCCTCCCCTTCTCCCCCTCCCCACAGCCCCTGGCCACCACCATTCTACTCTCTGTCTTTATGATTTTGACTCCTCTGAGTACCTCATATAAATGGGATCATAAAGTCTTTGTCTTTTTATGATTGGCTTAGTTCACTTAGCATGATGTCCTCACAGTTCCTCTGTGTTGTAGCATAGTGCAGGATTCCCTTCCTTTTAAAGTCTGAATTATAGTCCATTGTATGTACACACCATGTTTTTCTTACCCATGCTCCCATCACTGGTCACTTGGGTTGTTTCTTTCCACGTTTTAGCTATTGCGAATAATTCTTTGCTTTTAAAAATTTTTAATGTTTTATTTATTTCTGAGACAGAGACAGTGTGAGCAGGGGAGGGTCAGAGAGAGAGGGAGACACAGAATCCGAAACAGGCTCCG
>NW_027528243.1:706893-708193 GCF_008692635.1 Crocuta crocuta
ACAGAGCCCGATGCGGGGCTCGAACCCACGAACCGCAAGATCATGACCTGAGCCGAAGTCGGACGCTCAACCGACTGAGCCACCCAGGCGCCCCATATTGTGAATAATTCTGCTGTGAACACTGGTGTGCAAATATCTCTTCAAGACCCTACTTTTGATTCTTTTGGGTATATGCCAGAGGTGGAATTGCTGGATCCTATGGTAGTTCTTTTTTCTTTTTAATGTTTATTTGTTTTTTGAGAGGGAGAGAGAGAGAGAGAGACAGAGACGGAGACAGAGAGACAAAGAGACACACAGAATCTGAAGCAGGCTCCAGGCTGTCAGCACGGAGCCCGACTCACGGCTTGAACTCACAAACCATGAGATCATGACCTGAGCCAAAGTCAGACACGTAACCGACTGAGCCACCCAGGAGCCCTGCCCCTTGCCCGTTTTTGAATAGTTTGTTGTTGTTGAGTTTTCGGAGCTCTATCTATATTCTGGATACTTATCTTTCCAGATACATGATTTGCAAATATTGTCTCCCATTTTGGGATTTGCCTTTTTACTCTGCTGCTTGTGTCTTTTGATGCACAATACTTAAACAGTTTCGTGAAATCCAGTTTGTCTATGTTTTGTTTGTTGTTCTCTGTCTTCGGTGTCACCTCCAAGAAGTCGTTGCCAAATCCGAAGTCATAAAGCTTTTGCCCTATGTTTTCTCCTAAGAATTTAATTTTAGGTCCTTGATCTGTTTTGAATTAGTTTTTGTATATGCTGTTAGGTAAGGGTCCACCTTCATTCTTTTGCAGGTGGCTGTCCAGTTTCCCAGCACCATTTGTTGAAAAGCCTATTCTTTTCCCCACTGAATGGTTTTGGCACTCTTGCCAAAAGTAATTTGCCCTTCTATCTATCAAAATTTCTGAACTCTCTATTCTATTCCATTGGGCTCTATGTCTTAACACCAGCACCACACTATTTTCATTACTATAGCTTTGTAATAAGTTTCGCAATCAAAAAGTGTATCTCCCAGTTTTGTTTTTCTTTTCCAAGATTGTTTTGGCTATTCGGGGTCCCTTAAGATTCTTCTTATTGTCTTTGCCATTGGATATAACAGTAAGAAATCGTGGCCATGCAAGAAGATGGCTGCCTTGGGGAAAGACACAAAGGAGGCTTCCTGCCATCTGAAGGGGAAGAAGAACATAGAGGTTGCTGCTTTTTCTACTCCAAAAATTCTTAGGATGGGGCACAAGGAATACTCCTCAGGGGGTTGCAAACACCCCAAAACTGAGGGCATAACGGTAGGTTAATCCAAAGGGCATTT
>NW_027528243.1:708200-708984 GCF_008692635.1 Crocuta crocuta
CGACAGGAGGTGAGGGCAGTGTGCTCTTTGAGGACAGAGCAAAGAAACAGTAAATGCCAGGAGAAAATTGTGGCCCTTATTGGTGCTGCCCCAGGGAAGAAAGGAACAAAGGTGCTCTCTTTGGTCCTTTGGCTTTGACCTTCTGAGCTACCTGCACCCTGGAGAACTGTGCCCAGATGAGCATGGGCGTCGGGCTGGGCAAGACCATCCCAGGGTGGAGGTCCAGGTCTGGCCAGTTGAGAAACATCAAGATTTCCTTCATTCCCATGTGCCTAATGGGAGCAGCCAGCATCCCGAGGGCCTTCACACCAGGCTCCCACAAACCCACAGAGCCAGGACGCAGGCCGGAGGCAAAGCTGTAATAGAAATACCTTCAGTGGAAATGCCAGTGTAATGCTTTCCCTTCTCGCGCCCCTTTCTCCCAATCAAAATTCTCCTGCAGGCCAACCAGTCTCCACATCCTGCTCTGTGGGTGGAAAAGACTTAGATGCTTAAATGTATCGGATCCCAGGTGCTTTGTCCCAGGGAACATGGAGCTTTAGGTCAGCGAAAACCCTCACATTCTGCACGTGCGTGGGAGAGACTTGGGGTCAGGCAGCCCCTTTTTCCCCGGATCCCTTAAATCAGGTTTTCACCGTTCCCGTTTTAGTCCCCAGAGCAGTGGGTCTCACATGAGGGCTGCACTTCATTTCCCCAAATCTGACTAAACATACGGGTGCCTGAGACAAAATCAGCAAGGGTGAAGAAGAACTCAATAACCAACTAACTAGATCTAACTGACATT
>NW_027528243.1:709025-712857 GCF_008692635.1 Crocuta crocuta
TGGTTTACAAAACAAACCTCAATAAATTAAAAGGCATTGAGGGGCACCTGGGTGGCTCAGTCGGTTGACTCTTGATTTTGGCTCAGGTCATGATCGTCGTGGGGTCAAGCCTTGCATTGATCTCTGCACTGAGCATGGAGCCTGCTTAAGATTCTCTCTCTATCCCTCTGCTCCTCTCTCCTGCTCACGCTCTTTCTTTCTCTCTAAATAAAAATAAACAATAATTAAAAGCATTGAAATCATACGGAATATGTTCTCTGACTACGATGGAATCGAACTAGAAATCAATAACAGAAAGTTAAGAGGAAAATCTCTAAATACTTGGAAACTCGGGGCACCTGGGTGGCTCCGTCAGTTAAGCATCCGACTTCGGCTCAGGTCAGATCTCACAGTTCATGGGTTCGAGTCCCGCATCGGGCTCTGTGCTGACAGCTCAGAGCCTGGAGCCTGTTTCGGATTCTGTGTCTCCCTCTCTCTCTGCCCCTCCCCCACTCATGCTCTGTCTCTCTCTGTCTCAAAAATAGATAAACTATAAAAAAATTTTTAAAAATACTTGGAAACTCAACAACAGATTTCTAAGTAATCCATGGGTCAAAGAGGAAGATGCAAGGGAAATGAGAAAATATTTTGAACTGAATGCAAATGAAAGTACAATATATCAAAATTTGTGGGGTGCAGCTAAAGCAGGAGAATATCCCTCAGGAATATAGACTGAAAAATCCTCAACAATGTATTGGAAAATAAAATTCAGTGACATATAACAAGACTAATATGCCACAGTCAAGTGGGGTGATCCAATAATTTGATGTCAGGCAGAGTTTATATTTGAAAGTCCATCAACGTAATCCACCATATTAACAGTTTAAAGAAGAAAATACACATGCCTGGGCCTCAGGTTGAGGCCAAGTGACTCAGTATCTTTGGGGACAGAAGCAGGACACCTGAATTTTAACACCCTCCCTGCCCCCCGGTGTTTCTGGAGATGTTTCAAGATCTACAACCCTTCAGGATAAAGATGGCCTTTCTTAGCTGGGCATGCAAGGCTCTTCATTAGCAGGTCCCTGCCTACCACTCTGCCCTCTTGGTCTCTCTCTTCCCTTTTAAAAAAATTTTTTAACATTTATTTCTTTTTGAGAGAGTCAGAGCATAAGTGGGGGAGGGGCAGAGAGAGAGGGAGACAGAATCGGAAGCAGGCTCCAGGCTCCGAGCTGTCAGCACAGAGCCCGATGTGGGGCTGCAACCCAGGAACCATGAGATCATGACCTGAGCTGAAGTTGGACGCTTAACCCACTGAGCCACGCAGGCGCCCCTCTCTTTTCCCTTTTAAAGCTGGGGAAATAGTCAACAACTTGGGGTTACCACCATCTTCCAAACATAGACCGTGCTACCCCGTCCACCTGTTCCAGATCCCTCTCTGGCCTTAGCTGAGCCCAGCCTAGCCTAGCCTTTGGCTTGCAAATTCTCATTCTTTTTTCATAACTTAACTCAAATGTCACCTTCTCTGGGACCCCTTCCCTGACCTCCCAGGCTCGGCCCAGTGCCCATCTTGGGGATCCCACAGTCACCTAGGGCTTTCCTCTCTCAGAACCCTGGTCAGACTGCATTTGGGCTTGTCTGTTACTTGTCCACTCGAGCCAGGTCTTTCACGCGGGGCCAACACAGAGTAAATAGGCGCCCAGTACTTAGCACTTAGCGGGAAGGCAAGGCGGTCCCTCAAACGACTGTACAGCAAAGGGAATTAAGCAACGGTCACCTCTGGCAATCCCTCCAAGGCCAAGTGGCTAGTGACAGATACCTGGAAACCCTCCTCCATTGCAAGAGGCTGACTGGGAGTTGGTTCTGAGCCTCATTCCCCAGCTGGACCTTACTTTTGGGTGGTCCTTTCATCTGTGTGGAGGCAGCAGTAAGCCTAGGGGCAAGATCCCGGAGGACTGTCTACTATCTATTGTAAGTGAGGGGGGAGGTGAGGCTAAAGGGATGACAGATGTGAGCCATTTCGCGACACTGCAGACTTAGAGCAGTGCTTCTCAATGGGAGGATTTTCCAGCCCAGGGACCGTTGCCAAAGTCTGGAGACAATTTTGATCATTACATTGGGGTGTGGGGAGGTGTGCTACTGGCCGCCCGTGGGTAGAGGGCAGGGGTACTGGTAAACATCCTGTAGTGCACAGAAGAGTCTTGCTCTGGCCCAGTTATCTAGCGCCGATGTCAATAATTTGAAGTTCAGAAACCCCGGATTACAGAAGCATGAGACATGGGGCTCACAACTGCCCTGGATGTGGAAGACATCTTGTCTGCCAAAATGGCCTAACTAATGGTATGGACTCACGTGCCTTTGCCCCATGAATGAACTGGGTAACCTGGAAGGTATGCAATGGGTAGTTGGTCTCACAGTTTTGTTTTGTTTTTTTTTTTAATTTTTAATGTTTATTTTTGAGAGAGAGAGAATGTGAGGGGGAGAGAGTCAGAGAGAGAGAGGGAGACACAGAATCCGAAGCAGAGCCCGACGTGGGGATCCAACCTATGAACTGTGAGATCATGACCTGAGCCAAAGTCAGACGCTTAACTGACTGAGCCACCCAGGCGCCCCAGTCTCACAGTTTTTGAATAATTAGTAGGTAAAGGTCTTNAAGCTCTTCTCCCATAGTCCCATTTACAGACTGTTTACAAATAAGTGACTTTGAAGCAAAACAACAACCCCAAATAGTCCCTAACAGGATAAGACTAAGTAGAGTTTCCTTTGACTTTTTAAAACAATTTTCTTTTTTTTCTTTTTAATTTTGTAAAAGTTCTCTTTACACCCAACACAGGGCTCGAACTCATGACTCCAAGATCAAGAGTCACCTGCTCTACTGGCTGGGCCTGCTGGGTACCTACTTCCCTTTGATTTTTATGAACCAATAGATCGAGTAAAGTAATCAGCACATAATTAGCATGCAAACGATGCTGCTTCTGAACTAGTTGAAGCCATTTTTTATTCAGATGATTTATTTCCCGAGCTTACTCCTTTTTTTACAGTTAGGGCAAAGGGTAAACTTTGGCTGCCTCTCCCCCTCTCGTACTGTGGATTATGGCTCTTTGAATTAATGAGGTTTTGCTCGGCTTTTCAGACGTCCAGCCAAGGTTCCGTTTCAACATTAAGGGAAGACTTTGAAACTAAGACCAAATCATGTGGGAAAAAAGCATACGTGTGTGAGATACATTTATATCTGCATTTATGTAATTCGAACTCCCGTGTGTGCGCACACACACACACGCCACGCTCAATGTTCTCCAGCAGTGGGGAGTCATGGGGGAGCCATGCCCAGCTCAGGAAGAGGGCATTAGACGGTACTTCCAGGATTTGGGCTTGCGTGCTGTGATTTGGGGAGGCTTTAAGGAAGCTGGGGCTTGCTCCAGATTAGACACTGTTGGGAAGCAGAGACACTTCTATGATTAGAGTTTCCAATAAATCTTATCTCGAAGGAAGGCAGACAAGAGCGAGGCTAAAGCAGCAGCAGCAGCCTCGCAGAGAAGCCAGGAGAGGGGGATGTTTGGCCATGTCAGCAGTTTAGACAACGTTCATGTTTTGTCTGGGCGCAGACATGATTAAGGAGTGGTCTTGATTTTGCCTTGGTCCCTTACTGTCACAGAGTGGCCTTGTCTGATGCTGCTGTTTGTTAAATTGTTTATGTTCAACAGGAGCACCCCAAGGCCATGCCGGCAGGGAGTGCTTTCCTCTTTCTCAATATATTATATTGTATTCGATTATATATATTATATTAATCATATGTTATACACACATATATGTATCTATATCCATGTTCCCATAACAGACTCAACTACAATTAACC
>NW_027528243.1:712983-713183 GCF_008692635.1 Crocuta crocuta
CCATGAAGTAAGGACATTCATGAGCACACCACGACACCATCCTTTTTAGCCTTGCCCTCATCCCACGGTTTTTCTCTCTTCCAACCTGCCCATCTATCTGTATCTCCATGTGCATCAGAAGATTTTCCTACTTGAGAATCACCTTGAGTATGGGGTCTCTCCCGGAGGGGGGGTGGATTGCATTTTGGCAGCTGCGGTGA
>NW_027528243.1:713325-715242 GCF_008692635.1 Crocuta crocuta
GGAAAAAAGGACAAAAGTTCTGGCTTAGCAAATGAGGGGGTAGGTAGGCACCCTGAAATTATACCATTCAGATTTTAGGCCACCTAGGTTTCTGGTTGAGGGTTGGGGGATGTCCAGGTTGATGGAGCAGAAGGTGTGAAACCAAACTTGTGACCACACTGGGGGCCCCGCCATCCCCTGGCTCGCTAGCTGGCTGCCATCTCACAGATTGGAAATGGGAGCTATGTGTGCGAATGTGCTGGTGGACTCTCAGGACGGAGGGAGTGTCCAGAAAACAGTCCCTTGGACAATTCCTCTAGAAAGTCTTCCCTGACCCCTCCATTGGATGAGGTCATCCCTATATGGTCTCTTTCAAATCAGTCCTTTGGGGTCAGATAAGACTTTGGTTCCTAACCTGGTTATGCCATGCTTCTTGGTTTCTCTAAGAAAGAAACCTTGTTTCTATACTTTTGTTTTTATTTTTTTATTTTAGAGAGTGGGGAGGGATAGACAGACAGACAGACAGACACACACACACACACACACACAGAATCTAAAGCAGGCTCCATGCTCAGCTCAGAGCCTGACGCAGAGCTTGAGCCCATGACCCTGGAATCATGACCTGAGCCGAAATCAAGAGGTGGTTGCTCAACTGACTGTTTCTACACCTTTAAAGAGGTGCTAAAAATAGTGTCCTCTTTGTGAGATTTGTTGTGAAAGTGAGAGAAAATTGCACAATTCCTGACACATAGTAGGTGCTTAAAACATGGTAGCTCCCATCGTTATCACCATCAACACCATCATCGTCACCACCATCATCACCATCACCATCAGTCTGCTGGTGCTCAATTGAGTGCTCAGCAATGAATAAGAAGGGTGAGGAATGTGCCCTGACAAGATGAGTTGTCCACAAAGGCCACGAAAGGAAGTCTTCCCTCCCTTCCTACCCATATCCTCTGTCCCCTCTTCCCTCAGCTGAGGGCTGGCATGGTCTCCCCTCATCAAAAATCTACGCTTAGCTAAGATTAAGGTTGTAACAGGGAGTCTGGTTTGAAGCAGAAGGAATAAATCTCTAAGGGGGAAATAAGTACCAACCAGTGGCTGGGAAAGAACCGGATGGGGAAGATTCACCTCAGTACCTCAGTGTCCTTCAAATCCCAGCCTACTCTACACACACGAAAAAAGTGAGTTTTAGTCAGGAAGAGTTATGAAAGTAACATGGTCCTAGTAGGACATGGTCATTGCCACGCTGCTATGACACGCTGCCAGTGGAACTTCCAGACTTTTGAGTTAAGATTTCCCTGATCTTTGCTCCTTAGACTTCGTTAAAAAGTTAATATTCTGTAAACATATTCATAAATGCAGGCTGGTCTTTCAAGGACCTTTAAGGGGATCCCTTGTGTAATCTCACTTTGTAATTTGCCTAATTTGTATTTTTGGTTAAAAAAAAAATAAAAGCCTTCAGGGGTACCCAAGTGGTTCAGTTGGTTGAGCCTCCAACTCTTGATTTTGGCTCAGGTCATGATCTCATGGTCTGGTTTATGAGTTCAAACCCCGAGTCGGGTTCTTTGCTGACAGCTCGGAGCCTGCTTGGGATTCTCTCGCTTACTCTCTCTCTCTGTCCCTCCTGTGCGTGCACGTGCATGTACACGCTCTCTCTCTCTCTCTCTCTCAAAATAAACAAGAGGCGACTGGGTGTTTCAGTCGGTTAAGCGTCCGACTTCAGCTCAGGTCATGATCTCATGGTCGGTGGGTTCGAGCCCAGTGTTGGGCTCTGTGCTGACAGCTCAGAGCCTGGGGCCTGTTTCCAAGTCTGTGTCTCCCTCTCTCTCTGCCCCTCCCCTACTCGTGCCCTGTTTCTCTCTCTCTCTCTCAAAAATAAACATTAAAAAAATAAATAAAATAAATATTAAAAATCCCTTATGGATTCTTTTCTCC
>NW_027528243.1:715278-715585 GCF_008692635.1 Crocuta crocuta
TGCCTAGAGGTTCCTTGAAAACAGGGGGCAACATCTGGTTTTAATAGAAGCTACGTTTCATCCACTGCTTTCTACAAGCCACACACCACGTTTTGTCTCTTTTTCTTCTGCCAACTTTAAAATTGTTTTGAAATAAGTACAGACTCACAGGAAGTTGTGAAGATAGTACAGATTGTGTGTTCTTTGCCTGGTTTGCCGCAGCGGCTAACTCTTCTGTTAGTGTAGCGTAGTAGCAAAACCAGGAAACCAGCACGGGTACAGCGCGCACGTGTGTAGTACTGTGTCATTTTACCACGTGCGTAACCCC
>NW_027528243.1:715822-716118 GCF_008692635.1 Crocuta crocuta
CCTCACCCCCCCACGACCAAGATGCCACAGAATTCTCCCCTGAGCTGCTTTTGTATAGTCCCCCGCCCTCCATCCCTCACCCCTGGAAACTACTAATCTGTTCTCCAGTCTCTGTAATTTTGTTGCCTCGAGAATGCCCTATGAATGGAATCACAAGGTCTGTGGCCTTTATTTATTTATTTAAAAATTTTTTTTAATGCTTTATTTATTTTTGAGACAGAGAGAGAGACAGCGTGAGCAGGGGAGGGTCAGAGAGAGAGGGAGACACAGAATCCAAAGACAGGCTCCCGGCTCTG
>NW_027528243.1:716126-716362 GCF_008692635.1 Crocuta crocuta
AACAAATCCTCCCTTCCCTGAAGCTCCACGGCCAGCTCACCAAAATGTCCTGTTGAAGGCACTTCCCAAAAGCGTCTAGACTCTTCTGCTGCCTTCCAGCTTCCCCATACCTTATGGATGGAGGCTTCCAACTTTGCATCTCCCCACATCCACTCTTGGCTGCCCCCCGCCCCCCGCAAAGCCAATACAAACCTGATTCTGTCCCCTTCTGTGGCTCCTCAAAGAAAAGCTCTAAG
>NW_027528243.1:716427-716754 GCF_008692635.1 Crocuta crocuta
GCCCGAATGCTTCTCACGGCCTGGGAGGCCCCGCCTGTCTGGCCCCTCCTTGCCTCTCTCCCGGAATTTGTGTTGAGCCTCTCTCTCCTTACGTCACCCAGCTCCCGATCCTGGCCCGCTTCCTGTTTGTAGAAAGCACGCCGCGTGGCCCCCCAGCTCTCACTCGTCGCATCCCCCACAAACCAGCCTTTCCTCCCTTCCCGCCTCTCCGCCCAGCCAAATCCTGCTCACCCTCTGGGTGTCACCTTTTCAGGACAGCCTTCCCCGACCCCTGCCTTGAGCGAGGGCCTTCCTATTAGTCTCTTTCAAAGCATTACGCATAATTAC
>NW_027528243.1:716861-719414 GCF_008692635.1 Crocuta crocuta
GTAATTAACTAGTTTTTCACGAAATGAGTGAGTCTCCGTCGCCTCCACTGAGCTGGCTGTGGGCTCCCCCGAGGGGCCCCTGGCCGTCTAGTTGGCCGTCGGACCTCCAGCTGCCAGAGACGCACCAGATTCCTGTGCAGTACGGGAGCGAAGGGAGGTAGCGCCAACTGGGCCCAAGTTACTGTGGCTTTAAAAGACAGGGAGGAGCTTCTGGAGCCCCGTGGGGAGGGGGGGGTGCCCAATGACACACTGCTCTACAGCTGGCTGTTGAGGAGGCCTCACTGTGAGCTTCCCCCGGCCCCTCTCTTCCCTCTTCAAGCCTTCCTTCTCGGGTGAGAGGCCCTGCGAAGGGAGAAGGTTTTTATGAAGTGCTAGGGACCCATTTTTGAGTCTTCTATGTCTGCAGAATGTTGGCAGTTTCTTCGGGACACTTCGATTTCGGGTTTGGCAGCACTAACTGGAAAGCATCTGTGGGTCTTTAAGGAGGAGGGTGTGGCCTCCTGGCAAAGAGNCCTCCCGTCCCCTGTCCCCCCTCCTCCAGCTTCTGCTGCAGGCTCCAGAAGGCTCAGAGCCTGCCCCGTCCACCACCACTGTGCCTCCGGCGCCCAGCACGCAACAGGCACTTGATAAATATTCATGAAGTGAAGGGATGGGGAAGGAGCGAATGAATGAATGAATGAACAAATGAATGGTTAGGCAAGTTGCCAAAGGTCCCGCAAGCTGCCTGGAAGCCATGACTGGCTGGCCTGAGTCTATGTTCTCGTCCCCTGCCCGGGCTCTCTGGCCCCTCATCCCAGACTGACAGCAAGCCCNCTTTCAACACTCGGCCATTATCAGCGTTCACAAGCGCTTCCTAGGCACCTCCTGGGCCGGGCCGCAGGCTAAGCCACGGGAATACAAGGAGACCGAGGGCGTAGTCCCTTCCTCTAACTGGAAGTAATAAGGTCGGGAAAGGAGGAAGGCAAGGAAAAAGACCTTCTTTTGTGGCCTGCTTTACAATTTACCACGTGTTTTCATTTTTCCGTTTAATCTTCCAAATTTGTTTGCAGGTGATGAAATGGAGTCTCAGAGAGGCCAAACCATCGGCCTGAGGTCACACAGCATATTAAGACCAGGCCTCACGGTAACCTGATTTTAAATTCGAGGCCATTTCTTCTATAAAGAATTGCCTCTCTGTGACTGCCAGGAACCCCTCGTTGAGATAGGTAAGAATTGGAGACAATATCAGTGACTTGACTACCCACTAGCATCTCCGCATGGATTACTAGAGCCGGGCCCAAAAGAAGGGGATAAACAGAAGAACAGAAAGGGCTTTTTTCTTTTTTAAATGTTTATTTATTTTTGTGAGAAAGAGCTCAAGCGGTGGAGGGGCAGAGAGAGAGGGAGACACAGAATCCGAAGCAGGCTCCACGCTCCCCGGCTGTCAGCTCAGAGCCCAACGTGGGGCTTGAACTCACGAACTGTGAGATCATGACCTGAGCTGAGTCTAAGAATTGACACTCAACCGACTGAACCACCCAGGTGCCCCAGAAAGGTCTTTTCTTTTTCAATTACACTTTTTATTTTGACCTAGGTTCATACACAGTTGTATGCAGTAGTACAGAGAGATCCCATATACCTTTTATCCAGTTTCTCCGACGGTAGCATCTTGCAAAACTATAGCCTGCTTTCATATCCGGGGTGCGGACATCAGCATGGTCGAGGCACAGCACATTTCCATCGCCACGGGGATCCCTCGTGTGCTCCTTTTATAGCCACACCCACTTCCCTGCCACCTCGACTCCCTCCTCAACTCTGGCGACCACTAATCTGTTCCCATTTCAAGAATGTTCTCTGAGTAAAATCATAGAGTACGCACTTCTCGGCTTTTTCCACTCAACAGAGTTCTCTGGAAGTTCATCCGGGCTGTTTCATGTGTCGACTTGACTCCTTTCCGTGGCTGAGTGGTTTTCCATGGTGTGGATGCATCTCTGTGGTCTTAACCTGCTGGGGGACACCTGGGCCCATTCTGGCTTTGGGTTATTATGAATAAAGATGCTATGAACATTCGCGTACAGGTGTTTGTGTGAATGTAAGTTTTTATTTCTCTGGGATACATGCCCAAGAGTATAACTGCCGGATCATACGTTAGTTGCATGTTTACCTTAATTTTTTAAAAATATTTTATTTATTTTTGAGAGAGAGACAGAGTACGAGCAGGGGAGGGGCACACACACACACACACACACACACACACACAANCAGGCGCCCCTGTGTTTACCTTTTTAAGAAGCTGTCAAACTGCTTTCCAGAGCGGCTGTGCCATTTTACAACCCCGCCAGTAACATGGGAGTATTTCAGTTTCTTTAAGTCCTCACCAGCCTTGAGCGTTGTTACTACTTTTTAAAAGTAAATCTATGCCCAGCGTGGGGCTCGAACTCATGACCCCAAGATGGAGAGTCACATGCTCTATGGACTGAGCCAGCCAGGTGCCCCATTTTGTTGTTTGTTTTGACCTTTCTGATAGGTATTATGTTGTGGTTTTAGGTTTCATTTTCCTAACGGCCGGTGATA
>NW_027528243.1:719919-722157 GCF_008692635.1 Crocuta crocuta
GCCTTTTTTTTTTTTTTCAGAGTATAAAACTTATTCCTTTAAATTCAAGTTAGTGAACATACAGTATTGGCTTCAGGAGTAGAACCAAGTGATTCATCACTTACATAGTACACCCAGCGCTCATCCCAACACGTGCCCTCCTCCATGCCCATCACCCATTTAGCCCAGCCCCTCACCCACCTCTCTCCATCAATACTCCGTTTGTTCTCTGTATTTAAGAGTCTCTTATGGGAGGTGCCTGAGTGGCTCAGTCGGTTAAGTGTCCAACTCTTGATCTCAGCTCAGGTCATGATCTTGGGGTTTGTGGGATTGAGCCCCGCATTGGGCTCAGTGCTGAGCATGGAGCCTGCTTGGGATTTTCTCTCTCTCTGTCTCTCTGCCCCTCCCCCATATGTATGCTCACTCTCTCTTTCAAAATAAAGAAACTTAAGAAAAAATTTTTAAAAAATTAAGCAAAGAGTCTCTTATGGTTTGCCTCCCTCTCTGTTTTTATCTTATTTTTCCTTCCCTTCCCCTGTGTTCATCTGTCGTGTTTCTTAAATTCTACATCTGAGTGCATATGGTATTTGTCTTTCTCTGACGTATTTTGCTTAACATCATACACTCTAGTTCATCCACATAGTTGCAAATGGCAAGATTATATATATATTTAAATATATTATATATAACATATATAAATGATATATTATATATATAAAAATCATGTGCCCTTTGAATCTGCATTTTTGTATCCTTTGGGTAAATACCTAATAGTGCACTATTACCAACATTACCTTGATTCCAAAGCCAGACAAAGACCTCACTAAAAAGGAGAATTATTGGCCTCACTAAAAAGGCCAATATCCTTGATGAGCCTAAATGCAAAAATTCTCAACAAGATATTAGTGACTCAAATTNAAAGCATTTGACAAAATACAGTGCCTTTCTTTTTATTTATTTCTTTTAATATTTATCTCTTTTTGGAGGAAAGAGAGAACGTGAGTGGGGGAGGTGCAGAGAGAGAAGACACAGAATCCGAAACGGGCTCCAGGCTCTGAGCTGTCAGCACGGAGCCCGGCTTGGGGCTCGATCTCACAAACTGAAATCATGACCTGAGCCGAGGCTGGTCACTTAAACGACTGAGCCACCCAGGCGCCCCTACGGTGCCCTTTCTTGAGAAAAACCCTCAACAAAGTAGGAATAGAAGGATCATACCTCAACACCATACAGGCCATATATGAAAGGCCAACAGCTAATATCCTCAGGGGGGAAAACAGTTTCCCCCTAAGGACAGGAACACGACAGGGATGTCCACTCTCACCACTGCTGTTCAGCACAGGACTAGAAGTCTGAACCTCAGCAGACAACAAAAAGAAACAAAAGGCATACTGGTAAGCAAAGAAGAAGTCAGACTTTCACTGTTTGCAGATGACACAATACTCCACGTGGAAAACCCGAAAGCCTCCATCAAAGAGCTGCTAGAACTGATCCATGAATGCAGCAAAGTCGCAAGATATAAAATCAATGTACAGAAATCGGTTGCATTTCTATACACCAATAATGAAGCGGCAGAAAGAGAAATCAAGGCATCGATCCCCTTTACAATTGCAACAAAAGCCATAAGATACCGAGGAATAAACCGAACCAAGGAGGGAAAAGATCTATATGCCGAACCTGTTTTTTTAGTACTTATCGCCCATCTGTATATCTTCTTGGCTGAAATGTCTGTTCGTGTTATTTGACCATTTTCTAATTGGACTGTGTGTTTTTCTGCAGTTGAGTCTGAGAGCTCTTCGTATGTTCTAGATACTTGTCCTGTGTTGGATATGTGGTTTGTAAATATGTTCTCCCAGCTGGTAGCTTGTCTCTTCATCATCTCTACAGGGCCTTTCAGAAAAGGATGGGAGGAGAGGAGACAAGTGCATGTACTTCGTTTCCCTGCAAGTAGAAGCTGCCACAAGGGGGCGCCTGGGCTGCTCAGTGAGTTGAGTGTCTGACCAGCTCAGGGCATGATCTTGTGGGTCATGAGTTCGAGTCCCGGGGCAGGCTCTGTGCTAACAGCAAGGAGCCTGGAGCCTGCTTTCAGATTCTGTGTCTCGCTCTCTCTTTTCCCCTCCCCCGATTGCACTCGATCTCTGTCTCTCTCAAGAATAAATAAACATAAAAAAAGAAAGACGCCACCATAGGAAAGCTTTGTTTGGTAAGGGAGGCAGGAGCGAGAGGAAGAGATCTGGGATGCAGATTTATAACCCTGCCTAG
>NW_027528243.1:722412-723073 GCF_008692635.1 Crocuta crocuta
GTGGGAAGCCTCAAGGAGCTGGTGGAAGCCCCCAAACATGGCCTTGACCCCACGTACCCAGCTGGATCATCCTGAGGCTTCAGATGGCTTGGGGAGGTCCCCCCAGCAGCCTTGGCCGGGGTTCCCGAGTGAGTCGGCCACCTTCCCAGCAGCCGACACGTGGCACCTGGCATTAAGGAATTGGCACGTGGGCCTTCCAGGGAGCCCAGGGGCTGTGGCCACGGCTGGTTGGTTCCAAGTATGAACTTGGCCCCTTCAGCCTGTCCTTCTTCCCCTAAGCCCCCGGGGCCCCACAGTGAGACTGAGCCCCTGCCTCCAAATGCAGAGATTACGCTGGACAAGGCTGCTCAGAGTGGCAGGAGGAAGCAAGCTTTTTCAGTCAGTTTTTATGAAATTTTTGTTCGAGGAAAAGTCTCGTTCACTGCAAAGGAGCTCGCCGGACACCAGGAGCTATTCATTCATCAGATAACATCGGGTACCAGGCGCTGTGCAAGGCACCGCAGGTACGAGGTGGATGAGGTCCCGTCTCCCAAGGAACTTTCCAGTGGAATTATCTGGGGGGATCTTTCCCTTCTCAGTGAACAACGCTTAGCAATGGTGCAAGCCTTGGGGTCAGGCTTCCAAATGGGTAGTCCGGCGTTCTCAGCCCGGCCTCCACCTC
>NW_027528243.1:723337-726801 GCF_008692635.1 Crocuta crocuta
TCTTGGCCTTCTATTTCTTCATTTAAAAAAAAAAAAGTTTATTTATTTATTTTGAGGGAGAGAGATAGAGAGTAAGTGGGGCAGAGAGAGGGGGAGACAGAGAATCCAAAGCAGGCTCCGCACGTCCGCGCAGAGCCCGATGCCGGGCTCGAGCCCACAAACTGCAAGATCATGACCTGAGCTGAAACCAAGGGCCAAACACTTAACCGACTGAGCCACCCAGGCGCCCCCTTCTTGGCCCTTTTCTAAGATCTACTGAAAATGACTCTCTAGGCCTTCTGTCTGCCTGCCCTTCTGCCCTTGGGGGAACCAAGCACTGACTCATTCAGTCAGGGTCTCTGCAATTGCTCTTCCTTCTGATATAGCGCCCTTCCTGTGGCTGGCTGAGTCCTCCTNTCATGGTCTCACCATCTGTGGGTTCGAGCCCCATGTCTGGCTCTGTGTTGACAGCTCAGAGCCTGGAGCCTACTTCAGATTCTGTGTCTCCCTCTCTCTCTCTGCCCGTCCCCTGCTTGCGCTGTGTGTCTCTCTGTCCCTCAAAAACGAATAAATGTTAAAAGAATTTTTTTTAAGTCACAACCACACCCTCGTCTCTCCATATCACAACCATAGGGTCGTTCTTCACAGCACTCGTGGGTGTTTGCAATTTAACTTCCTTCTTTCTTGCCTCTCCCAACCATTAAATTGTAAGTTTCCCAGGGACAGGGGCTCTGTGTTGTTCGCTGTCGGACCTCTGGTGCTTACACTAGTGCCTGACACAGAGGTGTTCCGTGAATGTCAGCTAACTACCCGGTTGAGTGACTGGAGGCGACCTTGGGGGCTCTACCTGTTAAACAAGTGCCCAGGTGATCCTGATGCTCACTAAAGTTTGACAACCATGGTCAAGAACCAGATGTAGAGAAGGAGGAGACTGGGCTGAATGCGGTTGTGCTCCAGACGCTCCCCTCTTAAAAATTTTCCCCACTATCATGTGATGTGGCTTCTTTCCCTATAAGGGGTTGGGGCAAGGCAGGCAAAACCACTGGTTATTTGGAGTTGCTGGTGAAGACGGTTTCCATTCACTGAGGTCCAGGTCTAATAACTGAAATATTTAAAAACATTTTAAAAAAGGGGCGCCTGGGTGGCTTAGTCGGTTAAGCGTCTGACTTCAGCTCAGGTCATGATCTCGCGGTTCGTGGGTTCGAGCCCCGCATCGGGCTCTGTGCTGACAGCTAGCTCAGAGNAATAAATAAAACATTAAAAAAATTAAAAAAAAACATTAAAAAAATGTTTATTTGCTTTTGAGAGAGAGCGAGTGAGAGAGCGAGAGCGAGGAGCAGAGAGAGAGGGAGACCAGAATCCGAAGCAGGCTCCAGGCTCCGAGCTGTCAGCACAGAGCCCAACACGGGGCTCGAACTCACCAGCCGTGAGATCATGACCTGAGTGAAAGTTGGACGCTTCACCAACAGAACCACCCAGGCTCCCCGATGGAAATATTTTTAAATATCAGTCTCAGAGTGGATGACAGCATACTTATGCCTTTGCAATCCACTCCTGACCTACAGTCGCAACAAGAACCCGCGTGATCCCCTTGTGTGCACCGAAGTTAGTGGTAGAGATTTGGGAATCAGGGTGAAGCCCGTCTAGTACGGTGTTTTGAAACCCACCACAGCGACGCACGACGCACACAAGCTGCACGTGCCTAGGGAAACGTGGGCTTTGGTGCATCCCTTGCCCAGCTCTGTGCCCTCCCTTGTGACCCCCACATTTATAGCTGGATCCAGATTGCCCAGAGGAACGAGCTCCTTTGCAAACACATGGGTTCCCGGTCCCGCCCCACGTGATGTGTCTATCGCTTTGGCCCCTGGCATCAGGCTCGGGTAGAGAGGCAGGGGTATAAAAGGGGATCTGGAGACACTGGAGTGCGAGGTGGACAGTAAGCGGGTGGCAGCAGGCGGAAGTGCTGAGTGTCCCTGAGGCAACGCGCTCTGTAAGCCCGGCCCGGAGCGCATGTGCCACGATTTCCCGCTTATGGCTTTGCACAAGCAAGCCTTACATCAAAGACAGCCAGAGCCTGTCCCCCGCAGACCTGGCCCCGGGCGGAACGATAGGACGAGGAGAGCAATGAGGCCGGTGTCACCCAGCTCTATGTTGGAGAGGTGCTAATAGGCTCTTTGGACTCCGGGTCGCCCACAGTTCGTCATCTGTCAGCCCCTGCTCGCCAGGGCCCCAAAGCCTGTGGCTCTTTGCAGATGGGGTCCCCAGGGTCCCGGAGGAAGGCGGTGGCGACCAACAGCAGCGGGCTCTGTTTCGCCGTGTAGCTGGCCTCACCCTGAGCTGACTGCTTACTCTCTCCTTACGGTTTTTGTTACAGCCACTAAAGAAGGGTTTGTTTTTGTCTTTAAAAATTCGTCCAAGGGACACCCAAGATTCTATTTAGGGAAAAACCAAACGCTCCATGGTGTGAATTTACTAGGAGTTCTGGGAGCTTCTTTTGGTCTTGTTTGTGAAGGTATCCCCCTTTGATGCACAGGGCATCAAAATAAGCCGGAAGTGTTTTGTAAAAAATTTTTTAATGTTTATTTATTTTTGAGACAGAGACAGAATGTGAGCAGGGGAGGGGCAAAGAGAGAGGGAGACACAGAATCTGAAACAGGCTCCAGGCTCTGAGCTGTCAGCCCAGAGCCCGATGCAGGGCTCCAACTCACAAACCGTGAGATCATGACCTGAACCGAAGTCGGATGCTCAACCGACAGAGCCACCCAGGCGCCTCAAAATGGATGTTTAAGAACAGATTACAGGGCTTCTCTGCCAGTTTTGAAGAGCAGCTGGAGCCAAGAGGACATCCTTAGAAGGTCAGGTTGGTGAAAAATGTCTTAATGCCCTTCCGGATAGAAAGAGTGTTTAAAGAGGGGCGCCTGGGTGGCTCAGTCAGCTGAGCATTTGACTCTTGATTTTGGCTCAGGTCACGATCCCAGGGTCACGGGATCGAGCCCCCTCCGGTCAGTCTCTCACTGATNAAACTAATGAAAGCAAGAAGATAGAGGAGGAGCAGATCTCAGGAGAGGAGTCAAGTCTTCATTCCTGGCCCGCGTAGGACTCCCATCTGGAAAAAGAGCAGACTTTTGGTCACTGTACTTGCAGCGTTGCCAAACGGCCCTGGGTGAAGACTGGAGGGGGTGGGTCATCTTCTGGTTACTTCCCCTCCGGCTTAGCTCACGTCCGGAGGACATGCGAGGAAAATGTGTTCCAGTCAGGGTGGCGGTCGCTCTGCTCTATCAAAGGAATGGGTCGGCTGGTAGCGGACGCGGCCACGGAAAACACCACAGATGGGAATTACTACCATTTACCCAGGGCTCACTCTGTGCTCAGGCCCCGTCCCCAGGGCTCTCCCTAGATAATCTCAGTGAAACTTCACGTCACCTCTCCGAGGTAGGGACCGCTGTCAGCTCTGTTTTGCAGAGAAGCTACAGAGGCGGAGGACC
>NW_027528243.1:726808-728237 GCF_008692635.1 Crocuta crocuta
TGTGGGGGTGGGGGTGCGCATGGGAGAAGGCGTCTTTAGGCTTTGCCCCGGGAAGGGAGATGAGGGGACTCTCTGCAGAGAGCACTGATGCCACTCCTTACCCTCCACTCGCATCGCCTCCTCCATAGAAAGCTCGCCACCAGTTGCTAGCTTTAAGAACTGCTCATTTTTAGGGGCGCCTGGGTGGCTCGGTCCATTAAGTGTCCGACTCTTGATTTCGGCTCAGGTCGTGATCTCACGGTTCATGGGTTCATGTTGGGCTCTGCACTGACAGCGAGGAGCCTAGTTGGGAATCTCTGTTTCTCCCTCTCTTTCTGTCCCTCCCTGCTTGTGCTCTCTCTCTCTTTCTTTTTCTCTCTCAAAATAAATAAAAATTTTTAAAAAGCTGTTCTTTTAAAAATCCATTCGAGCAACTTCTTTCTTAGTCCAGGCTTTAGACAGCAGGGCAGCAGGCCTGTTCGTGGGATGTCTGCTACATTTTTTGGCCCCTTGAGAGAAGGTATAGGTTACTGTCAGTGAAGCCTCCCTTCCTACCGGGCTCTGAAGGTGGGTGGTCAGCGATAATTATCACCACTGGGCTCATTATCAGCAGAGAAATGCCTATTATTAGAGGCAATTAGGCCTCTGGCTTGTGGTCCTTCCTTTTCAGCAACTGGCCTTCTCCACCCTCCAGGGACGCCTGCTCAGAGTGGCTCCTGCCAGGTTAGCAAGCCCAAGACGTTCCGACTTCCGGTTGCCGCGACGGTAGGGAAGAACACTCGGGAAAGAAAATGATTCTCTCTTGGCCTGTGGTGTGTCCATTGGCAGATTTAGGCAGGCCCAGAACAGAAGGTTAATTGAAAAAACAAACAGCTTTCTTGAGGTATGATTCACGTAACATGTAATTCAACCTAATTGTTTCTCGCTTTTTGTTATGGACATTTAAACGCATATACAGAAGTAGAGAGAACGGTAGCATGAACCCTCATGTCCACACCTCACAGCTTCAACAGTGAACAATTCATGGCCAATCTCGTATCCCTCCTGCTGCTCCCTGTGCCTCACGACCCCACCCTCCCATCACTGGGAGTATTTTATTTTTTAAATGTTTATTGATTTATTGTGAGAGAGATAAAAATTTTTTCATGTTTTTATTTATCATTGAGACAGAGAGAAACAGAGCATGAGGGGAGGAGGGGCAGAGAGAGAGGGAGACACAGAATCCGAAGTAGCTCCAGGCTCTGAGCTGTCAGCACAGAGGGGCAGAGAGAGAGGGAGACACAGAATCCGAAGTAGCTCCAGGCTCTGAGCTGTCAGCACAGAGCCCAATGCGGGGCTCAAACCCCTGAACTGGGAAGTCATGACCTGAGCTGAAGTCGGACGCTTAACTGACTGAGCCACCCAGGTGCCCCTGGGAGTATTTTAAAACAAATCCCAGACAACACACCTT
>NW_027528243.1:728259-735606 GCF_008692635.1 Crocuta crocuta
ATTCCCTGAAAATAAGCAGAGGTGTGTGTGTGTGTGTGTGTGTGTGTGTGTGAGCATTTTGCGAGGCGGCCACCAGGGGAGTGCAGGCCTCCGCGGGTGTGCTCCTTGGGAGGAGGAAGGGGAAGACGGAGAGAGGTATATGACCCCAGAGACGCTTTGAGTCCATGGTCCAGGCGAAGGGTCTGAATGAAACAGCCCCGGCGTTCAGTCACCAGTCCTGGGCGGCAGGTGAGCGGGGAAGATTGCTGAATGGCGTGAGGTCTGATGTGCAAGCCTAGCATTCTGGCCTGTGCTCTATGCAAACTCAGGAGGTAGCAGAGTGTCAGCTAGGTCCGGACCCCCCCAGTCCCCCCATATACCTGGGTGGTTGGTGTTAAGCATCAGATTCCTGGGCCCACCCTTCAGGATTCTGAGTCAACAGGTGTGTGTGTGGTGGGGGTGGGGTGGGGGGGACTCCCTTTNGCGGGCCCACTTATAACCCCTCTGCCCATGGGTCATTGTAAGAATTCGGTTAGATGGGGGCGTCTGGGTGGCTGAGTCGGTTAAGCCTCCTGACTCCTCATCTCAGCTCAGGTCATGATCTCATGGTTGGTGAGTTGGAGCCCTGTGTCGGGCTCTGTGCTGACAGCTGCTTGGGATACTCTCTGCCTCCCTCCCTCTCGGCTGCCCTCCGCAACTCATGCTGTCTGTCTCAAAAATAAATAAATAAACTTAAAAAAAAGATTTAGGTTAGATAATATATATAAAGTACACGCAGAGTGCCTTACGTAGAGAGTAATGCCTAGTTGGATGCTGGTCTTTATTTTGTTTAAAAAAAAAAAGGACCTTGGAAGGGCTCCCTTTATGTCCCTCGGGATTATAAAGGTTAATTGTCATGTTCCTACAATCAAAGAGATTTTAAAAACAGTATCAAAAAGTTTATCTGACTCGTGGGTCCCTTGGGTTCTTCTGACTCTGAGGGACAGAAATGAAGCTCAGAAAACTGACGGGCTCAGGTCACGTTATCACACTGCAGGGGACAGGGTGGCCCTGGAAAGTTCTTTCTGTAGGTGCCTCCTGGCCACCGGAGGGTCTTGTTATCTCCGTTGTTTGGAACATGGTGCCTCTGTCAGGAAACTCTCTGATAGCGAAGCCAGCCCGATTTAGCAAATATGTTTCCTTAAGCCACGCTGAAGATCCCATGAGAGAATGTGGACGAATCTCACTTGTGGGAAAAGAGCTGAGAGCTCACGCCCAGCCGTCGGGGGAGCAGGCAGCGGTGACATTAGCCTCCTCTCTTGCACACTAGGGCTCACTGTAGCCCAGCGGCTTTTTCTAGCTTCAAAACTGTGGTGGCTTTTGGGGACGCAGGGCTGTGAGGCACCCCTGCTAGAACTGGATTTCTTTCTTTTTTTTTTAAGTTTATTTATTTTGAGAAAGAGAGAAATAGAGAGAGAGAGAGAGAGAGTGTGTGTGTGTGTGTGTGTGAGAGAGAGCAGGGGAAGGGCAGAGAGGGAGAGACAGAATCCCAATCAGGCTCCGCGCTGGCAGCACAGAGCCCGAGGCAGGGCTCGAACTCACAAACGGTGAGATCATGACCCGAGCGGAAACCAAGAGCTGGACGCTTAACCGACGGAGCCACCCGGGTGCTCCCAGGCTGAATTTCTTTATAGGAGGGAAAGGCCCCGCTAGACTTCAAACTCCCTGAGCACAAGGCCCTGTCTAGGCCCCACCAGAAAACTGTAGCCTCCACCCAGGACCCCCCAGCTTTAACCCGGGATGATCTGCCCAAGAACCCCGAGGCTTATGGTTATGTCTCAACTCCCCCACCCCAGCCCTTTTCAAGGCGATTGGACACGTTCTTGGCTGCCACCCTTGGTTTTCGACCCTACCTCCTCCCTGAGCGTCTGCCCGGTATCTGGCTTTTCAGGTCTTACCTCTTGTTGCCGGCTCTGCACTAGCCCTTGGAAATTAACAACCGAACGGGGCCTTCCTCTCCGCCCCCCGCCCCCGCAGGCCCTCTGGTCTTCCAGGAGACAGCTCAGACTTTTGCAGGGGGACTTCAGGTAATTGTCCTGCCTCAGGGCCTCCTGCTCAGAGGAGCTTACAAGGTCCCTTCCACCTCCAGAGGGGTGACAGGACAAGCTGTGGATGCAAATGAGCGGGCACCAGAGGGCACTTGCTGTCCAGGCCACTGCTAATGGGTGACCAGTGAGATGAGTGAGTGACTCTCCCTTCTCCCTGTCCAACTGTGCTGAAGGATCCAGGGACGGGGCAGTGGCCTCTAGGCAATGGAAGGAATTTGAGGACAGGCGGGGGGGGGTTTTGTGTCTGTTCTGTGTTGGTTGACAAGCATGTAGGCCACTTTTCTTCCCAGAGGCCTCTGGGTGCAAGGTTCGTGGAAGCAGTGGTGGGGGCGGGGAGGAGGGTAGGCCTGAGGTATCTGTGACCTTCTTACAAGAGGGAAACCTTGACTGGTCAGAATCTTGGGGAAGGGACTTAGTGGGAATTCCTGGGAAACTGAGGCTCAAGCAGGCAGCATATTTTGTTGGAAGAATTACCAAAGTGCCCGAGGCCACCTTCCTGCCTTCGTGAACTCAGCCTGTGGCTGTAGTGAGCCTTTGTGTGGTCATTAAGCTTCCTGACTACCTGGGATCACTTCCCAAGCTGGGGATACACACCAACAGAGTATAAGATTGTGACCCCAGGGGGCGCCCGGGTGGCTCAGTCGGTTAAGCATCTGACCCTTGGTTTCAGCTCAGGTCATGATCTCACGGTTTGTGAGTTGGAGCCCTGTGTCAGGCTCCGCGTTGACAGTGCAGAGCCTGCTTAAGATTCTCTGTTTCCCCCTCTCTCTGCCTCTCCCCGGCTCACTCTCTCTCTTTCTCAATATAAATATTAACAACAAGATTGTGACCTCAGTAGATGTCCACGTTATCAGGCATTTGTGTGCATTTGTGTGTGTTGGAATGTTGATTTTTCTCCCAAAAAGAGAGTTAAGAAAAAATGTTTGAGGGAGGTCCAAGTAATCCAATCTTTATTTTCCTAGGAAATAGAGTCTTCCAACCTGAAACTCTTTTGGTCGGGGCCGACCTTGGCCCTGGGAAAATCGGTCAGAAAGCAGCATTTGAGAAGTACTGCCAAAGCCACCTCTTCCTCAGTGCCTTCAGACTGACTAACCTCAAGTTGCGTTTCTTTGTTCCTTTGAGTTTTCTCATGGGGAAGCAACCCAGTGGCTAACGGCTGGAGACAACTTTATAGGTGAGGTGGATGCCATGGGAGACACAGGATGCGAAGAAGAAAGCTTCTGCCAGCAAATAGCCTCTGGTGAGCCAGTTGAGGAGACAAAACACAAATGTACCATAGGACAGCCTGAGGCTTCTCAACAGATACGGTCCAGACCCTTATTCTGATCTCATGGGTCTAGGGTTGGGCCCAGGAATCTGTTTGATCACACTCCCCAAGAGACTCGTGATCAATGGCGAGTGGATTCTCCCTCCAAGCCTCAGGGTCCTTGGCACCATGTGACAGTCAGACCAGAGGATCCCCCAGAGCTCTTCCTGCTCTAACATTCTGAGGTTCCCCCAGGAAAGCCGACTAAACTAACCCAACGCGGTTGTTCAAGATGGGTACCAGACTTGAGCCGGCAAATAGCCTTCCAGGAGTTCAGAGGCGGAGAAGTCCTTTGCTGGGCTGGGGGTGAGAATGGCCTTTTTGTCATGGATGAGCACTAAGCTAGGCCTCCAGGGATAGAAGGTAGATGTGGAGAGGAGGAGGAATTCTCTGGCCAAAGGCTCAAGGCCATATAGTACTGCTTCTCTAGTTCTCTGTGTGCTCTTCTTATCTATGTGTGGAATGGAGAAGTTGAACGAAAATAAGGAGTTACACTGAGCACCAGCCAAGGCCTGAGCTCAGGTCTCTTGAAACTTCTTAGATCCTGTCCCTGACAAAGTCCAGGAACCCTCATTAGGCACTGACCCATTGCTGTTGTGGATACAGACTTAGTGAGGCCGTTCATTCATTCCACAAAGGTTTATTGAATGCCTACTTTGGCCTAGGTCTTGTGTTGAATGCCAAAGGTACAAAGATGAATAAGATATTGATATAAGAGACCTCAGTTTAAGGAGACATTTTCAACGTGATGAGCATGTTCAAGGATTTCTATAAAACAATAAAGTGCAAAAGAGGGACTGTAGTTGTGGGGAGAGGACAGGGAAGACCCTACACTGGGGGCAGGTTAGATTCACCAGGTTGGGGGAGGAGGAAAAGGGGAGCACTTTCTGGGCAGAGGTGGGATGGAAGGGTAAAATAGTATGACACATCAAAAATGAATTGGGGCAGTCTGTAGGCCTACGATTTGTTCCTTGAGGCCCCCAGGGGAAGAGGGAATGATGGGTGCCATTTAGCTGGGGCCATTGCTTGTGTCTTAGATGTTTACACTTCACCCCAAAGGCCCAAGGGAGACGGGGAGGTGCTTTGAAAGCAGGCATTGACTTGGGCAGATTTGAGTTTTAAAATGTTCCCTCTGATGGTTTTGTAGATGGTGGGGATAGGATGAATTGAATAATAGCAAAAGCACTTTTGAGAAGACTATTTCTCGGGACCAAGGAGAGTTGGTGAATTGGGGCAGCGCAATGGAGAGGGTGAGCTATGGGTGGATTGGGGAGCTCCTTAGGAGTTCAAATCTACACAGTTGATTAGTTGACAGTGGAAAGTTGAGGGAGAAGGTAGAACTGAGGATGACTTCCCAGTTCTTGCCTTGGAAAATTGGGGGGAGGGGGGAGGGGAGGTGTAGGAGATTGTGGATTAAGGAGAGAAGATGGGCTCGGTATTGGACAAGTTGAGTTTGAAGTACCCGTGGGACATCGAGGCAGAGATATCCAGTAGGCAGTTGGATAACAAAAAAGAGGCCCAGCGTAGAGGTGCTACCGAGAAGAGATTTCTGGGTTCTGTGTGGATTCTTTTCTTATGTACTCCTTTGCACTTGAAAAAAAACCTTTTAATTCCAGTATAGTTAACATACAGCATTATATTAGCTTCAGGTGTATAATACAGTGATTCAGCAATTTTATACATTACTCGGTGCTCATCAAGGTAAGTGTGCTCTTAATCCCTTTCACCCCTTTCACTCATACTCCCACCCCTCTCCCCTGTGGTGACCATCAGTCTGTTCTCTCTAGTTAAGTGTCTGCTTTTGGTTTGTCTCTTTTTCCTTTGTTTGTTTCTTCGTTTTGTTTTTTAAATTCCACACAGAAGTGAAATCATACAGTATTTGTCTTTCTCTGACTGACTTATTTCATTTAGTGTTGTACTCTCTAGATCCATCCATGTTGTCGCAAGTGGCAAGATTTCAATCTTTTTCTAACTGAGTATATTCCATTGTATATAGATCACTTCTTTATCCATTTATCTATCAGTGGTGGACACTTGGGCTGCTTCCATTATTTGGCTATTGTAAATAATGCTACAACAGGGGCGTCTGGGTGGCTCAGTTGGTTGGGCATCCAACTTTAGCTCAGGTCATGATCTTGCATTTCACGAGTTCGAACCCCGCGTCGGGCCCTGTGCTGACAGCTCAGAGTCTGGAGCCTGCTTCGGATTCTGTGTCTCCCTCTCTCTCTGCCCCACCCCACTTGTGGTCTCTCTCTTGAGCACACGCACTCTCTCTCAGGAATAAATGAACATTTAAAAAATTATTTTTAAAAATAAGAATGCTGCAATAAACATAGGGGTACCACATGTCTTTTTGAATTAGTGTTTCTGTATTCTCTGGGTAAATAGCCCATAGTGGAGTTACTGGGTCATATGGGAGTTCTATTTTTAATTTTTTGAGGAACCGTCATTCTGTTTCCCACACTGGCTGCACCAGTTTGCATCTCTACCCCAAAGTGCACAAGGATTCTTTTTTCTCCCCATCGTCACCAACACTTGTTGTTTCTTGTGTTTTAGAGTTTAGCCATTCTGACAGGTGTGAGGTGGTATGTCATGTGGCTTTGATTTGCATTTCCCTCATGATGAGTGATGTTGAGGATCGTTTCATGTGTCTGTTGGCCATCTGGATGTCTTCTTTGGAGAAATGTCTGTTCATGTCTTCTGCCCATTTAAAAATTTGTTTAAAAAATCTTTATTTTTGAGAGCGTGCACACGCACGAGCATGCGAGAGAGAGAGAGAGAGAGAGAGGAGAGAGAGAGAGAGAGAGAGGGAGAGAGACACAGAATCCGAAGCAGGCTCCAGGCTCTGAGCTGTCAGCACAGAGCCTTACCTGGGGCTTGAACTTGCGAACCGCAAGATCATGACCAGAGCCGAAGTCCGACACTAAACTGACTGAACCACCCAGGTGCCCCATTTTTGCCTATTTTTTTTCACATGTTTTATTTATTTTTGAGATAGAGACAGCGTGAGCAGGGGAGGGTCAGAGAGAGAGGGAGATACAGAATCTGAAACAGGCTCCAGGCTCTGAGCTATTCCTCAGCACAGAGCCCGATGCGGGGCTTGAACCCACAAACCATGAGATCATGACCTGAGCTGAAGTCGGACGCTTAACCGACTGAGCCACCCAGGTGCCCCCCACTTCTGCCTATTTTCAATTGGATTCTTTTTGTGTTGAATTGTATAAGTTCTTTATATATTTTGGATACTAACCCTTTATCAGATATGTCATTTGCAAATATCTTCTCCCATTCCATTGGTTGTCTTTTAGTTTTATTGACTGTTTCCATTGCTGTGCAGAAGCTTTTGATTTTGATGTAGTCCCAAGAGTCTATTTTTGCTTTTGTCTCCCTTGCCTCAGGAGACGTATCTAGAAAGACATTGCTATGGCCGATGTCAGAGAAATTACTGCCTGTGCTCTCTTCTAGGATTCTTATGATTTCAGGTCTCACATTTAGGTCCTTAATCCATATTGGGTTGATTTTTGTGTATGGTGAAAGAAAGTGGTCCAGTTTCATTCTTTGCATGTAGCTGTCTCCTTTCCCCAACACCATTTGCTGAAGAAACCGTCTTTTCCCCATTGTATATTCTTGCCTCCTTTGTCAAAGATTAATTGACCATATAATCGTGAGTTTATTTCTGGGCTCTCTATTCTGTTCCATTGATCCATGTGTCCATTTTTGTTCTTTGCACCCCTAATGCACTTCTAAGAACAGATTTTGGTGATATCCAACCTCGTATACTTTCTCCTTTCCAGCACCCTCATGTCTGCCGCTCATAAGATATCACATAGCCATTGAATTCCCATTATGCATAAAGACATTTCCTTAAATCATGAGGGCAATTAGAAGGGGATTTCAGATCATCACTTGCCGACTCCTATCATTCAAGCGTAGATATTCCAGAAGGCAACCAGACTTTTGTTAAAGATTCTGGAA
>NW_027528243.1:735659-738644 GCF_008692635.1 Crocuta crocuta
CGGACCGAGCCTATGGACACTGTGCTGTGAGGTCTGCCTTCCTGGGATGAATTGAAATCGTCACCACCACCATCATCACCACTAAAGAACTAACAGCTTGAGGAAGTACTTACTTTTACAGATGAGAAAACTGAGGCTCCGGCAGTATGAGTGACTTGTTGAGGAATCTTAGTACTCGGGTTCTTAGTACTCAGTAGGGCTGGGTCTCCAAGCTTCATCTATCTGACTCCAGAATCCTTATTCTTAACTATATGTGGCCTGCTTAGGAAGCCTGTTTAATTGTCATTGGTATTGGTTTTCCTCCAGAAAGCTTTCTAGCTTTCTTTCCTCTTCAGTGTGTAACCACCTGAATTAGTCAGCTAGTCAATCAATAGCCGAGACTGGGTACCAGTTTTAAAGGAAAAGGACAGTACACATTGAGGGTGGGGCGTGAGACCAAAGAATAGGAAAGGGACAGGAACTGTCCCCAAGGACCTTCCTGAGCGAAGACGCCCACGCGAGGAATGAGATTATGCACTCCAGGGCTAGCAATGGGTGGAATTCATAAGGCGGGGCTTCCTGGAGGAGACGAGGTACTAGCTCTTTCCCCACCTCTGAGGAAGAGACAGACGGATGGAGAAAAGCGTACTGGATTCCCATCAGGAGAGCTCAGAAGTCCCCGGAGCTTGAAGGGATCATAGAAGGCATCTGATAACTAGCTTCTGGCCCAAACTTCTCATTTCCTAGGTGAAGAAACAGAGCAAGAGAAGACTGGGGACNTTACCTATTTTCAAAGAGAGGAACCATAGAGTGCTCATTTAGAAGGCCCTGGCTGCCCTGGCGTTTGGTCAGGAAATACCAGGGTTTTTTTTTAACACGGTGTCAAAAAGCAATCGACTTCCCATCTCCTCCCACAAAAATGTTGCTTCGCACACATCAGGATGTGGGGGTGGGAGGCTCAACTCGCTTGCCTTCCAGACTGCCTTGAATCAGAAGGCAACCCTTTGGGCTAGGCCTGTACTTAGCTCTGCAGACGACCAGAGGTGCCGCGTTGTGGACTCAAGTGTTCTCTTTAGGCCTCCCATCTGGAAGCTGCCCCCAGTTCCCACCCGCCTTCAGTTAGGCAGGCTTTAGGGGCTGTGATGATAGCAGAGGACCTGTATTCCTTGACTCCAGAGTGGGATTCTGGGTACTTTTTGCCTCCCACCCAGCTTTGCACTTCAGCTCTCAGCCCTGAGCAGGGAACTCAAAGGAACTGCTGGCCTCTTGCTGTAGCTACACTGATTCTGGATCCTGCTTTAAGCTTGCTGGGCTCAGGGGTCGCCTCAGTCTGGATAGACAGCGGCAGAATGCACCCCTGATGTACGGGAAGGCGATAGCTGAGGGCCATGCAATGGGGGTGGGGCAAGTAAGGATATGGAGGGAGGGAAGTGGATTTAGTTTCCATGGACCCGTCCCTACCTGATCAGAATGTTGTCATTTTAAGAAAAAGGGTTTTGAGAAGCTTTAAGACCCAGGGAAACACCGCACTGCTTTTATTTGGGATTCTTTGTTTTTTACAAAAAATTTTTTTTCTTAATGATTATTCATTTCTTGAGAGAGAGAGAGAGACAGCACGAGCAGGGGAGAGGCAGAGAGAGGGAGACGCAGAATCCAAAGCAGTCTCCAGGCTCCCAGCTGTCAGCACAGAGCCCGATGCGGGGCTCAAACTCACGAACCGTGAGATCGTGACCTGAGCTGAAGTCGGATGCTTAACCGACTGAGCCCCCCAGGCGCCCCGTCTGCTTTTAAAGTGTTGGCTATCTGACGTAATTTATGGAATACTCTACTGAAAGTGAAAAACAGAATGGTTGTGTAGGTACAGAATGGATATCAGTGCATCGGTTGTTGACCGTCGTGATCGTATGGGTGACTGGGAGCTGTGGCACCCTGCCCTGCTCAGCTCCACGACAGGGTGTCATACCACGTATGACTAGCCCAGGAAAAGATCAAAATCCAAAATTTGAAATACGGTTTGTACTGAGTGTGTATCACTTTCACACCATCAGAAAGTCAAAACATCATAAGTTGAACCATCATAAGTCCGAGACCCGTCTGTATATGCAAAGGTCCTGTGGTGGGTCTTCAACAAGGCCAGTCTGGTGGAGCAGAGAGAGGATCAGGGGGAAGCACGGTGGGAGCTGAAGCTGCAGTTAGCAGGCCTCCAAGGCCAAACAGTGCAGAGCCTTGAAGATCTTGCTGAGGGATTTGATCTTTGTACTAAGAGCCACAGGAAGTTCTTGGTCATGTTCTTTTTGAAAATGTCAGGGGAAGTTTCGTACTTAAGAAAGCAAAGGGTTGTTTTCTTACTCTGAACATACGTGGGTATATTAATATGTAAAGAAATCTCATTTCCTACTGTCTTGGGTTCCCAGGGGAAAAGTCCTGAAATGGAGCAGAAATCTTTGGATTTCTAGGAATTGTGGGTCTGGCGCTGTTCCTTTAAGAGCACTTTCCCGGTTGGCATCTCCCTTTTATAACCTGGCCTAGGTATCTGTCTCCCTTCCAGCCACTGCACTCATTTAAATTTTTGTATTTAAAAAAATTGTGGTTAAATACACATAACATAAAATCTTCCACCTTAACCATTTATTTTTTATTTTTAAAATTTTTTTCACATTTATTTATTTTTGAGAGACAGAGAAAGACAGAGTGTGAGCAGGGGAGGGGTAGAGAGAGGGAGACACGGAATCGGAAGCAGGCTTCAGGCTCCGAGCCGTCAGCACAGAGCCCGACGCGGGGCTCGAACCCATGAACCGTGAGATCATGACCTGAGCCAAAGTCAGATTCTCAACCAATTGAGCCACCCAGATGCCCCTCAAGCCCCTGCTTTCAATTCTTTTGGGTATATATCCAGAAGTGAGATTGCTGGATCATATGGTGGGTCTATTTTTATTTATTTTATTTTTTTGAGGAATCTCCATACTGTGTTCCATAGTGGTCCAGTTTCTATTCTTACCCATATTG
>NW_027528243.1:738685-744164 GCF_008692635.1 Crocuta crocuta
CATCCTTACCAACATTTATTGCTTTCTTTTTTTTTTTTTTTTAACAGTAGCCATCCTAATGGGTGTGAGGTGGTATTTAATTGTTTTTTGAAATGTTTATTTATTTATTTTGAGAGAGAGTGAGTGAGCTTGAGTGGGGGTGGGGAGACAGAGAGAGAGTGGGAAAGAGTGGAAGAGGAGCAGAGAGAGAGAGAAATAGGGAGAGAGAGAATCCCAAGCAGGCTCTGCACCATCAGCACAGAGCCTGATGCAGGGCTCAGTCCCATGAACTGTGAGATCATGACCAGAGCGGAAATCCAGAGTGAGATGCTTAACCACTGAGGGACCCCGGCGCCCCTTACTACTGTTCTGATGTACCTTTCCCTACTGATTAGTGACGCTGAGCATCTTTTTGTGTGCATGGTGTCCATTTGTATATCTTCTTTGAAGAAATATTTATTTAGGTCCTTTGCCCATCTTAAAAATTGAGTCGTTTTGGGGCACCTGGGGGGCTCAGTTGGTGAAGCATCCAACTCTCGGTTTCGGCTCAGGTCGTGATCTCACAGTTTCATGAGTTCGAGCCCCGCATTGCCTCTGTGCTGACCGTGCAGATCCTGGTTGGAATTCTTTCTCTCCTTCTCTCTCTGCTCCTCCTCCATTCTCTCTCTCTCTCTCTCTCTCCCAAAGCAAATAAATAAACTGAAAAAGATTTGGGTTGTTTGGTTTTTGTTGATGAGTTGTAGGACTTTTTTATACATCCTGAATATAATTACGGTTCACAAACATGTTCTTCCATTCTATGGGTGCTCTCATTTTTATAGAATGACTGTTTTCGGAACACGAATCCCAGGAATGGTCCTAGTTCAAGCACTAGCTAAAATGGGGATAACACGCCCCGCTCTGTGCAGTGGTAACAATAACAAACATTTATCAAGCACTTAGTAAGCACCGGGCACCTGTCTAAGTGTTTACACATATTAACTTAATTAATCTTCCCAGCAATACCGTGAAGTAGGTGCTAGTTTATTTGCATCCTTATTTTACAAATGAGGAAACTGGGTTAGAAGACTATGTGACTTGCCTGAGGCTACACAGCCAGCAGGTGCCAGAGCTCTGATGCTACCAAGTAGCCTGCTTATACAACCCGTGCACTCCCCCTGCGCACCGGCTCGCCTCTCTTACTCTGCTCTTGGGACGGGCCATGCTATGAGGCAGGCCTGAAAACTGTGAAGTGCATGAAGAGACAAGAGATGGTTTTCATTTCTGGACATATTCAGAGAACAGTGAGGCTTCACTGACGTGGATAAGCCGCTTGTTGTCGCACGAGGATCATGAGGATTCAGGGAGAGGCATTTTCAAGGGACAGAGCCCTTGGTGTGGACAGTGAGCTTTGGAGCCTCGCCACAAGACATGAAGGACACAAGAAGACAAGCCCCTTCTCATTTGGCCTCCCTCTGTCAGGACCCCATTGTAAATGTTTGTCCCCTGAAAATACTTACATCTATGTAACACTTAGAAAATAGGGGCGCCTGGGTGGCTTAGTCGGTTAAGCGTCCGACTGTCGCTTGGGTCATGATCTCGCGGTTCGTGGGTTCGAGCCCCGCGTCGGGCTCTGTGCTGACTGCCAGCTCGGAGCCTGGAGCCTGTTTCAGTCTGTGACTCCCTCTCTCTCTGACCCTCCCCTGCTCACGCTGTCTCTCTCTCTCTCTCCTAGAAATAAATAAAACATTAAAAAAAAAAAGAAAATTAAACATAGTCACACACACACATTATTTCCTCAGCTCTTCATAGTGATCTGGCCAGCCAGGAGGGGTGGGGGGTATTGTTACTATTTTACAGATGTGAAAACGGAGACCCAGGGACCTTCAATGGCTTGTCCAAAGCCTCAGTTGGTGGACAAGTCAAACAAACGAACAACAAACAAACAAAAACCTTTGGATCTTTTCCTTCATTCTGCAATGCATCTTCCGTACACTCATCGAAGGAGCCGATCCCTTCCCCAGCCAGTAGGCCAAATGGACATGAAAAGCCAGATGTGTTAACCTCTCCAAGACCTGGGCCAGAGCCTGACTGATGCATGATTCCCACACGGAATCTTTGCAGGTCATTAAGGGTTTGCTTTCTAGCCCCTTGGTCAGCAGTGGGCGCTTGGCTAGGACCGCCGCTCTGAGGGTCGGGGACCCAGGCATTTAGATCCCTCTCTAAGTCAACGTTGTCTCCCTCCGGAGATGCGACGACTCTATGAAAGAGGTCCAGAGGGCATTATTGCCTCCACCTCAGAGATGTGGAAACTGAGGCCCAGGGAGGGTAAGTAACATGCCTGAGGTCGTATAGCTAATAATTGCTATCGTATCTGGTTCCAATATCAATATTTTTTATCTCTGCACCAAGCTACCAGGATGCCAAAAGGCCCCCCTGGGAGGGAGACCAACTTGGCCACGACAATGCGGTATCACAGGGTGGTTGGGGGCAGTGCAGGTGTGCCCGTATAGACATTCTGGGCCGTCCTGGTGGATGGCAGGGAGCACGGCGGAGTAGGCAGCGAGCTCCGTGCCAGGGCATTGTGGAAACAAACAAGGACTACCCCAATGAGAGCCAAAAGAGGCTATTGATTCCGAGCTTTCTACACAGCACAGTCAGCCACCATCATCTGGCTTTGGCAGAGACTCAGAAACAGGCAGGGGAGTGGGAAAGCTTTACAGTGAAAGAAGGGAAGGCTTTGGGTATGACCTGATTGGAGGCCGTAGGCACAGGGAAGCCGGAGGTGGGCTAACTCGAAGCAAGGTGTCCCATGTGATTGGTTGGCGAAGCCTACTGGGCCTCCTCTGGCTATTCCTGAATTGGGAGGGGCCGGGATAGTGGCAAAAACAGGGAATCTGGGGCGATTACCGAGAGATTGTAGCTTCCTCCCCTACTGGTTGCTGTAGAGGCATGGGTCAGAGCTCTGTAGTCATCTTTGGTCTGGCTGTTGTCCATTTACAGATTCACCCTCTCAAAATAAGAAAGTGAAAACATCGCCCTCACTGAAAAATCTATTGTAGTGGTCACAATGTCCGCTGTCAGAATTAGAAAGAATGAAAACGGGGGCGCCTGGGTGGCTCAGTCTGGTTAAGCGTCCAACGCCTGACTTCGGCTCAGGTCATGATCTTGCAGTTCGTGGGTTCGAGCCCCACATCCGGCTATGTGCTGACAGTGCAGAGCTTGCTTGAGATTCTCTCTCTCTCCCTCTCTCTGCCCCTCCCCCATGCGTGCTCTCTCTCAAATAAATAAATGAACTTTAAAAAAAAAGAATGAAAATATTTCCTACGTTTCTTAAACATATATGTCATTTCTCACGGGCTTAAGGCACCGGGATGCCGGAGATTTTTAACACCAGCCCTGACGGAATTTGCATTATTTGATTGACTTTGACTGACCGCTCGTGCCTGTCACTGCATCACAGAGCAGTTTCCTGTGTATGGGAGAAGAGATTTCAGATAAAATGTGGTGTTCAAGCTGTGGAGTGGGGGTAATATCTGGATTCCTGGAGCTCTTCTCAGCCTAATGAGACTCGGCTGGGGATTGGAGGAGGGCACTCAGGAGTGAGCACCCCAAAATTAAGTGGGGTGGGCATGAAGGAGCCTCGAAGACACTTTTCAGTTGGGGTCCTCTACCAGAACGCCTTTGCAGCAAATCAGTTGTTCTCATTCTCCCACGTCATGCCTCCCCCCGTGACTTCTTTCCCTGTTTAAATTAATTAACTTTTGTAAAGACTTCATTTTTTTAAGAGCAGCTTCAGGCTCCCAGCAAAATTAAGAGGAAGATACAGAGATTTCCCTTCTACTCCCTGCCCCTACAACCACTGATCTTTCTTACTGTCTGCACGCTTTTGCCTTTTCCAGAAGGTCACGTAGTTGGAATTACACACTATATGTAGGCTTTTCGGACTGGCTTCTGCCGTCGTTTTCCTGGGCCGCTGGAACAAAATACCATACAATGAGTGATTGGCCAACAACAGATGTTTCTTACGGTTCTGGAGGGTGGAACCCCAAGATCAGGGTGCCAGTACAGTCAGCTGAAAGCCCTCTTCTGGGTTCTGGGTTGCAGACGGTGGACTGCCCCGTGGGTCATCACATGGCGGAAGGAATGGGCTAGCTCTGGGGTCTCTTTTACAATCCCATTCACCAGGGCTCTGCGCTCATGACTTAATCTCCTCCGCAATGCCCTACCTCTTAATACCGTCACCTTGAGCACTTAGGTTTTCAACGTACGGATTTTACGGGGATGCAAACGTTCAGACCACAGCAACTTCTTTCACTTCGTAATATGAATTCAAGGACCTTCCATTCTCTTCATGTCTTGCTAGCTCATCTCTTTTTTGTGCGGAGTAACATCCCATTGTCCGGATGTACCACACGAACCGTGAGGTCACGACCTGAGCCGAAGTCGGATGCTTAACCGACTGAGCCACCCAGGCGCCCCATGTTTCGTTATTTTATACCTTTGTGTGCCATGAGAGGTTTTTTTTTTTTAAACCATTTTTTTCTTTCTTTTGGGGGAGTTCTTAGAGGCCAGCTGCCCAGGTGACATGCCCTTAACTTGTCCCACTGACCACTCGTTCAACTCAGGCCGGGGAGGAAGGGTTAGGAACTCTTCCTTCAGGATCTTAAGTAATGAAGGAAATAAAAAGACAGCAGGAGGCTGTTTGGGTAGGCCGATGTGAATCACCGATTCCAGACCCGGGGGGGGTCGCTTCTTCCCTCTCAGCTGCCTGGGCAAGGAAGCCAGAACGGCTCTGTGCTACCCCCCCACCCTCCCCGGCCGGGTGGTAAAAACCCCATTTACCGTGCCAAGCAAGTCTCCCTCCTCCGGTAGGGTGGAGTTCCTGGCTGGGTCTTTGGTCCCCAGGCTGAAAGCTGGGTGGATGGGGGCGTGTGAGCTTTGGATGGTGCTGCCCTGTAGGGGAAGCGATGCTTGGCAGGGTCTCCACCACGGAGGTGACAGCTGTGGGGCCCCAGCTGCCTCACACCTCCAGGCTCCGGGCTAAGTGAGGGGTGAGTCATAAATGTGCGCGCTTTCTCTTTCCTGGTGATTTGCAGATTGGAGATCATCGGGTTGGCCATGGCTGGAGGTGAGGGGAAAAGAGATCTCCTTCCTCAGTACCCCTGAGGGCCAGGGAGAGGGGGTGAGCAGAGGGGACCATTTTGGAGTTTTCACATAACCCCGGGAAAGGAAGTGAATGCATCCAGAAAGAAGCTGGTAAGGACCTTCCACATCCTTGCACCTTTACTCCCAACATCATTGACCCCTCTGGGCACCAGTTTGCACTTGAGAAAGGGAAAATCTGAAAACCGGCCAATCCGGCAGGCAGGCGGATGGCTGGGGGGGGGTCGTTTAGAAACATCCCACGATGTCTGTTTACAAACTCTTCTCTTGTCTGTTCAGTCAGGCCCACACCTGGAGCCAAGTCTGTGTTATTGGATATATAGCCTGAGAGCAATCAAACTGCATTTTAAACATT
>NW_027528243.1:744204-748342 GCF_008692635.1 Crocuta crocuta
CTGCACGAGACAGATATTGGGAAGACAGGCTGAGATGCCCGGATGAATGGCTCCATAGAGGCAAAACCCAGCTCTCTAGCTTATCCTCCCAGACTTCGCCTAGATGGCTCAGTGGGTTAAGCATCCGACTTGGGTTCACGTGTTTGAGCCCCGCACTGGGTTCTGTGCTCACAGCGCGGAGCCTGGAGCCTGCTGCGGATTCTGTCTCCCTCTCTCTCTGCCCCTGCCCCACTCACACTCTGTCTCTCTCTTTCTCTCAAAAAGAAATAAACGTTAAAAAATTAAAAAAAAGAAAGAAAGAAAGAAAGAGGAAGCAGGGAAACAGGAGCCAAAAGGAAAGGGGGGAGAGACAGGGACTGGGAGGAACCTTCTGGAATGATATGCATCTGCTCAGAAGTCAGGGAGTCTCACCATTCTCCATTTCAGGCTCTAGTGATTACAGAGAGTTTTCTTTTTCTTTCTTTCTTTCTTTCTTTCTTTCTTTCTTTCTTTCTTTCTTTCNTGTTTGTGCTCCCCCCTTTACTGGGAGGGAGCATTTGTGCCCTGCTACCCCTGGAAATCTGCTTTACTGGCCTGGCGTCCTAAGAATGTGCCTTAGTAGAAGTCCTCATCGTGCAAGCCCAAGTACCGGAATTACGCCCTACTGGAACTTACAGAAGGTGGACGCTCTTTCCAAAAGCCTGGCTGTGCATGAAGGTCTCTACCTGCAACCTGAAGACTTTCCGGAGCCTATTCCCTGAGAACTGTCCTGGGGAGTCGGCCTTCTTACCCAGCGCCCGGCGTGCAATGCTGACGTTCTCTTCTACTGGTCTGTCATCAATGACGGCCGGCCCTGGGGCATGTGAGCATTTTCAAGGCGATGCTATGACCACAGATTTCACAGAACAGTAACGTCAAAGTCAACTCAACAAGGGTACTCAGTTTACTCACTTTGGTTTACAGAGTGCTGTGCCAGCTACTATGGTAGATACTAGAAAAAGGGTAAGGAATGTGTTTTGCCCTTTGGGGGCTTAAAATCGAAGTTAAGGATATTGGGTTTCTGCATGTGAAACACCCAGAGACCAAATAGAGACAGTATATAATCCCATGTTGAATGACAATGGCATGAAAATAGCAATTCCTACCCGTTATTGAGGCCTTCTTAAGGGACAGGTACCATGTTAAGGGCATGACATTTATTATCTCAATTTAACCCCTATAAACAACCTTATGGGGTAGGTTCTATTATCTCCATTTTATGTATGTATGTACGTATTTTAGTGGGGAGTAGGGGCAGAGAGGGGAAGAGGGAGAGAGAATCCCAAGTAGGCTGCACGTTCAGCGCGGAGCCTGACGACGAGCTTGATCCACAACCCCGGCATCATGACCTGAGCCGATATCAAGTCACATGCTCAACTGTCTGAGCCACCCAGGTGCCCCAGTATCTCCGTGTTAGAGCAGGGGGAGCTCAGATTTCTAAGGAGTAAATAATTTGCTGCTAACACAGCTGATCAAGGCGGGCAGAACTAAGATTTCGGCCCCAACTTTTAATTTTGAAAACACCCTCCAAACCACGGGGAAGTTGAAAGAGTAGTCTAAGAGGACCCGTGTTGGCTTATCTACAGCCGTCAACTGTCAACACCGTCCTACATTTCCTTTCTCATTCTCTCTCTCTCTCTCTCTCTCCACACACACGTCCCCACCCCTTTGTTTTCCTGACCTACTCGAGCATAAACTGAGTCACCATTACACGTCACCTCTAAATACTTCAACGTGTTCAGCGTGGACCTCCTAAGAACATTTTCCCATGAAATCTCAATATGGCTATCACACCTCAGAAACCTAGGCAGGATTTGAACCCAACTCTGGCTTCAGAGCCCTGACCGCAAAAGGTACAAGAGTTCAGGGGAAAGAGCCATCAGGACGGTCTGGGAATTCCGGGATGGATTTTCTGTGGATTCCCCCCCACCCCCAAACTCCCAGTTATTCATAGCAAAGCATGTCTAGTCAAAGAACAAAATTCTGGGGTTTTTCAGAGCATGTTTTATTTGAGTAGGAGGGGACTGACACGGATTTGCTTTCTGACCCAGCTTCTTCTCTGGCTAGCATTAAAGCTGGTCTTTCCTAAAAGTAATAATACCAATGATAAAACTAATAAAATCAGTCTTTCCTAACCATCCACGGATATTACAGCTTGCATAGATAGTAGTTGGTTAAACCGTAATTGCAGAAAATCCACTAAGTGGGTAAGCCACATACGAATCATGGAGAATGGACCATAAATGCTAGCTAGAAAAGAATTCTTGCTAAAAATCTTAGCCACAGGTGCGGACTCAGCATGCCGGGGGTAAACCTAGCCCCCCCCCTTCCTCACCAAGTTAAGCACCTTCCCCTGAGACCCCATCCCCTCACCCGGTGAACTTCTAGAAGCAAGGTGTTGCCTCTTGCAGACTGAAGGGGAAAGAAGGCCCTCAGCTACAGACTGGCTAAGACCCCCTGAGGGGCCGGGACCTGGTTTTCTTCTTTTTCCTAATCCGGGAAAGCCAGATTTAAGGCTGTCAGATTAGACCCATTCTTGCGAGATTTAATGATTCCCCCCACCGAATGCACACACAGGAGAAATCTTGACCTTTAAAAACCTCCATTTCTCTCAATTAAAAAAAAGCCAGAAGCCTGTATCTGCACTGGCTTTGCCTTTCATGCTCTCACGTGACGCTTCAAAAGTCAAAATATTGCAAAATATTGCCTCTGCAGGTCAGATGCCAGGGCAGAGACGCCTTTTTATTGATCCGGGAGTGAGAACGATGTCCTGCGGGTTAGGGTTAGGGTTTCAGGCAGCAAGCATTAGGCGGCCCTTGCGCTCTTGCTCTCACTCTTTTCGTTTTCTGCAGACACAATCCGATCAGCAGTATCTCTGAATCCATGTAGTGTAAATAAACCGTGTTAGGACGTTTACACAGTCTTTTCTATGGACTTCCATCTGAACGGCATGGAGATTTCACAAATTTAAGGACATTCATGCTTTTATCTTTGTTTCCTTCCTTCCTTCTCTGCCTGCCTCCTTTTTTCCTTTCCTTTCTTTTCCTTCCCTTCCTCCTTCTTTCTTTCTCCCTCTTTCTTCCCTCCCTTCTTCCTCCCCGTCTCTTTTTCTTACTTTTTTCTTCCTTCTTTCCTTTCTTTTCTTCCTTTCTTCCTTTCTTCCTTTCTTTCTTTCTTTCTTTCTTTCTTTCTTTCTTTCTTTCTTTCTTTCTTCCTTTCTCTCTTTCTTTCTCTCTTTCTTTCCTCTCTCCTTCTCTCTCTCTCTTTCCTCCCTGTCTCCCTTCTTTTTCCCCTCCCTCCCTCTTTCTTTCCCTTTTTTCTTTTCTGTTCTTTTTCTCTTTCCTTTCTTTTTTCTTTCTTCTCTCTCTCTCTCCTCCCTCCTTCCCTCCCTTCTTCCTCACTCTCTCTTACTTTCTTTCCTCTCTCCTCTCTCTCTTTCCTCTCTCTCTCCCTCCCTTCTTCCTCCCTCCTTTCCTTGCTTAGGGTGTATAAATCATTTTCCTTAAGATTGAACAAGAACGGCTTGGACAGGTCAAAAATAGTGTTCAGACTGAGGTGGACATGTTTGCAGCCTTGCTGTTTAAAATCTGCCTCACCCTCCTCCATGGAAGAGGGCACCTGTGGGGATGAGCACTGGGTGTTATATGGAAACCAACTTGACAATAAACGATTTGTTTAAAAAAAAAGATGAAAAACCAAACAAAAAACAAGAAATAAAATCTGCCTCGCGTCTGTCTTCTCCCCTCGGTCCCTTCTGCCCTCCTCCCTCCCCTCCCCATCCTGCAGAATCTAAAAGGCCAGAAAGCGACTTATTTACATGGCCTTCCCAAAGCTGTTCAGTGTCCTCCTCTGCCTGCGTAAAGGCCTCTGCTAAGTCCTTAGGGCTGTCCCTCCCCCCCCACCCCCAGGCACTCACAGCCGTTAGCCCTGCAGGGATACAGCCGGCGTAAGAGCATCTGATAGTTGCACCGAGGATACTGTGGGCACGCGAAGCTGGAGGCCGAGGAAAAGGGAGTTAACAGTTCCCAGCCACGTAAGGAACAAGCCCAGCCCTTTTTGGACCTAGTTCAGAAGACAGCGGGAGGCCTCGGAGCAGAAACTTTATCTGGGTTAGTGCATC
>NW_027528243.1:748381-749628 GCF_008692635.1 Crocuta crocuta
CCGTTTATTCTCACCACGTGCCCACAGGGGTGTTCTTGGATGTCTTGTGCGCGCGCATTCTGAGCGGTGGCAGCCGGAAGGCGGGCGGTATTAAGCACATGCGATCGGGGCATGGGGTTCATTAGGGGGCGTGTGAGTGTACACGGTTATTTTGCTTTTTTCGTTCATGACGCTGGAGCCTGGAGTCAGAGCCAGAAACTCGCGTCCATCCTTGCGGGTCTCCGACAGCTGAGGGCTGCAGGGGTGCATCTGGCCCCCGCCGCGCTCTCTCCGCTCATGGAGAAGCTCTTCTGTAGACCAGGACTGGCTTAGCCCGTGCCTGCGGGCCCAAAGTGGGGTTCCATGTGATTCTAGCGGAGCTCGATTTGGAGAGCTGGGCGCAGGCGGTTCTGGCATGGAGGTGTGGGTAGACTGACGGCCCCCTTTTGCTGCTGCTTCAAAACTGGCACCCGGCGCCACCCAGGCGGTCAGTGGGTTGAGCCCCTGACTCTTGATGGCATCTCAGGTCGTGATCTCCCGGTTCGTGAATTCGAGCCCCCAGTTGGGCTCTGCGCTGACAGCACGGAGCCTGCTTGGGATTCTCTCTCTCCCTCTCTCTGCCCCTCCCCTGCTTGCTCTCTCACAATCTCTCTCAAAATAAATAAANCTGTGTAGTTCGCCATAGCACCAGATGACAGAGGTTGGCGTGGTTGCCTTGGGGGAGGCCAGCGAGGGGGAGCCATTCCCGTGAGAGGTGGTAATGGTGATGTTATGGTTCCTAGGTGAGCGCCCAGCCCTTCTTCCCTGGCACCCAGTGCCTGCTTATGTTAGATTCTCCTGCGTGTAGATGAACGAGGGGCCTTCCTCAGGGCGCCTTCCTCCTGATGTCTGCTTTCTGTGGAGGGGATCTGGAGCAGCCTGAGGTCTTCGAAGTGGAAGAGAGACACTCATGGGCCAATGGCCATTCCTGTAGCCACTGTTGAAGGCCTGGGCTCATCAGACCGCTCTTGAAGGCACCCTGTTGACTGAACCAGAATACCCTTGAGAAGCTTGCCTTCTTAGGGAGGGGCTGGCCCAGTGAGCAGCACTTTGTAAGAGGTGGGGCAGGAGGTGTGAGCTCAGGGGGAGAGAATGTAAAGGAAGATGGGAGCAGATGGGGGAACCGGGGCCAGAAATGGGGAGCGCCTAGAGGAAGGAGGAAGGGACCGAAAGAAAGCACGGCATTTGGATGAGTGGGGAAAACGCCTTAAATTTCGTCTTAGTTTTCC
>NW_027528243.1:749651-750909 GCF_008692635.1 Crocuta crocuta
GTAAGCCTTTGCTTTTCTCTCACCTCCCATCCCCCAACCCAACAAGGGGGTGTCCTAGAATCCCAACGTGACCATGTGAGGAGGGCTGCAGCCTTTCAAGGAGCCCCAGTAGGCAGGCTTTGGAAGTTGAAATGCAGGGTGGAAACAGGCTTGGCCAGTGTCCTGTCCAGATCACACCTGGGGTCGCAATTTTACCCATAGGTGTGTACATTTATTTTATGAGTCAGGGTGTTCGAGGTGTTTGGCCACTGGTGGAAATGGGTATATTTGGAGCCATCCGTATCCTTCAAGGCCTTGACTCTGTTCCATTAGTCTCACTGATACCTTGCTCTACTCTACCTGCTAAGGTGCCCGTTTGGGTGTTTAAATTCTGAACTGGTTGATAGATACAGTGTTTGCCTAAGGTAACTAGCTATTAAGTCCTGTTATATTTTTTTTAAGTTTTATTTATGTTTAGAGAGAGAGATAGTGCACAAGCAGGGGAAGGGCAGTGATGAGGGGGAGAGAAAGAATCTCAAGCAGGCGGCGCACTGTCAGCACAGAGCCCGATGTGGGGCTTGAACTCATGATCTGTGAGGTCGCAACTGGAGCTGGAATCACGAGTCACACACTTAACCAGCTGGGCGCCCCTAAGTCCTGTTGCTTTTATAGACATCGTATGACAGCAGGTGACAGTAGGGATTTACCCAGGGATCAGTGAAAATGCTTATTGGTAGAGGGGAGAAAATACTAGTAGTCTTGAATTATGTGATGCCATAACTATGTGCCAGTGTAGGAGGAGATGTTGGAAAAGCAGAAGAACATTCCAGAAAAGATCCTGTAATGATGGCTTGGGTGAAAATGTCTTTATTTTAAGGGTGAGGAAGTTGGACCGCAAAGATGTTGAGTGATTCCCCTTGACCAGCACACTGCTGCCCTGTGGTCCAGGGGCCGGCTCCCCTCAGACTGGCCCAACATGTTGGATTACTCCCGACCGTGTGCACGTCCACAGGACTTCAATGCTTTTGCATCCCTCTGATGCTTGGTGGTCATCTCGGGGAGCTTGCCAGGTCCATGGGCCCCTCACATCATACTAGTCGGCTCCTCCTTCTCTAAGAACAGGATCTAGGAAGGTAAGGTTTAGCGCTTCGGCGAGAGGCACCTGACACCCGACCAGGGCATGACTATCATAATTGATGGGCCAGCCTGCTCCCCATGGCTGCTGAACTTCCTTGATACCCCCAAAGCAGTACAGGCTGCTGTTTGAGACTAGAGGCCA
>NW_027528243.1:750918-752002 GCF_008692635.1 Crocuta crocuta
GGGACCCATGCATTCCTTCCTCGCCTTCCGTAGGACCTTGGCACCCAGATTCTAGGAGAGGTCTGGCCCTGAAGATCCTTCCGGTAGCTGAGTCTCCCACTGTGTTCCCATTCCACCTGCATCCCATGCTCCTGAATGCAGAGTCTGGCACTGCGTGAGCTTCCAGCTGGGGAAGCCAAGCGTAAGCCAGCAGAAAGCACCAGAAATGTGTGGCCACAGCTGCTCAGGCCCCCAGCTTAGACCTGACTTCCGCTCCTTGCTGGCATTGGCTCCTTGGTCATTAGAGATCGCCGAGGCACCTTGCTGCCTTCTCTTCTTTCCAGGTCTTCTTCTTCTTCTTCTCCTTCTCCTTCTTCTAGAAGAAAGGCTGTTAACTCCAGGTGTCTGGCAAGGGGCCCAGACTGGGTATTGAGTCTTGCTAAGCTGCGTTCACTCTGTGACATCTGCCTGAGACCCTTTCCATTCATGAGAGCCATAGGAGAGCCTTAGAAGCCTTGTCCCAGCCCCCCACCCCCACCTCACCCAGGAAAGTTCTTTTCATTTTTTTAAATGTTTATTTGTTATTGAGAGACACAGAGAGATTGAGCATGGAGGGGGAGGGGCAGAGAGAGAGAGGGAGACACAGAATCCGAAGCAGGCTCCAGGCTCTGAGCTGTCTGTCAGCACAGAGCCTTACGCGGGGCTCGAACTCACAAACCGTGAGATCATGACCTGAGCCGAAGTTGGACGCTTAACCGACTGAGCCACCCAGGCGCCCCTCTTTTCATTTTTTAAAGTTTATTTATTTTGACAGAGAGAGAGAGAGAGAGAGAGACAGAGAGAGAGACATGACAGAGAAAATTGCAAGCAGGTTCCAAGCTGTCAGCACAGAGCCCGACTCAGGGCTCAAACTCACAAACCAGGAGATGATGACCTGAGCTGAAATCAAGGGTTGGATGCTTAATCAGCTGAGCCACCCAGGTGCCTCAGAATTAATTAATTAAGTTAGTTATTATTTTTTGTATATATTTTAAGAAACTTATTTATATATAAAAGGCACCTGGGTGGTTCAGTCGGTTAAGCGTCCCACTTCGGATCAGGTCAT
>NW_027528243.1:752099-757522 GCF_008692635.1 Crocuta crocuta
ATTATCTTGTTTATTTATTTATTTAAAAATTATTTATATGGAGAGAGAGAGAGAGAGCATAGAGGAGGGGCAGAGAGAGAGAGAGGGAGAGAAAATCCCAAGCAGGCCCACCCTGTCAGCCTGGAGCCCGACTCGGGGCGCAGACTCACCAACGAGATCATGACCTGAGCCGAAGTTGGACGCTTAACCGACTGAGTCATCCAAGTGCCCCTAAAATTTTTAACGCTAAAAATTCATTAGNATTATTTCATCAGTAGCCAATTTCAGCATTTTATATGAGGATGTTTATGCCAGTTTCATTTGAATCCTTTGAAAGCCTGTTTTCGGTTGGGCCCACTTGAGCGTTTGGGGAATCCTTTCACTAATTTCTCAAGTGGCACAATTTTTTGTTGTTTGTTGTTTCTGGAAATCAGCAGCCAACGTGTAGTATGCAATGTGATTGCTTCTGTCATTTCCTGTTTGATTTTTTTTTTTGTTTTAACGTTCTTCTAGGTTTATAAACCAATCCATTTTTCTTCAGAGAGAGAGAGAAAGAGAGATAGCACGAGCGTTGGAGAGGTGCAGAGAGAGAGAGGGAGAGAGAGAATCTTAAGCAAGCTCCAGGCTCAGCACAGAGCCTGACACAGGGCTCGATCCCACAACCCTGGGATCATGACCTGAACAGAAATCAAGAGTCGGACACTCAACTGACTGAACCCCAACCAATCTATTTTTTAAAATCTTTCCTTTACAAATTCATAGCTATGGTTGGTCGCTAGGAAATTGGAGGAGCTTATCTACAGGACATTATAGTAAATCCCCCGTGACATCTTCACTCATGTTCTGCTTTAAATGGCTTTCCTCTTTTCATGAAATCTGTAATAGCTGTGAAAACCATCCATTCACTGCAAATTGCTGCAAATCGTGAGTCAGTAGGAGAAATGAGGCTGAGTGAAATAGCTTGTTTTCAGAAGGCCACATTACGGTAGCGAAAGATTTGCCATCTGATTACTTCATATACCTTACTAACCTTAACCCAGAGGCTCCCAGCAGGGACGTGGGGAGTGATTTTGCTCTCTCAGGGGGACATTTGGCCATGTTTGGAGACGCTTTCAGTTGTCACAACTAGGAGAAAGGTGTGCTACTGACATCTAGTGGGTAGAGGCCAGGGATGCCGTTGAACATCCAGCAGTACACCGGAAGAGCCCCCCCCAACAAAGAATTTTCCAGCCCCAAATGTCAGTAGTGTCAAGCTTGAGAAACCCCACCTTAAACTACTAACACTTTACCAAAGTTGTAGGCTGGAGGGGAACACCCTAAGTGTTTATTTAGATCAGCATCATCCAATAGAAGTTCCTGTGGTGATGGAAATTTCTGTGGTGTTCTCTGTCTATTCTGTCTGGTGATGAGAACCACTAGGGCTAGTGTGACTGAGGAACTGAGTTTTGATTTCATTTCATTTATATTTTAAAATGTTTATTTATTTTTGACAGAGAGAGAGAGAGAGAGAGAGAGAGAGACAAGGNGCCCGATGCGGGGCTTGAACCCACGAACCGCGAGATCATGACCTGAGCCACCCAGGCGCCCCTTATTTTATTTCACTTAAATGAACCTGAAGTTAAATAGCCACATGTGCCGAGTGACTTCCATATTAGACTCAACTTGAGCAGCACTAGTTTAACGGAGCATGGATCCGGGACCAGACAGTCCTAGGCTTGAGTTCATGGACTACACCTTTCTAGCTTTATGGCCTTAAGTCATCCAAGCCTTCTGAGCCTCAGTTTCCTCATCTGTAAAATATGGGTAATAATGGGACCTACTCCTTGGCAGATTATGAATATGTAATGAAATAATGCAGGAGAAATAAAGCATGTAGCATGGTGCTAGCACAGTAAGCATTTGAAAGGTGTTAATTATTGCCAGAGATCTGTGATTGATATAATAATTGTTACCATGTAAATAGGGCTCCAGTAGGGCTTATAAACAAGACCTCCCCTGTGATGCTCTTGAATGGCCACCTCAGAGACAGAGGCCTAACTCTCGGCCCTCATGACATTACCACAGGCAGGCCTCTTTGGGCCTTGGTTTTCTCATCTGTAAAATGGGAATCATAAAAATGATCATTGCAGTAATGCTACTTCCCTGTCTGTGTCACAGAATTGCTGGGAAGGTCAAATGGCTATGGAAGTCGTCTTTTTTTTTTAAGTTTATTTATTTATTTATTTTGAGAGAGAGAGAGAACAGGGGAGGGGCAGAGAGAGGGAGAGGGAGAGAGAGAATCTCAAGCAGGCTCTGAGAGCTGATGTGGGGCTCGAACTCTCAAACTGTGAAATTATGACCTGAGCCGAAACCAACCAAGAGTCGGATGCTTAACCAACGGAGCCACCCAGGCGCCCCAGAAGTGGTTTGAATAGGACAAAGCCCTCTGTTAAGTGTGAGGTTTATGTTAGGAGTCTGCACACACAAGCGCTCTTGTTTAGACTCGGCACAAAATTCCTGCCTCAGTAGAATTGCCTTACATTCAAGATGAGAGTGCCTGACCTGGAGAGGTTGTGTTGGAGAGCAGCGTGCCATTAAGGCCATACACTCGGAGGCTCCGCCATCCAGCACGGTGTCTGCCCTGAGAGGCCCACACGCTGAAAATGATGGGCGCCATCTAGTGGATCTTTCCACTGGAGTCAGACGTGGGTTGAATCCTAACAATGGACTCATTAGCTGCATGGCGGTTCATGGGCAAGTGAATGCCTTAGCCTGCCTGAGCCTTACTTGTCTCATCTGTAAAATGGACCTAATGAGTCCTACCTCACAGAGTTGTCACAAGGATTCAATGAGGTAACCGATAGGCATGTGGGTTGAGTGAACACGAGTTCCCTTGCCACCTAGAGCACCTTTTAAGCAATTAATGAGTCACAATCCCATTTCTGCACTGCTCCTCTGGGATGGAAGAGGAAATGAAAGTTTAGGCTGACTGTTTAGTACTTTCTTAAAGGACTAAAGTCTATTTTTGAGAGAGAGAGAGAGAGAGAGCAGGGGAGGGGCAATCCAGCTGGCTTTGTGCTCATGCAGCCCTGGGCCTCAGCCCTCAGTGCACATGGTAATGTTACACAGCGGGCCACCAGGGAGGCTCCTGGAGAGAGTACGGATAACTGCAGGAAGTCTTAGCCCTTGCTTTTGGGACACCGATGAAGAACAGGGGACGTGGGTCATTCACACCGTGGGGGTGCTTACTATATGTTACGCCCATGCCCGGAACTTTCTTTGAGTTAGTTCACCAAGTCCCCTGTGAGAGCAGGACTCTTCTCTTTTTTGCACCATGTTTTGATCTCTTGTTAGCACATAGCAGGTGCTCAACAAACAGTTATTAAACGGATGAGTCCTCACAGGTAGCCCATGATGAAGGTAGTGCTCTTCAGCCCACTTAACAGAGAAGGACGTTCCAATTCTGAGTAGCTCAGTGACTTGCCCAAGATCATAAGCAAGCAATTGACAAGAGCCAGGATTCAAAGCCCAGTTTGTCCCCCTCCGTAGCCCAACCCTTTTGCAACGGCATTATGCTTCCTCTTCAGAAGGTCAAGGTGCAGATTTCTCTTTCCGCAACAATGGAATGTCTGCTCGGACATTACTGGGTCAGAGAATCATTTCACGGGTAAGGAAACTGAGGCACAGAGAAACGCTGACTTGTTCTGGGCCACACAGCTTGTGAAGATCTTCATTGTTTGAGGTTCTGTCCTCAAAAGACTCGGAGCCCGATAGGGAGAGGAGGAGTTTCATCTTTTGGGGCCAAGGCTAAATGGGAAAAAATGAACAAAGGGCTCCATATTGTTAAAGCAACTGACTTGAATTGTTTCTTTTGAAAGGAGAAACATAGAACGTTTTACTCAGCAAATTTGAACATTTGAAGCTGTATTCCTTGTTGCAAACACAAGATTATAACAATAGAGTTCGGTTATCTCCCATAGCGTATAAATGGGAATGGAAACGTGAAGGGACACAAAGGAGAGATACAGGCGTGGGAACATCTAGGTATGGATAAGGAAAGAGCAACAAATGGTAAGCACTGTATTTCAGAAAAGATTGTAACCGAAGATGTGACGAATGTTTGACTCTTCTGTGCCTGTGGCTCCAGAAGCCGATGGTCAAAGACCCAAGACCTTATTTTGTGCAAAAGCGGCCTGTGTTTGCTTCTTCTCACTTGGAGGAAACAGGAAGCTGTCTGGGGTGAAGCAGTTAGCTCTCTGATAGGGATGGATTCCTGATTTGAAAAGATTTAAAAAATTTTTTGGGGGGGGGCACCTGGGTGGCTCAGTCAGTTGAGCGTCTGACTCTTGGTTTCGGCTCAGGTCATGATCTCATGGCTTCATGGGTTTGAGCCCCGCATCGGGCTCTGGGCTGACAGTGCGGAGCCTGCTTGGGATTCTCTCTCCCTCTCTCTCTGCCCCTCCTCGACTCGCGCTGTCTCTGTCTCTCTCAAAATAAATAAATAGACTTCAAAAACTAAATAAATAAAAATAAATATTTTTCAAAGGCAGGAAATTATGAGTGGGCAGGTTTAAGTCAAATCTCCTGCAACCCTGTGCATTTTTTTTTGCAATTTTTAAAAATTGAAGTATAATTAACATACACTTTTATATTAGCTTCTGGTGATATAATGATATAGTGATTCGACAATTCTATACATTGCTCAGCGCTCATCGTGGTAAGTGTGCTCTCAATCCCTTTTATCTATTTCCCTACCCACTGCCCTTCTGGCAACCACCAGTTTGTTCTCTGTATTTAAGAGCCTGATTTTTGTTCGTCTCTTTTCTCTCTTTGTTTATTCTTTTGCTCTGTTCCTTAAATTCCACACATGAGTTGAGTCAAATCGTATGGTATTCGTCTTTCTCTGTCTGACTTCTTTCACTTAGCATAATGCCCTCTAGGTCCATCCATGCTACGGTAAATGGCAAGATTTCTTTTTTTATGGCTGAGTACTATTCCATTGTGTATATATGTACCACATCTTCTTTACCCATTCATCTATCAGTGGACGCTTGGAATGCTTCCCTACCTTGGGAATTTAGTATTGTAAATAATGCTGTCATAATCATAGGGGTGTGTATATCTTTTTGAGTTAGCGTTTTCATTTTCTTTGGGCAAATACCCAGTAGTGGAATTACTGGACCATAGAGTAGTTCTGTTTTTATTTTTTAAAGGAAACTCCATACTATTTTCCACAGCGTATGCATTTTTAAAATGGAAAAGATAGCTTAGGTTTCTAAACAGCCTGAAAGTAGCGGAGTTTTCTGAACATGCGGACAGCCTTTGGAAGGGGCCGCTCTGAAGGCTGGTCCTCTGTTGGTCAGCTCAAGCAGGGTTTATAGTGGGCCTCGGCAGAATCTGGTCTCTCTGGATGAACTGGGGGATTTTGATAGATTATCTCAATGAATCATAAAATCCTAGAATGC
>NW_027528243.1:757534-758253 GCF_008692635.1 Crocuta crocuta
AAGAAATCCTAGAATGCCCGGGATAAAAGGAATCCTCCTAGACTCCAAGTCTAATTGAATTCTTAGTTCTTCGGTGAGGAAACATGCCCAGGGAAGGGACTTGGCGGGCCAAGACCTCACAGCCAATTAATAGTAGAGCTGGGATTTCAACTCTCCAAAAGTTGCTATGGGCCTCACTGGAGGCTCAAGTGTTAGGGATGTTGATTAGAAAAACAAAACACCTTCCTTTGTATGGAAACCAACTTGACAATAAACTATACTAAAAAAAGGAAAGAAAGGAAAGAGGAAAAGTAATTAGAGAAAAGTCTCAAAAGTCTACACATCTAGGTAAACAAAAAATATCAATCATGACTTGAACAGGATATAAATCCTCCAAGTTCCCAGGTACACGTAAAAAGACTTGGGGACTGAAAGAAAGGTGTCTTCGTTCTAAGAGGAACTTATTTTTTGCCTATTAAGATAAAGATAAACCTCTAATTGTTCAAATGCAACAAGACCTGTTAAAAATCATTTGAGTGTGTGACTGCAATCCAGTCCTTGACAAGACAACAAAAAACTGAAAAGATCTTCAATAAACATCGCTGTTAAGGGGAGAAAACCCCCTACTAGTTAGTGAGCGCTTATTTGTACCGGCCACTGTGCCCTTTTTCACGCGCTGTGTCACTTATTCCTCGGATGCCGGCTGTGTACTTCCAAGCGGAAGACACTCTCAAGGGGAC
>NW_027528243.1:758326-759872 GCF_008692635.1 Crocuta crocuta
GGGGGCAGAGGGAAAGGGAGACGCAGGATCCCAAGCAGGCTCTAGGCTCCGAGCTGTCAGCACAGAGCCCGACGTGGGGCTCAAACCCATGAACCGTGAGATCATGACCCGAACTGAAGTTGGACGTTTAACCAACCGAGCCACCCAGGCGCCCCCCTTTAGCCACTTTAAATGGAGCCACCCATAAAAGCACCCTGTAGAACTTCCCATGGCTGTATGAGTTCAATTTCCCGATCCTTCTACCTGCTCTTTCCCGTTCACTCTTGCCTTCCCTTGTTCTTTTACATCTCGGACTTAGTTCTCTAGCTTTGCTTTGCTGGCCCCCGCCGGACTTGGCTTTGCGACGTGTTTTGGACACCCTTCTCCAGCCTCACCTTGGCGCCCCGGAGCACACATCCAAGCAACGCACATTCCGCCTTCCTGGTCCAGGACCCTGGGGGCTACAGACGCCTCCTCCATGTAGTCACTACCCTCGAGATTAGCCTTTGGGTCCTTGTCATAAAATGTCATAAGGGAACACGTGATAGTTTCCGTTCGCCTCCTCACGTTACAAATGGGGAAACTGAGGCCCAGTGAGGAGGTACGACTTTGTGGCAAGGCCACAAAGAGAAACTGTCAGAAGGGCAGAATCAGCCTCCTGATTCCTAATCAACTACCGTTCTCACATTCCTTGCACTGTATTTGTCCTTCGTCACCAGGGAGTGTGTCATTTTAGGTAGCGCTCGTGGGCCCTCGGCTACCTCGGCTCAAATCCTGCCTTCCCCGCGTACTTGCGTGTGACCCTGGGCCGTTCGTCACTCAGCCTTTCAGTCTCCCTCATCCACAGAATGGGGGAAGATCGAGAAGAAATAGTACCTGCCTCCTGGGATTGTTCAGAGAATCACATGAGATGATGTGTGCACATATCATGGCAGGTCTGGGCCCCTAGCAGGTCTGCATAAAGACTCCGGGGGTGGCAAAGAGAGAGAGGCCCTGGGAGAGCCTCTTCTGACTCGGGTGTCTGGTTCAGAGGGGATGATTCCCATGGTGGTGTCTGGGGCCGTGTGGAAAGAGACGGCAATGCCACGGCCAGGGAAAAGGGAGCGATTTGGGGATCAGGGGCTGCAGGGCTGTCTGTGGGGTTAAGGGCTAAGGATATCTGATGCCTTAGGCTCTCACATATCACCTTGACCGAGAATGGCCAGGGCTCTCAGATTCTCAGACGCGTTTTCATTTCAGGGGACGTGTGCCCCTTGCGGACAGCAGCCTCCGCCATTCTTATCCCCGTTCGGCCCCCCCGTTAAGGCGCAGCGAGCTCCGAGACCCCTGTCTCTTGCCTGTCACAACTGGGAGTTCAAAGACTAATTACTGTAACCACGAGGTGAAGCAGAGATTGCCTCCCCCCGCCCCCACCCCGTGGGCTTAAAGGGCCTTAAGATGAAACCAAAAAGCTACAAGTTGTCTTCAAAAAAGGCAGATAGTGCGGCTTGGTGTGGGGGCAACTTCCTGTGGCCTGGTTTTCTTCCTCCTTTATCTCTCCTGTGTCCCCCTCTGGAAAAGGGCCACA
>NW_027528243.1:759988-760587 GCF_008692635.1 Crocuta crocuta
TACCGGTACCTCCTCTTCTCGGTGCCTTTCGAATTCAGAGGCCAGGAAGCATCTGTGTCGTAGCGCAGAGAATCCATCCGGCACGCAGAACTCACGCCCCGCACCAGCACAGCCACCCGCTTTGCGCCCTTTGCCTTCTTCCCCTCCTTGGAGATTTCTCTCTCTCTCTCTCTCTCTCTCTCTCTCTCTCTCTCACACACACACACACACACACACACACACACAACAGATGGACTATTGAATGCCAGGAGCTTGGGAAGGACTTGAGCGCGGGCAGAGTTTGCGTCCAGAGCTCTTGACACCTAACACACACTCAGCCATGACATCCATCCTCGGGACCCCTTGACTCAATCCCGGCTCTACCGTGAGCCCCCCAGGGTCCTCATGGTTCCTGCTCCCCTTGCTGGTGCCTTCCTTCATCCTGGCCACCCCAGGGACCCATGCTGTAGACCTGTCCCCTGTGACACTGTGTGATGCATTTCCCATATGTGTGTCGGGACCCAGTTGTGGGCAGGACCCTTCATTATTAAAATGACCCATGAGTCTTTGCAAAAGATGTTAGGGCCCGATAATGACCTGGCTAATTATAATATTTTTGG
>NW_027528243.1:760721-761226 GCF_008692635.1 Crocuta crocuta
ATGCTTACCAGATTTTGCCAAGTTGGGAGGGAAGAGTATAGTGGCTGAATCGTGGACTCTGAAATCCTCCGGAACTGGATGGGAGTCCCAGCCCTGTGACTTACTACTACCCGTGCAGCCTTGCACGGATGACCTCACTTCAGCGAGGCTCCGTTTCCTCATCTGGGAAATGGGGATGCAAGTAACAGTGCCTACCTCATAGGGCTGTTGTGAGGATTCAATAAATAATGCAGGTGAAACCAGTTTTCACAGCGCTTGCCCGGCACAGAGTAAGGACTCAGCCATTTCGTTCATTGTATTAACTGTAATGTTGACTGCCCCTGACTGCAAGAACAGAGCCCTCGATCATAGAGTATGTGGACTGCCCAGGGGACTCTGCATCAGCTAGGCTTTGAGGCCACTGGAGAGATGGTAGAAAGAGCCTTTTAGGACAGGTTCTTTGCATTTTCAAGCCCCAGAGGATCTAAGGTGTTAGGGGGTGGGAGGAGGTGGCTTTTTCTGAGTT
>NW_027528243.1:761309-761554 GCF_008692635.1 Crocuta crocuta
GTGTTTTGTTCTGTTTTTTGGGGGGGGAGGGGCACAGAGAGAAGGAGAGGGAGACAGAATCGACATAGGGCTCGAACCCACAAACCCTGAGATCATGACCAGAGGTGAAGGTGGACGTTCTACCGACTGTAAAGGCTCCCCCTTTACAATGGAAGCACTGGAAGAGGAAAAGGCAGCATGAAGGAAGAAGAAGGAAGAAGGGGAGGAAGAAGAGCAGAGGCTGCAGCCAGAGTGGCTCTGGGACA
>NW_027528243.1:761668-763174 GCF_008692635.1 Crocuta crocuta
TTCCTCCAAGACACCTATTCTTTTGAGACTGCCTCCAGTCTCTGGGACAGGGACGTGCTCCTTGGCTGACGATCGGGGTGCAATGAGGTATTCCTGAAATAGGCTTCCCTGTGGTGGGAAAGCAGAAGCTGGCGGGCTTTCATTTTTCTCTGGCCTTCTAGACGGGGAGAAAGGCCCGGGTGACAATTTCTCTAGAGCAAGTGTCCGAGGCAGGAGCCCCCTCGAGCATGATGAGGCATCTGCTTGATGGTTCTGGTGGTCAAATACGTAGGCGTGAGTGTGGCCTATAGAGAGGTGACCCTCTACCCCTCGTATGTCTTCCTGCTGGCACCAGCGGGCTTGCGGAAGTCACTGAAGGTGTCATTTCACATCACATGCCACCAAAGGCCATGCGGCAGTTTCTGCTTTGGGCAGACATCCACCCAAGGGCTCTCAGAGCTAGGATAAATGACCATCGAGATTGTTTTCCTCGAGGCACCTGGGTGGCTCGGTCGGTTAAGCATTCGACTCTTGGTTTCCACTCGGGTCATGATCTCACGGTTTGTGAGTTCAAGCCCTGAGTCGGGCTCCACGTTGACAGCACGGAGCCTGCTTGGGATTCTCTGTCTCCCTCTCTCTCCGCTCCTCCCCTGCTCACGCTGTCTCTGTCTCTCTCAAAATAAATAAATAAACTTTAAAAATATATATATTGTTTTCCCCTACCCAGGATTCTGGGAGGGCACTCACATCTACTCCTAGGCGCATAAGCAAGCAGGAGGTAAGGAGGGCTGGGGGAAGAGAGAAAGGCTCGCCTCAAGGACTGCTTGCCGAGTTCTGTAGCTCCAAACCTACCCCACGTCTGCCTTCTTCCCCAGCAGGAGCTGAGGCCTGTAGGACTTGTATATGTTTTCTATTGCTGCGTAACAAATGACAAGCATGTTCATGTCTTACACAATGCAAATATATTACCTCTCAGTTTCCGTGAGTCAAGAGCCCAGGCACGGGGTCGCTGAGTCCCCTGCTCAGGGTCTGGGAAGGCTGGTGTATCAGCCACGGCTGGGGGCTCATCTGAGCCTCGAGGTTTTCTTNTTGAGCTCGTAGGGCTGAGGTCCCCACTTTCTGGCTGTCTGTCAACCAAGGATTATTCTCAGCTACTGGAGGCTACCTGCGACTCCCTGCCATGTGGCCCTCACCACGACATCATTGTTTATTCCTTCAAGGCCAAAAGGAGAGTATCTGCCGTGGCTTCAAATCTCTCTGACTTCCATATCTGACGTCTGAACATGCTTTTAGGAAGAGCTTACCTGATTAGGCCAGACCCACCCACACCCAAGGTGAGGGGATTTATGGGGTATGCACACTAAGGGGTAACAGCAATCTTGGGGGCCATCTTAGAATTCTGCCCACCACAGTCTCTATGTAAGAAAACAATGCATTTCAGCCCTACCAGATTAGTATTTATTTAAAAAAAAAAAATGAAGCCAGCTGCTTTCCATGAGCATTCCCCACTCTGGGAAGGGAGCAAAG
>NW_027528243.1:763266-767364 GCF_008692635.1 Crocuta crocuta
GGAAGGGGTTCTGAGAGCCTCTCATATACTGGGTAAAAACTTACATTACTTCCTCTTTCCTCACTCAGCATGCCGGCTCCTTCATGGATTCTGCGCACAGGGGATGTTTTATGGAAAGCGTGTCTCATATTGTCCCCATGTGTTTGAAAAAGGACGCCCCTTTTGCCACCGATTTCTTATTCGTCCCTGCAGCCACCCCTCACTCCCCGCTCCTGTGTTCATTCATCCAGGAGGGCATGCAGTGGGCACCTTCGGTGCCCCTGGTGTCGGGAACTGGTGTTCTAGGGCAAGTGGCCTGTGCAGAGCACAGGGTGTGAGAGGACGTGGCGTGGTTGGGGAAGGACTGGGGATGCTGGACGGCAGGGTGTGAGCGGGGGTGGACTTCTGGGACAACGGAAAGGGGCAGGGGACGCAGGATTGCAGAGGGCCTTGAGCGTCAAGAACTTGGCTTTCTTCCTGCGGGCGGCAGGAAGTCGATGAACTAGTTTAAACAGGGGAGGCTCACGATCAGGGTGTTATCTGAGAGCAAACATTGTGACTTTTTTGAAATACCAATGAGGTGGCAGTTTTTGATAAATATCGTAAGTAAAGGTATAGACCAGAGGCCACTCTTTTATGCATATATATTTTTTAAATGGTTATTTTGTTTATGAGAGAGAGAGAGACAGAGAAAGAGAGAGAGAGAGAGAGAGAGAGCAGGGAAGGGGCAGAGAGAGAGGGAGACAGAATTGGAAGCAGGCTCCAGGCTCCCAACTGTCAGCACAGAGCCTGCTGCGGGGCTCCAACTCACGCACAGCGAGATCATGACCTGAGCCGAAGTCGGATGCTTAACCGATAGCCACCTAGGGGCCCCCAAAAGGCCACTCTTAGAGAGCCCTGGTATAACTAAGGAACACATTCACTTCAGATTTATATTAGCCATAATGAGACACGTGAGAGAAATACAGGGGTGTTTCCATGAGGAGATATTTGGAAGGCAAAGCTCTGGTTCATAATGTACAGCCAGTGGTGGAGGCTGTAAGGAGAAGGAGGCAGTGTATTTGTTCCTGAAGCTTCCTTTGTGAGGATCCAAGCCTGGCCCAACTGAGTGGGGCTCCATACCCAGGGTTCTCGTGGCCGGGACCCCTAGGAGTGGATTCTCTACACCGAGAATGAGAGGGGCCCAAGCGTGCTTGGATCTGCATAGGTGAATAACCTAGGAGCGGGGCCCACCTTGCTAAGAGGGAAGGACGAAGCTGGGAGACAAGGAGGTGCCTCTCCCAGGACCAACGTTCCTCTGTCACCTACAGATGCCTCTGCTTATAAGAAACTTCCGGCCACAGGGGTGCCTGAGTGGCTCAGTCAGTTAAGCATCCGACTTCAGCTCAGGTCATGATCCTATGGTTGGTGAGTTTGAACCCTGTACTGGGCTCTCTGCTGTTGGCACGGAGCCCACTTTGGATCCTCTGTCCTCCCCTCTCTCTGCCCCTCCCCCACCTGCATGCACACTCTCTCTTTCTCAAAAACAAATAAAAGTTAAAAAAAAAAAAAAGGAAATTTCTGACCCACAAAGATGGCTCTTGCATTACTTCCCCTTCTGTTATTGAATGTAGGCATTCATTTAACAAACCTTTCTTGAGTGCCTTGCTGTGTGCTACGTGCCGTTCTAGGGGCTGGGAGACTCTGAAGAACAAAATAAACAAGGTCCCTGACCTTATGGAATTTACATCCCAGTAGAGAAGACAGACAAGAAACAAGTAATACAGAATATAATTTCAGGCGGCACTGAGTGCTATAAAGATGTTAATAAAGGGTCATGTGATGGAGAGAGACAGGAGGCTCTAACCAGGAGGGTCATGGGGGTCCTCTCTGGGAGGTGATGGTTGAGCTAGCCTGAATGCTACAAAGGAGTCAACCGTGCAACCTGTGGGGATAGAGCCCTCCAGGCAAAGGGCGCAGCAGGTGCAAAGATCCTGAGACTGAAAGGGGCTGGGTGTGTTGGGGGATCCGCAAGCAGGCTAGTGAGGTCGCAGCAGAGGGAGTGAGAAGGAGGGAGCCAGAATCGACGGTCCCGGGGGGCCTGGGGGTGGGGCCACATCCCATGAGGCCCAGGGTAAGGAGCTGGGAATTTGCTCTGAGTGTGATGGCAAGCCCCTGGGGTGGGGGGAGGTTGAGCAGGGGGCTGATGTGACCAATGTGGCCACTGTGTGGAGAATAAGAAGGCAAAAATGGACGGAGGGAGACCCATTGGGTCATTGCAGTAACGCGGCAACAAGCTAATGGCGGTTCAGCCGAGGCAAGAAATGGTTGGATTACAGAAATACATAGGAGGGACTCACAGGATTCACTGTCGGATCAGATGTGGCATACGACGGAAAGAGGAATCAGGGGCTCCTGGGTTTCAGTCTGTGCATTCGGTTAGTGGCATTTTCTGAGATGGGGAAAACGGGTGGGAGAGGAGTGAGTAGGAGTGAAAGGTTGGAGACGTTCGCTAGGCAGTTGGTTATGAGAATATGGAGTGCAGGGAAGACATCCGGTCTAGAGGTAGAAACTTTGGAGTCCAGTAGATGGTACTTCAACTTGGAACGAGATCACTTAGGAGATGGTAGCCACTAGTCACATGTGACCCTTGAGCACCTGAAATTGGCCAGCTCGAATAGAGATGTGCTGTACATGTCAAATGCAAGCCACATTTCAGACTTCGCATGAAAAAGAAAGAACGTAAAACATCCGATTGACATTAGTTTTATAACAATTACATGTGGAGCTGCTAATATTCTGGCTCTATTGAGTTAAATAAAATATGATAGTGTTTGGGTTCTATTGAGTCAAAACTTCAATGTGGCTCCTGGAAGTTTAGACGTTACAGATGTGGTGGGGGGCGCCTGGGTGGCTCAGTTGGTTGAGCGTCCGACTTTGGCTCAGGTCATGATTTCGAGCCCCACATCAGGCTGTCTGCTGTCAGCACAGAGCCCTCTTTGAATCCTCTGTCCCCCTCTCTCTGCCCCTTCCCCGCTTTAGCTCTCGCCAAATAAATAAATATTTTTAAAAAGCCCGTCTGTGGCTTGCAATTGTGGCTCACGTTAGTGTTTCTATTTAATGGCACTGGTCTAGGGAATGATTGTAGATAAAGAGGGCCAAGGACAAGAGCTTGGGGGAGAGGAAAACGTTCCAGCAAAGGAGATTGAGGACAGCCAATGAGGTAGGAGGAAAATTTGGGGAGTGCGATGTTCAGAAAGGCGAAGCGATAACATTATACAAAAAGTAGGAGTGTCCAATGTTGCAACTGATGGTTGCATTTAGCCCGAGTAGTTTTTGGTAGAGTGGTTTGAAAGCAGATCGGGTTGGAAGCCTGAGAAGAGAGGACCCAGGAGGACAAGGAGTGAAGACGTAAGCATAGTAAATATAGATGAGTTAACTCTTTTAAGTTTTGGTTTAAAGAGAGGTAGAGAAATGGGTGGTGAGGGGAAGAGAATTTCTTGAAAAAAACTTTTTTAATGTTTATTTTTGAGAGGGAGAGAGAGAGCTCAAGCAGGGCAGGGGCAAAGAGAGAGGGGGGACAGAAGATCCGAAGTGAGCTCCACGTGCTGACAGCAGAGCCCCCTACATGGGGCTCGAACCTGTGAACTGCGAGATCCTGCCCTGAGCCGAAGTCGGATGCTTGACCGGCTGAGCCACCCAGGCGTCCCAGGGAAAAGAAATTCAAAGCAAGAGGAGCCATGTGTGTTTTGCTGTGGTTGGTGGATGGGTGGGTTTGGACAGGGAGACAGTTCAGCTGATGGCGGTGCTGTCTTCAAACCCGTGGGATTTGCTTAGGAAAATACGCCAGAAAGAACCGGACACAGCCTCAACTCAGGAGTTAGATAAATCGAGTGATTCTATCAGTGCTCTAAGGGATTCAGATGCTGCCAAGATGCCCTCTTTCTTTATTCTCTCTTTTGGCTTTTGTATTTTTTCTCTTTTGCTGTTGGTGCTTTTTTTCTACCCCAACAGTGTTGGGTTAAGCACAATCCTAGCCTACTGTGGCCCGGTGGTTTGGAAAACAGGCTCCTTTTTTCCACAGACTTCTCCAAAGCCTGGAGATAATTTATTTCCTCAGTTTCTAAATTCCTTCCTTAG
>NW_027528243.1:767523-768221 GCF_008692635.1 Crocuta crocuta
ATATTTAGTGAGCATTGTATGGGCTTGGGATTAAGTCGTCTTCGGGCAGAATTGTGATATTGGCTCATAGAGTTTGAGTGACTTGAACACAGTCACTACCTTTCAGCCAAAGCCCGACAGGAACACACCTGTCGTTGAACGAGTTCGATTTATTACTCATTGCAGTGAGAGAGAACGCACGCCGTGGGAAACCATAGGACTTCTCAGTGAGAGGGTCTGAAGCCATCTTGACACCAGGGCCCTAACAGCCCTCACCGTGGTTTGGAAGCTTTTGCTTTCTAAGGCCTCGGTGTTGCTGATGACCTCTCAGGTTCGCCTTAACCTCAGAGCCTATGGGCATCCCTCTCTACTTCTGGAGATGTATTGGGGGGTTATGGGTGGAAGGCAGGACAGAATGGGCTCTTTCTTTGAATGGTTTAAGGATCTAACTGAGGGATAAGGGATAAGGTAAAATGAGTGTGTCACACACTGGATAGCAGGTGATGATCCTTTGCTTTTTCACTCAATATTTTACTTTAGTGATCCTATTATGGCCGAATCCCTAAGTGAAGCTTCTGGAAGCCTGGAAGTTCTGGAGGCCAGTGATGAGGGTAAGTAGCCCAGTAAAATCTTGCTAACTAGAACTAGCTTTCTTTACTGTGTTGAACTCACCCTAAGGGGAAAAAAAATCAAGTCACAGGCAAACAAGTTCATATCAA
>NW_027528243.1:768382-768807 GCF_008692635.1 Crocuta crocuta
AACCATGATCCGAGAGATTCAACTGAAGTTTTACTGTAGATAGTATTCCAGATTTAACCAACAGATAAATTTGTAATTTGAGGAGTAAAGGAGAGAATACAGACAAAAGATGCCACCACAGGCTTCTATTGAATAGGACTCCATTTACAAAACTTCTTTTTTTGACACTTACTAGGATGTACATCCATTCCCTAAACTGTGGGGCCACCTACGAGTGATACGTGACCATGGGCAAATATCACGTAAAGGAGGCAAAGGTCACTAANGGAACCATCAGATATTAAATCTAAAGACAGAACTAAATGTAACAGTTCATTGGGTTGTTTTTCAATTTTTGTTGAGTGTTTTTAGTAGTTGTGGAATGTGGAAGGCTTGGTCTGGAAGAACAGAACGGAGCCCAGTTGTGGCTTTCTCGGGGGCCTGAG
>NW_027528243.1:768948-772603 GCF_008692635.1 Crocuta crocuta
AATATTCGATCGATGAATGGATAAATAAATGATTGATAGGCTTCTTCACCAAGACAGCCCCAACGACCAAACCAACTGACCTATCTCTTTGGATATGAGTTAGACACATGCCTACCGAAGAAGGTGGCAGTGTGGTTCATCTTGATGAGGACTGGAGGTAAGGAATTACCTTTTCTCTGTTCCCAAGATTTTATTGTTTAAACGACCGAACATTTGGGTATGTTTTTTAGAACTGGTCATTGCTAGCCAGAGAATGACATGGCTGTGTGGAGGTTGATGGAAAGAAAGGCTAGTTACAAATGTTTTCTTTCTAGGCAGCAATGCAAGAGAACAAGGTCACCACTGTGCGATGCATTATTTATTTATTTATTTATTTATTTAACGTTTAGTTATTTTTGAGAGAGAGAGAGAGAGAGAGACAGAGCATGAGCAGGGGAAGNGAGCACAGTTCTGAACCCACAAACCGTGAGATCAAGACCTGAGCCGAAGTCGGATGCTTAATCAACTGAGCCACCCAGGTGCCCTGCGATGCATTTTTAAAGCCCATTAAGTTCAGCCCAGATGGGCTGCCTGTGTGCGTGGTGGATAAGGAAATCTATAACTCGGAAGCAATGGTTTCTTCATTGAAGTTAATGGTATTTTCCTCTCGGGGGGGCAGCAAAACTGCCTTCCGTGGGCTGTTTTTTGGCATGTGACACACTGGCTGACGATGTTGAAAGCTGCTGGCTCTTTGGGAATCCATGGTCCTCGGGCTCGGACAGGGACATCGACGGCTTTGTTCTGGGAGAAGTGCAGACAGCTGTTGGCCGGCAGCTCACTGACCACCACTGCTGGGCCCTGTGGGGGCATGAGCTACCCACTGTAGGGGGCCCTGTGGAAACATTGCTGGATACAAATGCAAGTTTTGACTTCTACCTGCTGCCTGGGTCTATCTACCCTTTGTGCTTCAGCAGCTTTTGAAAACGAGCCTGTGCAGGGCTCGAAAGGCCAATTTATGCACTTAGATATAGGGCCACTGTCTCAGATTTCATAGGGTTGCAAAAAAACATAGCACGTGGACAGTTTCTGGGTTTCTATCTGTTTCCCAGGGCTCATCTCCATACATGGGATCTGATGTGGTGGGGGATGGGGAGGTTTCCTAAGCCCAAACAGGCTGAAGACTTGGTCTTGCAGGGGGTATTGGATGTGTGGCAATGGGTTGCTTTGTAAGGCCGTGTCCAGCTTCCAAGTCCCTGCTCTAGGTCAGTGAGACCCCCCCCCCCCATGCATGGCGGTTAGCATCTCTTGGTGCCCCCCCCCCACGAGCTCTACCAACAAAGCTCTACCACCGCCCTTACTCAGAGCTACCCCACAGGGAGGAATGGAAACATTATTTTCTCTCTAGTACCCGTGGTTGAAAAGAGACGCACATTACTTAAGGTGTTTTGGATTGTCATGGGAAAATAAGTTGTCGTTTTTGCCTGGCAAAAATGGAAAACTGGGGAGAGATTGAAATACGTGCATAATTAAATTCTAGCACCAGTTATAGTTCTAAAGTCACTAGACACGCTAATATAGGGGCACAAAAATGTGTTAGTACATCGTTTCGTCCACCCATACAATGATTGTGCCTGGTACATTCAGTTTGGTAGCCTGAAGACTTTTTAGAAGTGTTTTTATTCAATTATTAAGTGTTTCTAGATTGTGGCACAAGTGGAGCTACCAGCCGCTGATTCCTCCTGTCTTTGCTGGCTTCTGAAAAGCAGGTTTGCTCTCTTCCCTTCTATTCTGGGATTCTGAAGCGAGAGGAGCAAAATTCACCATGTTTCTAAATACTCTGAGCATAAGGTTGTTCCTCTTTCAGAAAGGCCAGAAGGAGACCGCCGGGCAAGAATCAATTAATCTTATCCCTTCTGAGTGATAAAGGGCAGCGCCTGCAAAGGCTGAAAGGATAGTGGTGTGCTCCTTCCCACTTGGAGGGGACACTGGCCTGTCTGCCCTCACTGGGCAGCAATTATTTAGCCAGTTGGGGCCGGCTCACTCTGGCTCGGGAGACTGTGCACATCTCTTCCCAGATGGTGTGTGGTAGCTTCCCCTTGACCGCAGTGTGAGTATTTATAGCAGAGCAATGGGCAGATGCCACAGATAAGGGCATTCCCCGCCCTCCCGGCCCCCAGATCCAGTTGGTAAACCTTTTCCAGCAAAGAACTGATTATAGGAATTCATGAAATGTAATAATNTCCTCTGTATGGTATGCTCTTCAGCACCCTCGCATTGAACGTTCAATGAGGCCAAGCAACATCGAAAAGAATTCATTACTTAATAATTATTAAGTAATTTATTATAGAAATTAGTTTAATTGTTTCCGGAAAACTATACAGAAGGAATTTTTAGGTAGATTTGCCAAGGCTGTCTCAGCCGTGACCCTATTTAGGTACATCCTGCTAGATGAGAAATTGCCGGAGCTATCCTAAATTGCAATTACTTAAGCACTGATCATCAAGTGAACAGTCCTACAGTCTTGCATACTGCCAAATCCCATGCTGGCGTCAACTTCTAATCATGCATATCATACAGTTCACTACTGAGTGATCATTATGTAAAAAGAAACTTTTTTAAAAAAAGAAACAAGTAATTATTGATTCCCTAGCACTAGCTCATATTTATTAGCACTGGCAACATGCCAGATCCTATGCGAAGCTCTTTACCTACATTCTTTACAATTTATATCAACCCCGGCAAGGGCCAGTGTTTAAATTACAGGATGCTTAAGGATGACTCTGCTCGGTGATCTCAGTTTAAGGGAAGTGACAAGCTGTAGTGGTACTTTGCACCCCTCAATGGACTCAATTGTCCCTTGGGTGCTACGGCATGCCTTGTGGTGCACTGGTTGCTCAAGAAGATGCTAAAGAGGGCCAGCCTTCAGCCTTGATATGGGGGACGGTAGCTATGACACAGAACTATATCTCATTCCTTTCTCATTGATACCCAAAGCGTAGTGAGTGTTTGGTATTAAATATTTGCTGGATGGATGGATGGGTGGGTGGATGGATGGATGGATGGATGGATGGATGAGTAGATGAGAGAGCATTCAGATGTAAAACTTGGAGAGCCAACTGTCAAGTTTTAGGTGTGCAGAGAGAAGGGTTAATCGTCGTGATTGGTGGGACACTGGACTTAAGGCAGGCCTTGAAGTTTAGAAACCTTTCTAATAGGTGGGCTTAGGAGTAATCAGTATGCACATAGGCCATAGGATTTCAGAGCTAGAAGGAACCCTAGCTCAGCATTTCCCAAAGTGTATTTTGCCTGACATTCTGCTTCTTTGCACTTGGGAGACAATGCTGTTGCCCAGTATCTTTGAGCTTCCCCGTACACACAGGCACGATGAAGTTCCAGAAAAGTCTTGTTGGAAAGCAGAGCCCTAAACCTCATCCAATCCAGCATTTCCCAGAACAACTGGAGTGCAGAGCCCTTTCTCATGCAATAGACATACAGCAGCCCTCTGAACACATGCTGATTAGTGTGACCCCTTCTTTTCCCTGTTGAGTTCCAGAGAGGCTGAATGACTTATGTGAAGTCACAGAGCTAACTGATAGCTGAGCCAAGCCGAGGATTCCAGAGTGTTCTGGCTCTTGGGTGGTACTTTCCATTACACCACTAAGCCTTTCTAATGGCG
>NW_027528243.1:772709-774254 GCF_008692635.1 Crocuta crocuta
GTGATAGGCTTTCCGGACACCAGATTGTCTGGAACTGGGATAAGACAGCTAAGCTGGTGAATGATTGCATGTGAAAGTAGTAAGAGCTGATTCCTTCCCCCTGAAGACTGCAGCACGGATTCCCCTGCCCTTGCCCGTCTTCCCCTGAGCCTCAATAAAGACTCATATGCTTCTTAGGAAACTAACAAGAGCCTAAATAGAGCCGTAGGAGCATCTAAAGCTCCCATTCCTCGCGGCTGCCCTGATAGTTATTGTAGACCGAGCAAACTTTCAGTTATTTGCGTGTGCGGAGGGCAGTAGCCCTGTCGATAATGCAAACAAACTGGCAGTAATTGAAGAACCCACACAATGCACGTAACACATGCACGCACACACACAGGTACACACGCACGTACACACGCACACACACACTCCTTGCAAAACGCTTTGGTAGCTGATCCTGTCATGCCTTTTGCACAGGCAGCTCCTCTCCCCGGCGGCCCTTTCTTCCCAATTCCCAGCCCTCTTCCTAGTTCACAGCCCACCTCCTTGAGGACCGCCCCCTGGACTGCACCGCCCTAGACGGCGCTCACCCCATGGGGCTGCACCCTTTCACACACAAGCTAGGGCAGAACCAGCCCCCCCCCACCACCACCAGGGACTCCAGGGGGGCTCCTTTGAAGTGTTTTTTTCACATGCGGAAGCCTGACTCCCCAACTGGATTGCCATGATTCCAGCCACTAGGGTGAAGTCACAGGATGCCCAGTGCTTATTATTATTATCATGATTGGCTCAGAATTGCTGCGTACGAATGAAGGTCTTGGGCAGTGAAGAGGTGTGTGCTGGTGGTTGAGATGGAGAGGTGGGCTGATGCCCGGCGAGGTGCGCTTGCGTGGAGGCTGCCCACCGACCGCTAGCTGGGGCCTGAGCTTCTGTGCTCCCCAGAGACTCAGATGCTTCCTTATCCTGAGCTGTGAGCAAGAGAACAGGCCAAGTGAATGGTGCCCGGAATGGGGGGGCACTGAGGGTGAGGGCCGAGATCTGCGGGGCACCTGGGACCCCAGTCCTTGTTCCTGTCACAGACCCTGTTTCCTCCCCTGTTCTTCCCCCACACCGTCACACTCTGCCTGACTTGCCTTCCTGCCTTCCAGGAAAGAAGAAATCCAAATTTAGGGCCTTCAGGAGCTTTTTTGGCAAGAAGAAGAAAAAAGGGCCTGAGGATGCCCAGGAAGGGAGGAAGCTAAAACCAAGCCTGTCCAGCTGCAACATTCACATCTCTGCCCTGAAGCCAGTTCAGGAAGGNGGGAGACTGGGGGGTGCTCTAACTGCGGTCACAGATTGCGGAAGACTTTCTCAGCCACCGCTCATCACCTTTTCATCTGTGACGCCCCCACTTCCGCATCTGAACCTCCTCCCCTCCCAGCTGTCCTGGGATCAATGGGATCCCCCTCTGGGGAGTTCCACTCAGGCCTGTTCCTGTGGCCTTAAAACTCCAGACTCAGAGCGCCTGGGGGACTCAGTTGGTTAAGCGTCCAGCTCTTGACTCCAGCTCAGGTCCTGTCCTCA
>NW_027528243.1:774352-774769 GCF_008692635.1 Crocuta crocuta
GGTTGGAGCCCCGCATCAGGCTCTGCGCTGGCAACGCAGAGCCAGAGCCTGCTTGGGATCCTATTTCTCTCCCTCCCTCTCTGACCCTCCCCCACCCTTTTCTCTTTATCTCTCAAAATAAATAAATAAGCAAAAAACAAAAAAAAACAAAAAAAAAACCCCAAACCCTCCAGACCTATCTGGACTCCTCACAGAGCTGTGCTGTTCCCCATCCCTTTAAGACTAGAAAGACCTTCATGAGGGCATTGAACGTGAGGAATTTCAGACAGCTTTGCTAGTGGGGGTGGTGGTTTGGGGCAGATGGGCTTGTTTCATAGCNAAGGACCTGAAATAGGTCCCTCTCCCCTTTTTTTTGGGCAGGGAGCATAATAATTAAGAGTATAAAGTAGGAAGTGTGACCCCAGTCTCTTGCTTCCC
>NW_027528243.1:774894-780556 GCF_008692635.1 Crocuta crocuta
GCTAGAGAGCCAGTTCAACAGCCGCACCTGGCTGACGCCCCGCGTGGAAATGACAATTTCTGAGCCCACCCATGGCCCAAGATTCCCTCGCAGTTTCTCTGCACAAAGCAGGGGAGGAAGGGTAGTCACGGACACCATAGTGGTTCCCGAGGCTGATTTGAGCTGGCAGGTCACAGAGAAACCATGAATGCAAGTGTGTGGAGACAGTTATCTCAATGCTGCACCAGTCCTATATAGTCAGTAAGCATTTATCTGGAGTCATGTTAATTGTCTGCGGGACTGCCATTTTAATAGCACAGGGCATGTTCCCTTCCCCACAAGGGCTGCCCAGGTGGCAGAGTTTTGTAATGAAGTGGGTGGTACGAAGGCATCTGCCTCCTCTCTTGCTGGCCCACGAGCCACTTCAGTGTGGTGTCCCTCTGATCCCTGTAACACCCGATTGTCCTCGGAGTGTGTCGTGATCAAATATACCCACGTGTGCGTCCCACGGTCAGGCTCACAGTGATGGCAGTGATGGCGTGGGTGCTGGTCTCACAGTGCCTGAGTTGCGAATCTAGTTACCATTTAAATATTGGTTTTTTTAATGTTTTGTTTTTATTTTAGAGAGAGAGAGAGAGAGAGAGACAGAGTACGAGTGGGAGAGAGGCAGAGAGAGAGAGGGAGACACAGAATCCGAAGCAGGTTCCAGGCTCTGAGCTGTCAGCACAGAGCCCGACGCGGGGCTCGATCCTACGAGCTGCGAGACCATGACCTGAGCCGAAGTTGGACGCTCAACCGACTGAGCCACCCAGGCGCCCCTAAAGATTGTTTTTTAAAGTGCCATCTTACACGTATTATAGTAAATGTTTTGTAGTAAGTGCAAAAAAAGTATATGACATTTCAAAAAATTATTTTATCTAATAAAAAAAATTTCCACCCCTCCCTAAAAGAAACCCTGTACCCATAAGCAATCAGTCCCCATTCCTCCTGATCCCCACTCCAGCCCTAGGCGACCAGTTATCTACTTCCTGTCTCTATCAGTTTGCTTATTCTGGACACTTCCTATAAATGGTATCATGCAGTATGTGACCTCTTGTGACTGGCTTGTTTTCCTTTGAGAGGGTCCCAGGGTCACCCATGTTGTGGCACGAATCCAATACTTGATTCCCTTGTACTACTGAATAGCATTCCAATGCATGGATATGCCACATTTTATCGGTTCCTCAGTTGACAGATATTTGGGTTGTTTCCACCCTTTGGCTCTCATGAAGAATGCTGCTATAAACACTTGTGTACACGTTTTTGGCTGACTATATGTTTTTATTTCTGTTGGGTATATACTTAAGAGTGTGCATTTCCTGAGTCACATGGTACTTTGATGTTTAAATCTCTGAGGAACCACCAGACGGTGTAGGGGTTCCAATTTCTCCACACCCTTGCCAACACTTGCTATTATTTGAGTGTTGTTGTTTATATATATATATATTTGAGAGAGAGAGATAGAATCTTAAGCAAGCCCACATTGGGCTCCATGCTGACAGTGCAGAGCCTGCTTGGGATTCTCTCTCTCCCTCTCTCTCTGCCCCCCCCCCAACTCTCTCTCTCTCTCTTTCTCTAAATAAATAAATGAATCAATGAATAAACTTTAACAACAAGAACAACAAAGAAGGGGCAAGAGCAGACATCTTTGTCTTGTTCTGGATCTGAGGGAGAAAGTATTCAGTCTTTCATCATTAAGTGTGACATTAGCTGAGAGTTTCTCACAGCTGTCCTCTGTCAGGGTTGAATGTATTTATCATAAGTGCATTTATTATGTATTTGGATTTTATAAATGCTTTTGCCATATCTACTGAAATGACCACAGGTTTTCGTTTTTATTCTATCGATACGGTGTATTGCATTAATTGATTTTCACATATTAAGATAACTTTCCATTTCTTACAAGTTCTACTTGGTAATAGTGTATAATTCTTTATGTTGTTGGGTTCAGACTACTAGTATTTTAGTGAAGAGTTTTACATCTCTATTCCTAAGAGATATTAGTCTGTAGTTTTCTTTTCTTGTGATGTCTTTGGTTGAAAGTTTTAAAAGGCAAAATATATTCCCACATTCCAAAAAGCGTCTTTTGTGCCTTTAGCCTTCCATTTGTTTCTAACTTTTCTCTGATTTGTCTTCGCACTTAATTGCCATCAAGCTGGCTTAATTCCCAAACAGAAGGTATTTCTTTCTGGGTTTAGCAATCTGGGGGTGACCATGGGGTGTCTCCAGTATCTGGGCAGATAGTTGATATTTTAAATCAAAACAAAAACACTAGAGAGAAATTTGGGTGTGAAAGATCTTTTATAACTCTCATTTTAATAACAGCAAGACTCAGGGTCGGCTGGGTGGCTCGGTCGGTTGAGTATCTGACTCTTGATTCTGGCTCACGTCACGATCTCACGGCTCCTGGGATCGAGCCCCATGACCATCGGGCTTCACACTCAGTATGGGGCCTGCTTGAGATTTTCTCTTTCCCTCTCTCTCTCTCTCTCAAAATAAATAAGTAAACATTTTTTAAAAATAAGAAAAAGGCTCAAGGTCTTTTCTGCCATTCCACAGGGCTGCCACTATTGAACTGTACACGTTAAATGCGTGAGTTGTGTGGTATGTAAACCATATCTCAAAACTGTTATGTAAAAAAGATATGTGTTGCTAATTCAAAAAATCAAAATCTTTGGTGGATCTCCTCCAACTTTTTTCTATGATCGTAAACTATATAGGTATGTGATATAGGCATATCTATTAAATGGGACCCTCCTCTTCTTTATTTTTTCACTTACTATCTTGTGGAACACTTTCTATGCCAGCACATGTGCATCCTTCCTTGCCCTCTTTCCGAGATGTCTATGATATGTCGTATTATGGATATATCCATATCTTCACTTCCCATGGCCCTTGCTTTTACAAGACCCTTTTCTTCCTATTCAGGGTCAAGAGCAACATGGGGAGCAAAGCCCTGTCCCATGACAGCATCTTCATTTTGGATCCTGAGCCTGAACATAAAATCTACCCGTCTCCAGAGCTCCCGAGAGGCAGACCTCTGCAGGTAACAGTGAACTCAAGCCTCAGTGCCTGATTAGACTGCTCCTCTTCCATTCCCTACTCCTACTCTGCCGAGAAACAAGGAGGGGAGGTGGGGGAATCTGGCCTTGCTTCTCAGCTGATTCTACCCCTCAGAGCTATTGTAAAGAACGGAGAATGTGCAAATATGTGATGTGCTTACCTTGTGCCCAGCCCACAGCGTTATCTGGCATTACCAAATTCACTTCTCTTGACACACCTCAAGAATGCTTAAAGTATATTATAGTCACGTTCCACTCTTTAATATGCAGGCATTCCAACCGCTGTATTTTTTCTTTCTTCTACAGAGATCTTATGTTTCCAGAACTCTGCCTAGAACCAGGACTCGCAGTCGGCATGGAGCTGTTTCTGGAATTGTGTTTGGAACTATGCTCCCATATGTACCCAGAAGTGCAATTTGGGCTGAGGAATACAAGACCACTGAGGTAACAGAGTGAAATTGTTCAGAGGCTGGCAGCCAAGTCAAACAGACAGACCTATGCTTAAATTCTCGCTCTGCTACGTACTGGCTCTGTGATCTTGGGCTGATGGCTCGGCCAAAACGAATTATGCTCGCAAAGCAAGGTTTTACTCTATGTGTGACCAAGTGCCACAGGGTTATCACTCATATTCAGAAAGGGGAAATCTGTTTCCTGGACACCTCTTCTCTCGGACCCAACAACAGAGAGATTCTGATAACAGAGACACGCCATTTCTCTAAAAAGAGGATTTGGACAGGGCGGAGTGGTGGTGGAAATTAAAGATAAAGATTCTAGAGGCATTTCGTCTCACAATGAAGGGGGTAAGGAAAGCCACAATGACCCAAAAGCAAGTTTGCTTAAATGGCTGGTGTGGGCCCACTCCTCACATCTTTGGCCTACTTTCTTAGTCCCTCTTCTGGGAAACAGGGCTGAAGGCAGGATGGGGGTATCAACAGAACCTGAGCCATCAACCACCAGTTGGACCTCCTCATGGGAAACTTCCCTTAGGTGCCAAGGTGACAACCCTAAATGACAGGGTGGTTGATAGCATTAAGTAGAGGTTCCTGACACCCAGTGCTGCATAGAAGCTGGGCAACCATGGAGTTGGCCGATGGCTGGGTCCCTTGAAGGGGCAGGATTCCTGATGGATTAAGTGACATTTAGATCAACTGGGAGACTGTGGGAGATGAGCTCCCAGTGTACAGATCTGCTGGAAATACCAAGACCTAACCAGTGTTTATCCCCTGCCAGGTTTTCACCTGCTGTCTTATCAGAAGTATTAGGAACATGGGTGCCTAGATTATTCTCCAAGACATTTCATGGTCTCTTTGAGGACAAATCAATACAATGATGTAATAGCAAGATTATTAGCATCTTCTTGTGGAATCAAACTGAATTCGGTCATTTAAGAAACTGGGGCAGCAAAGCAGTTTCTCTTACTGCTCATGGGCCGGCCTCTCCCTTTGTAGGCCTTCATGAGGAAGGAGGCACACCATCTCTTCCGGTTGTTGCCCTTAGACGCCTTGAACTTGAGTATGGGACATCTCTTTCCGGCCGCTTACGGTTAGGAGATAGGCGTGCACAGCGGTTAAGAACATAGGCTATAAAGGCAAGCAGACCTTTCAAGTGCCTGCTGTGCCACCGTGAGAATTAGGGCCAGTCATGTCATCTCTCAGACCCGGTTTTCCCCCTCTGTAAAACGGGGACCACAAGAGCAGATGCTTCAAGGAAGTGTTGTAAGGTTCAAATGAAATCTATCTATAGAGAGCACTCCCTCCCTGTCAGGGAGAAAGACCTCAGATCAATAACCTAACTCACCACCTGAAGGAACTGGAAAGAGAAGCACAAAGTAAACCCAAAGCTAACAAAAGGAAGGAAATAACAAATATTAAAGCAGCATAAAGGCCTCCATAAAAGTTAGCGGTCATTATTGTAGTTATTATTATTAGAATTGGACTCGGATGGTGAATCTCTGAGGTTCTTCTCAAGAGCCCCCAGTAGCACCTGTAGTAAGGAGGCACCTTAGACACTGGCCAGGAGTACTCCAGTGGCAGAACCTTGGAAAAATCCTCATTGGGGCCCCTTTTCTTTGGCTTTGAGAGTTTGAAGGCCATCTGTCCTGAACAGCAACAGAGCTTACCACAGAAGGAAGCATGTCAGCTCCGTGACCAGCAAAACTTTTGTTTTATTCATTGTTATGGGCTTAATGCTTAGATTGGGGCATGACACACTGTAGATGCTTAGCCAGTATTTGTCAAAGATAAAATCAGGGATTCAGATTCACATCAAAATGACCATGGCAGGGACCAGTGCCTCAGATTCAAGTGTATCATGAGCTTCAGATTGGAATCGACTAAGTTAGTCTGCTGAAGCCCAAGGAAAACCCAAACAGTCCATTTTATCCCCTTAGGAAAACTAGTAAAGCTGTTCTCACCAGAGCTAGTTCTGCAGATTTTCTAAGAATTCTAGAAAAATCATCCTTGACAGGATTAAGATAAACAACCAACACAGTCAAGATTTGATCCAGGCAATTCCTGGAATGATAAGAGCAAGGCTTTTAGTTTGGATGCCAAGCCTAGGTCCTAACCCCAAAACCCAGCTCC
>NW_027528243.1:781416-786999 GCF_008692635.1 Crocuta crocuta
ATCAGGAGAGAGAGAACAACAGAATTCTGCTCTTATTATTTTTTTTTTAGTAAAACAAGATGCCAGATTTTATAATTATTAAAGTTAAGAACTAAACAAGGTTCTTTGGATCAGGAATTTTACAAGGTAGATGACATGAAATATGTCAAAATGCTACAGTGCCTGCAGGATTGGTTTGTTTTTTCCCTTTACATTTCAGTCTTTCCAAACCTTCATTAATAATCATGCATTGTTGGGGCACCTGGGTGGCTCAGCTGGTTAAGTGTTTGACTCTTTTTATGGGGGGAGGAGATAGAATTTAGTGACTTATCACTTACATATAACACCCAGTGCTCATCCCAACAAGTGCCTCCCTTGATGCCCATCACCCATTTAGCCCATCCCCCCACCCACCTCCCCTCCAGTAACCCTCAGTTTGTTCTCTGTATTTAAGAGTCTCTTATGGTTTGCCTCTCTCTCCTTATCTTATTTTTCCTTCCCTTCCCCTCTGTTCATCTGTTTTGTTTCATAAATTTCACGAATGAGTGAAATCATATGGTATTTGTCTTTCTCTGACTGACTTATTTTGCTTAGCATAAAACACTCTAGTTCTATCCATGTTGTTGCAAATGGCAGTATTTCAGCCTTTTTGATTGAGTAATATTCCATTGCATATATATACCACATCTTCTTTATCTATTTGTCAGTAGATAGACATTTGGGCTCTTTCCATAATTTGGCTATTGTTGATAGTCCTGCTATAAACATTGGAGTGCATGAACCCCTTTGGATCAGCGTTTTTGGATAAATACCTAGTAGTGCAATTGCTGGGTCATACGGCAGCTCTAGTTTTAATTTTTTGAGGAACCTCCATACTGTTCTCCAGAGTGGCTGCCCCAGTTTGCATTCCACAGGTTTCTCCCCCAGTTCACCTCTCTGTACCACATACCTACTGAGATCTCTGGTTCAGGTTGTGCAGATTGTTGTGTTAATCTTCGAATCAGTTTTCTAGGTGTGCAGGATGGTTTAGTGTTGATTTGACTGTATTTCAGAATGGGAGATGAGATGAGAGGGGGATGAGAGATGCAAAAATAACTTGGATGCTGTTCCACCATCTTGGCCCCTCCCGCACCAGTTTGCATTCCTCCCAGCAGTCCAACAGCATCCCCATTTCTCCACATCCTCACCAACATCTACTGTGTCCTGAGTTTTTTATTTTAGCCATTCTGACAGGTGAGAGGTGGTACCTCATTGTGGTTTTGATTTTTATTTCCCTGATGATGAGTGATGTTGAGCATCATTTCATGTGTCAGTTGGCCATCTGGATGTCTTCTTTGGAAATGTGTCTGTTCATGTCTTTTGCACATTTCTTCACTGGATTATTTGTTTTTTGCGTGTTGAGTTTGATAAGTTCTTTATAGATTTTGGATACTAACCCTTTATCAGATATGTCATTTGCAAACATCTTCTCCCATTCCGCCAGTTGCCTTTTAGTTTTGTGGATTGTTTCCTTTGTTGTGCAGAAGCTCTTTATCTTGATGAGGTCCCAATATTTCAGTTTTGCTTTTGTTTCCCTGGCTTCCAGAGACATGTCGAGTAAGAAGTTGCTGTGGCTGAGGCGAAAGGAGTTGTTGCCTGTTTTCTCCTCTAGGATTTTGATGGCTTCCTGTCTCACATTTAGGTCTTTCATCCATTTTGAATTTCTTTTTGTGTGTTGTGTAAGAACGTGGTCCAGGTTCATTCTTCTGCATGTTGCTGTCCAGTTTTCCCAACACCATTTGCTAAAGAGACTGTCTTTTTTCCATTGGATATTCTTTCTTGCTTAGTCACAGATTAGTTGGCCGTATGTTTGTGGGTCCATTTCTGGGTTCCCTATTCTGTTCCATTGGTTTGCGTGTCTGTTTTTGTGCCAGTACAGTACTGTCTTGATGATTACAGCTTCACAATACAGCTTGAAGTCCAGGATTGTGATGCCTCCAGCTTTGGTTTTCTTTTGAAACATTACTTTGGCTATTCAGGGTCTTTTCAAGTTCCATATAAATTTTCAAATTGTTTGTTCTAGCTCTGTGAAGAATGCTGGCATTATTTTGATAGTGACTGCATTGAATATGTAGATTACAAGGGGCGCCTGGGTGGCTTAGTCGGTTAAGCGTCCGACTTTCGCTTAGGTCATGATCTCGCGGTTCGTGGGTTCGAGCCCCGCGTCAGGGTCTGTGCTGACTGCCGGCTCAGAGCCTGGAGCCTATTCCAGTCTGTGACTCCCTCTCTCTCTGACCCTCCCCTGCTCACGCTGTCTCTCTCTCTCTCCTAGAAATAAATAAAAAAAAAAAAACATTTGAATATGTAGATTACTTTGGGTAGTATCGACATTTTAACAATATTTGTTCTTCTAATCCATCAGCATGGAATGTTTTTCCATTTTTTGTGTCTTCTTCAATTTCTTTCATAAGCTTTCTATAGTTTTCAGTATATAGATATTTTACCTCTTTGGTTAAGTTTATTCCTAGGTATTTTATGGGTTTTGGTGCAATTGTAAATGGGATCGATTCCTTGATTTCTTGTCCTGCTGCTTCATTATTGGTGTATAGAAATGCCACCGGTTTCTGTACATTGACTTTATGTCCTGTGACTCCGCCGAATTCACGTACCAGTTCTAGCAGTGTTTTGGTGTAGTCTTTTGGGTTTTCCATGTAGAGTATCACGTTGTCTGTGAAGAGTGAAAGTGTGACTTCTTCCTTGCTTATTTGAATGCCTTTTATTTCTTTTTGTTGTCTGATTGCTGAGGCTAGGGCTTTCAACACTATGTTGAGCAGCAGTGGTGAGAGTGGACATCCCTGTCATGTTCCTGACCTTGGGGGAAAAGCTCTCGGTTTTTCCCCATTGAGGATGATATTAGCTGTGGGTCTTTCATATGCGGTCTTTATGGTGTTGAAGTATGTTCCTTCTATCCCTACTTTCTTGAGGGTTTTTTTTTTTTTATCAAGAAAGAATGCTGTATTTTGTCAAATGATTTTTCTGCATCTCTTGAGAAGATCAGGTGCTTCTTATCCTTTCTTTTATTAATGTGATGTATCATGTTGATTGATTTGTGGATATTGAACCAGCCCCGCAGCCCAGAATTTTCATTTTGACCAAACAAGCAATTTGAGGTTTCTGTCTTTGTTTGGGGATTGGCAAAAGTGTGCAGCAACCCAGAGTGTGAACCAAAACTATTGGTCTTCGGTTTGCATAGGTACAAGAAGTGAAGACAGGGGGGTGGGAGATTCTTTTCCTGGCTTGTTTTTTCACTTTGGGTTCTTAGGTCTTCGGCCATTAAGCAACAAGAGAACATCAGTAATTTGGAAGAAAGCACACAGGTTTTAACTTTTCCTTCTATTCTCCTCCTTTCCAGAGGTNTTTGAAGAAATCTTCGTTGATGAAGAGTCACCTAAGATCTCACCAAAGGAGGTTTCAGAGGAGATCTTGACACTGAAGAAGGTGAGTGTTAGCCCCATCCTAGGACTTGGTTGTGGGGCACAGGTTGGAAAAATGAAAAATCATTTGACACATGAGAGGGCATGTAAGTACATTTTATACATCTAGGTTTGTCAATTAAGTAATATCTGTCAACAATTGGAAAATTAGCAGCTTGTACCCATTTCAGTACTTCCATTCTCACACTAATGAGTGGTTAATTTAATTTGTTGTCAGTGAACTTGAAAAGACTTTTAAATATATATATATTTTTTAATGTCTATTTATTTATTTTGGGAGAGAGTACAAGAAGGGAAGGGGCAGAGAGAGAGAAGGAGAGAAAGAATCCTAGTCAGGCAGAGCTCGATATGGGACTCAAACGAGCCATGAAATCATAAGCTGAGCCAAAATCGAATGAGACACTTAACCCACTGAGCCACCCAAGTGGCCTAGGANAAGATGATTGACCGGTCAGCACAAAACAGTTTTGATGTTAAAAGATCCAATGGAGGGAAGCAGCCTTCAGTTAAATGTGTCAACAACAACAAAAAATCCCCAATCAAATTAGGAACAAAATTAAAGCAGAGTCAGGTAGTAGGTGGCTATGAGTGCTCACTGACTAATGGATTTATACTATGACTATAAGTATTTTCAGCAGAATACCGCTAAATCAGACAAATTAGTCTGAATTGGTGGACAGATTGAATTAGATAACATTTTTATTGTGATCAAATACACGTAACATAAAATTTATCATGTTAGGGGCACCTGGGTGGCTCAGTCAGTTAAGCGTCTGGCTCTTGGTTTCGGCTCAGGTCATGACCTTATGGTTCGTGGGTTCAAGCTCTGTGACAAGCTTTGTGCTGACAGCGCAGAGCCTGCTTGGCAGTCTCTCTCACTGTCTCTCTGCCCCTTCCTCCACCCCTCTCAAAATACATAAATAAACTTTTAAAAAAATGTATCATGTTAAAGCATACAATTCAGTGGCATTAATTCACAGTGCTCTGCACCCATTACTACTATCTAGGTCCCGAATGGTTCTGATTCCCCCAAATCATACTTATTAAACAGTCATTCATCATTCCTCTTTCCTCTCAGCCCCTGGCAACCACCAGTCTGCTTTCTGCCTCTGGATTTGCCTATTCTGGATACTTCATATAAATGTAATCACACAATATATGGCCTTTTGTATATGGGGCTGAATAATAGTTCATTGTATGGACGTACCATGTTTTGTTTAACTCTTCACCCACTGATGGGCATTTGGGTCCCATCTACCTATTGGTGATCGTGAATGGTGCTGCTGTGAGCGTTCATATACAAGTTTGCGTTTGAACACGTTTTCAGTTCTTTTGGGTGTATACCTAGGGGTGAAATTGCTGGATCATGTGGTAATTCTGTATTTAACCTTTTGAGGAGCCGCCGAACTGTTTTTCCCAGCAGCTACACCACTTTACATTCCCACCAGCTACGTATAAGGGTTCTGGTATCCCCACATGCTGTTTGACATTTGTTATTTTCCATTATTTAAAAATTTCTAATGTTTATTTATTTTTGAGAGACACACACAGAGAAATAGAATGTCAGCGGGGGAGGGATAGAGAGAGAGAGGGAGACACAGACTCTGAAGCAGGCTCCAGGCTCTGAACTGTCAGCACAGAGCCCGACGCGGGGCTCAAACTCATGAACCATGAGATCATGACCTGAGGTGAAGTCAGACGCTTGACTGACTGAGCCACCCAGGCACCCCTGTTATTTTCCATTTTTAAAGAAATAGTCATTCTAGTGGCTGTGAAGTGTATCTCATTGTGGTTTTGATTTGCCTTTCCCTGGTGACTAACAATGTTAAGCATCTTTTCTTGTGCTTATTGGCCATTTATATACCTCCTTTGGAGACATGCCTGTTCAAGTCCTTTGCCCATTTTTTAATTGTATTTTTTGTTTTTTTGTTGTTGAGTTATGAGTTCTTTACATATTTTAGCTTCTAGACCCTCTTCAGATATATGATTTGCAAACATTCCCCGCCCCTTCTGTGAGTTGTCTTCTAATTCTATCAGAAGAATAAAATTTTTAAAAATATTTTAATTTTGAGAAAGTCAAATTTATTGATATTTTTTCTTTTGATACTTGTGCTTTTTGTGTCATATATCT
>NW_027528243.1:787061-793292 GCF_008692635.1 Crocuta crocuta
TTTAAGATCATGAAGATTTACCCCTATGTTTTCTTTGAAGAGTTTTATATTTAGGTCTTTGATCCATTTTGAGTTCATTTTTATATATGGTGTGAGATAGGGCCTAACTTAATTCTTTTTTTAATTTTTTTTAATTTTTTAAATTTATTTCTGAGAGAGAGAGAGAGAGAGAGAGAGAGACAACATGAGCAGGGGAGGGCCAGAGAGAGAGGGAGATACATAATCTGAAGCAGGCTCCAGGCTCTGAGCTAGCCGTCAGCACAGAGCCCGACACAGGGCTTGAAACCACGAACCATGAGATCATGACCTGAGCTGAAGTCGGACGCTTAACCGACTGAGCCACCCAGGCGCCCCTATTGTTGTTTTTTTTTTAATTCAAGTTAGTTAACATGCAGTGTTGTCATGGCTTGCATGTGGCCATCCAGTTGTCCCAGAACCATTTGTTGAAAAGACTATTATTTTGTTACTCCTGATCTTCCGGGGAAAGATTACAGTTTTTCACCACTGAGTATTATGTCAGCTCTGGATTTTTCATATATGCTTTCTATTCCTAGTTTGTTAGGTGTTTTTAGTATGAAAAAGTGTTGGATTTTGTCAAATGCTTTTCTTTTTTTTAAAAATGGTTTCTTCATTTTTGAGAGAGAGAAAGTGTGTGTGCAGGGGAGGAGTAGAGAGAGACGGGAACAGAGGGTCTGAAGCGGGCTCTGTGCTGACAGCAGAGACCTGATATGGGGCTCAGACTCACAAACTGGGAGATCATGACCTGAGCCCAAGTCAGATGCTTAACCCACTGAGCCACCCAGGCACCCCTGTTCAATGCTTTTCTACATCAGTTGAAATGATCATGTTATTTTTTTCCTTCATTCTATTAATATGGTATATTATTACATTGAGTCATTTTCACATGAAACCTCCTTGCAATCCTGGGGTAAATCCCAATTTGTCGTGCTATACAATTGCCTTAATATGCTGTTGGATTTGGTTTGCTAGTATTTTTGCATGCGTATCTATGAGGGATATAGTTCTGTAGTATTTTTTCTTGTGATACCTTGATTTGGCTTTGGAATCTTGACACTGCTGGCCTCGTAGAATCAGGAAGTGTTCCCTCTTCTATTTTTTTTTTTTAAGTATTTGTTAAGGATTGGTGTTAACTATTTAAAAGTTTGGTAAAATTCACCAGTGAAGCCATCTAGTCCTGGGTTTTTTTGTTATTGTTGGGAAGTTTTGGTTACTGATTCAGTATCTTTACTTGTTATGGGTCAATTCAGATTTTCCATTTCTTCTTGAGTCAATTTTGATAATTTGGGTGTGCCTAGGAATTTATCCCTTTCATCTAATTTGTTGACATACAACTATGTGTACTATTGTAATTCCTTTTACTTCTGTAAGGTCTGTAGTAATTGTTCCTTTCACTTCTGCTTTTAGGAATTTGTGTCTTCTGTCTTTTTGTCTTAGTAAATCTTCCTAAAGATTTGTCGATTTTGTTTTACTTTTTAAAGGACCAACTTTTGGTTTCATTGATTTTCTCTATTGTTTTTCTATTCCCCATTTCATTATCTCTGCCTTAATCTTTATTATTTCCTCCCTTTTGGGTTTCGTCTGCTCTTTTCTTTCTAGTTCCTTAAGGTGGAGATCTAGGTTATTGATTTGCAGTCTTTCGTCTTTTTTAACATAGGCATGTATATCTATACATTTCTGAGGACCGCTTTTACTGTATCACATAAATTTTTTATGTTGTGTTTTAGTTCTTATTCATGTCAAAGTATTTTCTAACTTTCCTTTTGATTTCTATTTTGATCTGTTGGTTGCTTAAGGCTGTTCTGTTTAATTTCCACCTATTTGTGAATTTTCCAGCTTTCCTTCTGTTAATTGATTTCTAGTTTCAATACATTTTAATCTTTTAAAATTTATGAAGACTTAATTTGTGGCCTAACATGGTCTGTCCAGGAGAACGTTCCATGGGTACCTCAGAAGAATATGCGTTACACTCCTGTTGTGTAGAATGTTCTGTATATATCTATAAGGTTTACTTGGCTTATAGTATTGTTTCAAGTCCTCTATATCTTTATTGACCTTGTGTCTAGATGTTTATTTACTGTTGAAAACAGGATACTGAAGTCTATAACACTCTTGTAGAACTGTCTATTCCTCCCTTCAATTCTGTCCATTTTTGCTTCATGTCTTTGGGGGTGGGTCTGTTGTTTGGGGTGTATGTGCTTCTGATTGTTCTATCTTCCTGGTAGATTGACCCTTTTATCAATATATAAGGTCCATCTTTATCTCCTATAACAATTTTGAGTTAAAGTTTATCTTGTCTGATATTGGTACAGCCACCTGACTCTCTTTTGGTTCTGTTTTGCTCAGAATACCTTTTATCATCTTTTCACTTTCAACTTATTTGTGTCTTTGGATTTAAAGTGAGTTCTTGTAGCAGCATATAAAAAGATCCTCTTTCTTTTTTTAAATCGATTATATTTCTTAAATCCGTCTTGCCAATTTCTGCTTTTTGATTCGAGAGTTTATTTACAGGCGTAGTAATCACTAATAAGGAAGCCTTTACTTCTACCATGTTTTCCCTCTGCATATCTTACATGTTTTTGTTCCTCAATTCTTCCTCTGCTCCCTGCTTTTGGGTTTAATGGTGTTTTCTTAGTGTACTATCTTCATTCCCTTCTTATTCTCTCCTCCATAGATTTTAAACTTATTTTCTTAGTATTCCACTTAGGGATGACAATTTTAAAAATTAGATAACATTTTAAGACGGAGAGCTTTGTCTTTGAGTAGGCTGACCATGCATTTTATAGGCTAATGAACAGAGCTAAATTATTTATAGTCAACATTTCCAAGTATCAGTCTAAACACTTGTCCTGCTTGAATGTAATGACCTTTCTATTAGTAGGTTCAGTAATTCAGAATTCAAGAATTCAGTCTGGTTGTTGCAATAGGTTAAGTGTTGGGCTGGCGGGCAGGAAGTCTAATCTTTGGTGGTCTAGTCAAACCCCTACCACCCCCAGGCATGAGAGTTTCGTGGCTGTTTCTGCCATGCTTCCTGGTTCATTAGTTCACTGTGGTGAACACAAGGGAGACAGGTGGTGGCAACGGCATCATCCCAAGAAGCCGCTGGAATCACCATCCCGACCGGATATGCTGGCCCGGAGGCTTCTCTAAGCTTCCCATAAATTATGACCTCCAAGCCGTCTATCCCCAGAGGCCTCCCCACCAACCCCGCTCCTACCACTTTCTCCCTGAGGATCAACTAAGAAGCTGGGTGCAAAACCAAATTCTCCAAATAGGAAAGTCAGACGAAAAGAGGACTCAGTCTCCAAGGAGTCTTTCCAAGTTCTCTGTTTTGTTTTCTTCTCCAAGCTGCTGCCTTCTACTGGTACCAGGGGGGACACACATTACCTTTCAAGGACACCAAGGTACATGATTAAAATGGCAAAAAAAATAGTGATAAAGAGAGGATTTTCAAAGGACACCACCGACCTTTTACTCTAGGCTCACTTTTTCCTTCAACCCCCCGGGGACAGAGCAGGAAGGATGGCCTGAAACCTCGCTGCCTCAGCCTATGTCTTCTGTATTTCGCTGGGTGAAGAGTTGAGTTTTTCTCCCCCTTTCAGTTGTGGTTAGCGAAACTTCCCTGAGTGATCTTCCTCTTTGGGCCTCACAGCCCTCTGTCCCGGTTCAGCGGCTTCTGTCTTTGAGTAGAGGCGAGACTGGCAGTGGGGATGAGCAGATATCTCTGCAGAGCGTAGGCGACATAGTGGCATAGTAAGCCACTGTGACTCTCTGTTTGATGTCTGCTCTTACCACACAGAGGGACACCAGCCCAGACGGTCTGACCTAACAGGGCCTGACTCATCCACNGACCTGGCTCATCTTCATCTGTATTGTCTGATGAACCTATAGAAGATCTTTCTTCAATATTGCTTTTCGTGGGGAGAAATAAGTGTGTGAAAGAGAAGCCATGCACATACAACCCGGTCGGTCTTCACTCTTGGGAAAGGGGTGTATCAAGTACTTCGGTGCTTATAGTCTGAGCTGATTAAACACCTGGGCTTGAGTTCCTCTGCAGGAGAAATATTGCTATTGAACATGGTGGGTGTTAAGCTGCTGCCAGTCCTAACATTGCATGGGCTAATGAAGAGTTAATTTAGAATCTTGCAGGACTGCCTCCTTATCATGTGTCTTGCTTTACCCCCGATGGCCTGTTCCATAATTCACCATTAGTATTTATAACTAGGTCTTTGAAGCCCAGTGGTATATTTTTTTGAATCTTCCGATACATCAAAGGAGGGTGTAATGCCCCCCTTGCCACTGTTGCATAGGAATTAGTGGCTTACAAAGTGATTTTGCATATATAGGCGCATTTGATTGTCTCAGAAACTCAGTAAGGTAGATAGGGAAGATACCATTATTCCCATTTTAGGTGGAAAAAAACCAAACCCAAACAGTTTCAGAGAGGTGAAATGACTTGGCCAAGGCTATAGAGCCAACCAGAACTGATTCAAATACAGGATTCCTGTCTAAACCCACACCACCTCTCACCTGACCATGTGGACGCTAGCGGCTCTCTAAATTTGTACAACCAACACCCAAAACAGCAACAGCTGCTCACACTTATGGAGACTTTCTTTCTTTTTTAAATATGTAGTCATTTTTGAGAGAGAGAGACAGAGACAGAGCATGAGCAGAGGAGGGGCAGAGAGAGAGGGAGACACAATTCGAAGCAAGTTTCAGGCTCTGAGCTGTCAGCACAGAGCCCGACGCAGGGCTTGAACCCACGAACTGTGAGATCATGACCTGAGCGGTAATCGGACGCGTAACCGACTGAACGACCCAGGCGCCCCTGGAGGGATAAAATTTTAAATAGGTTAGCCAGGGAAGGTGTCCCTGAGAAGGTGGCTTTTGTATTAAGACCTAAAGGAAGTGAGAGAGGCAAGCCACATGAACATGCAAGAGCAGCATCCCCAGCAGAAGGAACAGCAAGTGCAAATGCCATGAAGGAAGATGTTTGAGGTACAGCAAACCAGTGGTGTGCCTGGAGCAGAAAGTGATGGGAGGCACAGATCCTGCGAGGGGAGTGGGAGTATAGATATTGTCATCTAGTCCCCAAGCACCAGAACTGGAAGACCGCCCTGAAGCATGAAGGCATTTCAGAACAACACTGCAAGAGACCTTCCTCTGTACACCGAGTGTTAAGTTGACCATTCCGATAGATAATGCAAGCAAATATACGGCACCAGGAAGAGGTGTTCTATAAACTCATGAATAAAGAAGTAAGAAAAGGCCTGGGACCCCTCCTAATTTTGTGCAGTTGACCCCACAAAAGATAACTCGTGTCCCTTCGCCTAGAATCAGAAACAGAATAGTGACCTGGGCAGAGCATTGGCCTGACCCATTAGCACTGTGTTATGTCCCCAGGCATTGGGACCACAGGCCACAAAAGAACCACATTCGGAACCAAAGAGGGTATCACCGGACCAACATACAGTAGAGGTGGGGAAATATGAAGAGCTGTGAAAGCTGCAGCTACCAGAGGGGCCCCGGGTGCTGCATCAAGCCGGTTTGGAAAGAGCTAGCAAGTCAACAGAAATGGAGGTTCTGTCCACCTGCTAAACGATATCGTTTGCCATTGGTGTCCAGGGAGGAGATGGCTCCTAACCTGGCCCTCAGAGGGGCTCTCCTAACATAGATATTTGCAGTTTCTCAGGAGCGGGAGGTGCCCTGGGGTGTGTCTTTGAGGTGTAGAGAAGGCTATGTCAAGAAGCCCAGCGAAGACTATTTGGAAGCCTCTACAAAAAAACTCAGCTGAGAGGCCCAGGACCAGATGGCTTGGAGNNNNAGCCATAACGAGGGGGTGGGGGCACTCGGTTCCTCGGGGTCCTCCCAGCAGCCCTGCATCCTCATCCTGGACCAGTAAATGTAAACAGAGGCAGTGCACTGTTTATGCAAATGCAGCTTACAGACAAGCCCCTCTTCTGCCCTGATTTTCTCCCCTCCCCCCCTCCTATGGAGAAACCCCAGAACCCTGATGACACAGACTGTACCTCTCACCCCAGTCAGCCCCTCCTGTTACTAAAAGGGGCGAATGGGATGAGAGGAAATACAAATCCTTTGACCTTGTAACCTCCATTAAATGGTTGAGTTCCTATCTCCGGGCAAAGGGGGAGCCCCTGAATCCTTTCTAAGCAGGGGGGCCCCCTGAATGTCTTATTTCTTGTTCTCACC
>NW_027528243.1:793341-798510 GCF_008692635.1 Crocuta crocuta
TCCTGTTGACCAGAAGCATCAATGGTGCTGGAGGAAAAAGGGCCAGTAGTTCAGGAAAGATTTCTTCTTTGGGAATTCTTCAGCCAGAACAATCTCCAGCCTACAGAGCTGCCTCATTTCTTTTCTCCCACTCTCTCCAGAGCTCCTTTGAGTGCTCACCTGGACCCGTTCACTCACAGTCCTTGACCACGTATGCCATGATAACCTGTCCCAGCAGCGCTCAGCTGCCCATTGGTTTTAGCACCCCAGCCTCCACCAAGGGCTGTTTGGACTCGTCAGCTGCTCGACACAAGATGGCCTTAAATCCCCGGAAACAAAAGAAGAAGAGCCTTCAGACGACTGTAAGTCCTTCAAGAGGCCTGGGAATAAACCCCTGCATCATAAAAGATGCATTCCAACCTTCCTGAACTGCTCTTAGGGGAGTGGTATGATCTGGGGGATCTATACCTTGAGTACAGATGGTCAAGTCAAGGGCACTATCCCAAGCTTGACACCCCACTCCCATCCCCGAGAGGTGAGTGGACTCGCATGTGGAATTTACATTGAAAGGACTGCAGAAAGCACAGTGACCTAAACCCCAGAAACTGCTTATTGGCCCAGCATCTGGGAATTCCCTCAGCCCTTCTTTGTAGAGGATATCCAACCATAGCCCGGATCAGCTTTCTTGTAATTATTATTTTTGTAGTGTTTATCTATTTTTGAGAGAGCAAAAGCGGGGGAGGGGTAGAGAGTGAGGGGAACAGAGGATCTGAAGTGGGCTCTGCACTGACAGTGGTGAGCCCGATGTGGGGCTTGAACTCACAAACCATGAGATCGTGACCGGATGTTCAACCGACTGAGCCACCCAGGTGCCCCTAGTTTCTTTTCATTATTAATCAAGCAAGACCCGTGAGTTATACATGGAAGTGCTGTCCCACTCGTTTGGAGGTCAGGCTTCCAGCAACTCCAAGCATTCAATGTCACAACGTTGTGTCCCGTGATTTTCTAGCAGGCAGAGCTACATTTAGGCAAGCCAATTATGTTAAAAACGTGGCCACCAGACTCAGAGCTCTGACGACAAAGAGAGGTGACAGTTGATAGCCAAGAAAGATGGCAGGATCAGTCTGAGACCATTTAGTAGAGGGATCACGGACCTTGCCCAGCTAAATAAATCCCTCAGGACCACCTGTATCATAGTCCAATGTAACATACCATGTTCATCATTCATCTAAGTCATCAAGAAACATTTACCTATGCTCCCTGGTATCTTTTTAAGAAGACAGAGAGGTAATGCCTTTGGAAAAAATTTTTACTAAGAGGTAAAACATGTTGGTGCTTCATTTAATTATACTTTACTAAAGGATGTTGGTGTTTAAAAGGATGTGTTAGTTAGCTGGAAGATTCACCTGGGCCAAACACCCATTCCTCAGTGACTCTGGGCTCTAAGAGTTGTAAATCAGAGCTGGAGGACATGAAAAGATTTCGTAGTTACATGCATTTTGAAGGGAAGGGCATTCTAGGATAAACAGTTGCCCAGCATCACGAGCCCTGGTGGTGGCAGACCTGGGGCCAGAACCCAGTCTTGACTTTCAGCCCTTAACGCTTTTCATCCCACCGTGTTGCGTCGAGCTCGGACACCTCAATTTAGCTTTAGAAAGAGAACAAACTATGGATTGAAAGAAGAGTCAGCCGGACAGTGGGTCCGGGGGGCCCCCTGGCGGCCCTGAGAGGATCTCCTTGGTTGTCAAGCAGAAAGAGAATAATCACAATACACTAAACCCTATTTATATGCATTATTGCCTGGACACCTCACCACAAACCTAGGAGATGGGGAATGGTGGCCGAGGGAGAGTTAGTGTGAGCCTCTGACTCTCTTCCTTCTGCACAACCTAATTAAGAACACACATGGACATCAGTCTCTAAGAAGGTCGGTCCATCTTCTTCCATGTGACTCTCCCTGACTCATGGGTGACTATGAAAGGGTCCAGGATCATTTACGACACAGATCGTAAATTGCTGCCACCCGCTCCTTGCTCTGGAATTTCTTAGCTTTCTCCTCACCCTTAATTTATAGATGTGGATATAGAGATTTAGAGTTAGACGTGGAAACAGAGATTTCGAGAATAATGTGGCCAGGGTCACGTGGTGAGTAAATGATGGAGCAGAGACTTGAACTCGGGTCTATCCCACCTCATTCACTCACAAATAAATTACTTGGAGCTGAGTCTATTTGTGCAGGCACTTTGAGTGAGGGCGTCAAGAGTAATACCTTTGCGTTTAGGTGTGTGTCATAAAGGCTCACACGAAGCAAGTTCTGGTCGCTGGTTCAGCACACTGCTGTTCTGACATTTCCAAAGGTGCCCTGTAATCATCTGAAACCTTGTTTATGTTAAACCAACTCCAGCCCCTTCTGCATAAGGGCTGAACCCTTCATCGTGTTCTCTCTTCTTTCCCAGCAAACCCCTGATCCTCTTTCTTCCTTTGAGCTGGAAAGACATAATTCATGCTTTCACTAAATTCCCTGAAACGAAGCCAAATGGGCTTTGAATTTGGCTCCCAGATCTGGTGAAACCAGTGTTGCCAAGAACCTGATTGCCATCAGGCCAACAACCGCATTTTCAGACAGATGGCCTTGTAGTGTGGTTTGGTGGTTTCCGGGGTTGGTTTTAGAAGGTGCCCGGCAGCACATCGCTCAGAGATCAGACACTTCGAATTTATGTGAATCACTTCCAATAGATAAACTGATCACTTCCAACAGGGAAAAGGATCACCAGGGGATGAAGGCCATTGGACATGACTTCTATGGTTAATGGTGTCGTTATGTTCCCAGCTGAGCCATACGGATATCAAGGACTTTTTCCCCCCGATGTTACTTTGCTTGGCAACTACGCACGGGTGGATGGGAAGCCCTTCAGTGCCATTCAGCCTCTTGCTTTCCCTCTTTTAGGTGAAGCCAAAGCAGGAGGAGCCAGACCTTCCATTGGCATCTGAAGAAGAGAAGAGAACAACGAAATCCAAAGAAGCTGACCAAAAGAAGCCAAAAAAAGACAGTGCAGGTTGGCGCATCCTCACCCTCATTCAGAAACGTGTGTTAAGAGCTTCATGCCTCAGGGCTAGGTGACAAGAGCTGTGGAGGGAGATTTAGTTAGGCCTGCTGCCCCTGGTCCTCGGGGAACGTTCAAGTTCAGGTGCATACTGGCGGGCTCCAAGTTCCTCCATCGAAGCTGCCTGGCTAATACAGTTGCCACTAGTGGGGGATTAAAGTAAAAGATTATACCTGGATCTCTAGTTTATCTAAATGCGTTTCCAGCCAGAGAGGCGCCTTGTGCTTGTTTATTTGTCTGGAAGCTTGTCTCATCCTTCCCGAGGCTAGCGTACACGCTGAGTGCCTCGGTGAGTCCGGATAGCTGAGGGCAGGCAGCAGTTTCCCCCTCAGTACCCTCCCAGCACCAGAGCCAGGCAATAATAGCAGAATTAGCCAAAAAGTAGGTCTTTTTTAAAGGTCCTTTTTAAAAGGGCTTGTGATAACAGTGAGACCCATTTCCATATCCACAGGCAAAGAGGCCTTGGGAATCNTGAACAGTTATATTTTTGCTGCAAAGGATTTCCCCTGTGGGTTCAAAGACAGGAGATCCCTAGATACATTTTTCCACAAAAATTCACAAAACTCATCTGCAGGAAGAAGGAGGAAGAGGAGGAGGAGGAGGTGGAGCAGAAGGGAGAGGGAGGGATGGAGGAAGAGGAGGAGGAGAAGGAGAAAATGAAATTAAATGTACTTCCTTTTGGATCTTTTTCTCATATTTATTTATTTTTAAAAATTTTTAATGTTAAAGTTTTTTAATGTTTATTTTTTGAAAGAGAGAGACAGAGAGAGCACGAACGGGGGAGGGGCAGAGACAGAGGGAGACACAGAAGCAGGCTCCAGGCTGTGAGCTGTCAGCACAGAGCCCCGATGTGGGGCTCGAAGCCATGAACGTGAGATCATGACCTGAGCCGAAGTTGGACGCTTAACTGACTGAGCCACACAGGCACCCCTAAATATATTTTTTTAATGTATGTTTATTTATTTTCGAGAGAAAGAAAGAGTGTGAGTGGGGGAGGGGCAGAGGCAGAGGGAGACACAGAATCTGAAGCAGGCTCCAGGCTCCGAGCTGTCAGCACAGAGCCCAACGCGGGGCTTGAAACCCACCAACTATGAGATCATGGCCTGAGCCAAAGTTAAACACTTAACTGACTGAGCCACCCAGGTGCCCCTCATATTTATTTTTAATATTTGTCCCTTTTATGCATGGAGGATAGAACTGATTCCATATCTGCGGGGGCAGATACTTTGTTTTTTCTGCGTAATTGGGGTGTAGCCAGCTATGCCCAGCATTGTAAGCTGGATCTGGAAGCACTAGATGGAGTTCGGGGGATTCCATGGATGATGAGGGGCGGAAGTCAGTGAGGGTCCTCCCACCTGGGGACTGAACAATTCCTAGTAAACGTACGAGGGAGGAGTGGGGCAATCTGTGTAATTGCTGCCTTGTGCTTGACCTGAAGCCTGTAGACACTGATGTAACTGTTAGGGCTTTCCAAGAATTGCTTTGCGTGTATATTACATCAGACCGATTTAATACAAAAGAGTAAAAAGCAAAAGAAAAGGGGGCCTCAATCCTACCTCCCCGATGACTCCCTGTTGACACCTTTCTAAAAATTAAAGCAATACCATGGGGCTCCTGGGTGGCTTCGTCGGTTAAGCGTCCGACTTTCGCTTGGGTCATGACCTCGAGGTTCGTGGGTTCGAGCCCCTGCGTCGGGCTCTGTGCTGACTGCCAGCTCAGAGCCTGGAGCCAATTTCAGAGTTTGTATCTCCTTCTCTCTCTGACCCTCCCCTGTTCACGCTGTCTCTCTCTCTCTCCTAGAAATAAATAAAAAATATTAAAAAAAAATTAAAGCAGTACGTGCACATGATATGAAAATTAGATAGAATTAAAGTAAAAAATAGAAACACTAATCAGAAAGTGAAATTCTCCTTTTTTCCTGGCCCTTCAGTTTCCTAAAAGGTAATACTTGCTACAGGTTCAAACCTGGGGGGCTCAGTCAGTTAAGCGTCCAGCTCTTGACTTCGGCTCAGGTCACGATCTCACGTCCCTGTGTCGGGGCTCTCTACTGTCAGCACTGAGCCCGCTTCAGATCTTCTGTCCCCAA
>NW_027528243.1:798579-801230 GCF_008692635.1 Crocuta crocuta
ACTCTGCCCCTCCCCCACTTGCACTCTCTCTCTCTCAAAAATAAACAAACATTTTTTTAATCTTACAAAAAAATTGCAATGTGTCTCCCACTTACTGGTGGACCAGACTTTTGATTTGATGTTGATGAGCCAACCTGGTAATCAGTGCGTAAAGTTGGGATTTCACTTGGATGTCAAAATCTCCACCTGCAGAGGCTGACAGCAGCCACACTGCTCACTTTCTTCTGACTAGTTCCATCCATTCCTCCCTGAGGAATTCCATAGTAAATAGGTTCCCATTGGGCCGGGGCAGAATGGTCTCATTTTCGGAAGTCGAAGGCCCACGCAGTTTTCTTGTCCTTATTTCCTGTTTGGCACAGGTGCCTCGAGCCTGGAGCAGAGCAAGAAAACTGCAAACCTGGGTAAGAAGATGGCGGAGCAGGCCACAAACCCAGATGCTGCCGGTGCTCAGGGCTACCTGTCAGCGTCGGCGTACGGAAGACAACGGGCAAGAAAAGAACCCGGGGCTGTAGGAATCAGCGAGTGTGGGCTCCGAGGAAGAAGCTTCAAACAGTCTTCTGCCTTCTCTGGACCCTTCTCTTTGGAGCAGTCCACCACTCCACCGACAGCAAGTGGGACTCCTCAGGAAGTACTTTCAGACAAAGATGGCCTGGGCAAGAGGCATCCCGGGGTAGACTTTAAAGCTGGAAAAGCATCAGTAGCCCAGTCTGTGCCTGAAGACCTGGTTGGTGACCTGTCACCATGCCGGGAAGGTGGGGCCCCCAGAGCCAAGGAGGCGGAAGCCAGAGCTACTCTTTCATCCACAGTGGCCTCGGCCAAAGGGTGTAAGCATTCTTCTCATACCCAGTCAGAGAGGAAAGAAACCTCCAGCTCCAAGTTGCAAGGTCGCTTGCTGAAAACGGAGTCAGTTCAAGATATTCCGACTCTGAGCAGAGAGAAGCCGGCAAGTGCTTTGGCAAAGAGAGGCGTTTCTGTGGCGAGGCCACGTCTCAGGAGCCTTTCCTGGGCCGGGCTGGAGCCCCAAGCCAAAGAAGCGTTCTCGGATTCCAAGAGTTCTGGAGAGGTGGGGGATGGCTCAGAGCAGCAGGTGGCCCCCAGGCCTTCTGTCCAGTCCTTGGAGAGGCCCGAAGATGACCAAAGAGTCTTCACAAGCCCGGGAAGTTCAGCAGCAGAGCCGAGCCCGCCTAGGCAGCAGCTGGCTTCGAGATCCCCTTCGCGGGCCTTGGCGCAGCCCGAGGCTGAAGAAGTGTCCTTGGATTCAGAGAGTGCTCCAGAGGCCGGAGGCCCAGGACTCCTCACAGACTCCAAGAGCACTTCTGCAGAGGAGGTGGTTTCCGGATCTGCTCCTGTGGCCTTGGGGGACCCCAAAGACAAAGGGTCCAGAGGGCTGCATAGTGACGCAGACGCCGACAAGTTCAAGAGTGCTGACCCTTCCCAGGCCTCGAGCGAGAAGCCCAAAGACCAACCAGGAAGCCCCTCTGTTTCGAAGTGCGCGCTTCAGGACTGGGGCATTTCCGTGCAGGGGGTCACTCTCACACAGCCTCCTCAGTCCTTCGAGAAGCTGGCTGTCGAGCAGCAAGTGTCCTCAGACCCGCTGAGGGCTCCGGCACAGCCTTCCCAGTCTGCGGCGGGCACCGAAGCCGAGCAGCAAACCTCCTCGACGGCGCATCTGGAGGGCGCAGCTCAGGAGTGGGGCCTCTCTGTGGAGCCGCTGCTTCCCAGAACCTCTTCGAAGCCCGTGCTGCAGCTTACAGTTGAGCAACCAGTCTCCCAAAGCCCAGACATCGCTACGGCCATGGGCATCAATTCTGAGGCCCCCGAGCCTCATTCTAAGTCTCCTCTGAAACCCATAGCTGTGGATGCCATCCCCGTGGGTCCAGATTGCATGGCTGTCCAGGACAGCGTTTCTAAGCAAGTGCTGCCTTCCAGGGGTCCTTTCCAGGCCCTGCTGAGACCGGCAGCCGAGGATCAAGTCTCTTGCGGCGCGGAAAGTGCCGTGGTTGAGAACAACAACGCCTCTATGCAGCCGCTGGTCCCCAGGCTTCAGTCCCCGAGGGGACCTCTGGCCCAAGGCTCTGAAAGTCCGGAGAGTGCTGCAGCTGAGGGGGGCGCTTCTGGGGAGCCGCTGCTCCCCAACCATGCTGCTCAGTCCCTGGGGAACCCTCAAAGCCAGCAGATCTCAGAGAACGCTGTGGTCAAGGAGGGCACGTCTGCCTTGCCGCCTCGCCGAGGCCCTTCCCAGCCCTCGGGGGAGCCCAAACTCCAGGCACAGACCCTCACCCCTGCCTCAGCGAATACTTCTGCAGGCAGTGGCCCTGAGGAGAAGACGCCTCCTACAGACACCTCCCAGGCCTGGGTGAGCCCCAAGGTTGAGCAAGAAGCCTCGGCGGGTCCCGAGAGCTCTGCTGCTGTGGAGCAAGGCATCACTGTGGAGCCGCTGCCCTCCAGGAAGCCCTCTCTGTTCTGGGAGAGACCAGGCGTGGAGCAGCAAGCTGCCTCGGGTTCAGGGAGTGCTCCCGCAGCACAGAGCACTCTGGGAGAGCCAAAGCCTCCCAAGAGCGCTTTGCAGGCTCAGGGCCACCGTAAATCCAAGCAAGCGGCCTCGAGGGATCCAGAGAGTGTTGCGGCCGAGGACACGTCCAAGGAGCAGC
>NW_027528243.1:801248-810372 GCF_008692635.1 Crocuta crocuta
CAAGGAGCAGCCACCCGCCACAATGTCTTCTCAGTCCCCGATGAAACCCATGGTGAAACGGGCAGTCTCTGCAGGTCCGGAGAGTGTGGTCGCCAAGAGGGAGGCTTCCGGAGAGCCGCTGCTTCCCAGGCAGTTTGCCAGGCTCCTTGCGGGACACAAAGTCCAGCAAATATCTTCCAATTTTGAGATCATCGCTGCAGAGGGCGCCATCTCTGGGAAGCCAGTGCCTTCCAAGAGTCCTCCCCAGATCTTGGTGAGGTCTAAAGTCCAGGAAATGTCCTCACGTCTAGAGAACAAGGCCCTTGAAGGAGACATGCCTAAGAAGTCACCGATGCCTAGATATCCTTCCCGGTCATTTGTGAAGTATATGGCAGAGCAAGTCTTTTCAGAGAGCCCCACGGCTGAGAAGGGAATTCACGCGGATCCTCTGTCTACAAATCCACCTTCCAAACCTTCGATGAGGCCCAAAGTCCAGTTCCAAGTCTTCTCAGGGCAGGAGAACGCCAACATGGAGGGAGGCATTTCTTCCCAGCTGCTGCCTTCTAAAGGCCCCTTACAGTCCTCGGGGAGGCCCGAAGACCCCAAAGAAGTCTCCTCACCGTCTGAGAGTGCTCCTGCGGAGCTGAGCGGTTCAAAAGAGCAGCCACCTCCCAGATGCCTTTCCCAGGCTTTGGGGAAGCTTGAGTACCAACAGTATGTCTCCCCAGCCTCTGAGAGCGCTCTTGAAGGAAGGAAGAGCTCTGAAGACAAGCTGCCTTCCGTGGGCCCTTCCCAAGCACATGTTTTCTCAACAGGCTCGGCGAGTGCGCCTGTGGAGCAGAGCTGTTCTGAGAGGCCCCTGCCTCCCAGAGCCTCCTTCCAGGCTTTTGCAGACCCTGAAGCTCAGTGTTCCGTGGGCACCACTGTTGAGGGAGCCGTTCCTGGGAGCAATCCTAGTGGCTGGTCCGTACCGAAAGGCTCAGCTTCTCCACGCGGAACCAAGAAACATAGCCACGGCTCTCAAGACCTCGTTAAGAACATCCTGGTTCTTGCTGCCAAACCCATGCAGCTCACTTATGCTCCTGCCAGCCAGACATCCGCTTCTGGGGTCACTTGCCCTAAGGAGGAAGTTGTCAAGAGCAGCGATCCGAATAACAGCCACTCAGATGTGCCCACCACCGAGGCTGATGTTGAAAACCTCTTTGGAATTCGACTGAGAAAAATCCCTGCCTCCGAGAAGCTCAAGGGTGAGAAACAAGATGATTGTACCAAGCTGTCTTCACTCTCCTGGGGCCCCAATTCGCTTCCTGTACATAAAGAGCATCGGATCAAAAGAAGTGCTTCCCACGGGTTTCTGGGCACAGCAGAGTGCTTCATCCCAGGATACGAGTTTGCAGAGAAGCAACAAGGCAGGCCCAAGTCTGAAGTCATAGCCGGGAGTCAACCCGCTGACAAGGTCCCAGGTGAGACTTTCTCCTTCTGGGGGCACGTGCTGAATGGAGGGAAGCACTAGAAATCAAAGCCTTGAGCGGGAGGATGTCTGTTCCTGCCCGGCCTGCTGAGCCGATGCTTCGATGGGGCCGTCTTGGTGCATTTTCTGAGCAGGGCGGTGTCCCGTTCTAGATGGATGGGTGCGGAGACGGTCAATTTTGAACCTTTTCCTTCCCAGGCAGGTCCCACCGTCTGGACAGACGTCCACATTCTGTCATGGACACACGTACTGTGCTCCCCCCACAGCACCATGGGGATTTTCAAACCCAACTCATTAGTAGAGCGCCATGTGCAGGCTCTCAGGCCGAACTCTTAATTCACTGGGAATGTTTATAGCTCCACAGCTTCTTCACACCCCTGAAATGCCTAAGAATCCAGAGCTAGGTGATCTTTTGAGCCCTGGTCTCTCCCAAAGCCCTTGTACCTTCAGACTGCCCACCACGTACTCTTGAGTACGCCCATAACCACGGCCGTGGAACCGCACACACGAGGGACCGTGAGGTACCAGAGGCCATATGAGGTACCCTTGGGGTTACAGGAATGACATCAATAGCCTGAGCCCTTGGCCTCCGGGGGAGTGTTCCCAGCCAACCTGGCAACGACTGTCCTCCCCTGACTTGGGCATAGGAAGAGGGACGGACGAGGGAGGGAGAGGGACCAGTGAGTGGACAGTGTGCGAACGTGGAAGTACAGCCTCTCATCTCCACAAGGAGTGCCTGCCTTCGCCGGGTTGTGGGGACGGCACAAAAGAAGGGGGTCCTTTTCTGTGTGATCGCTCTTTCTTTTCATCTGCCAATTACCGAGGATCCCACATGGTTGTGTTATCGTGGGCAGGCCCCAGCCTGGCCCGAGACCCGGCCTGCCTCACTTCGGTTGTAACCACTGTCTTTCCTTTCTCAGGAGAGGCGCCTGGTCAACAGGCATATTACAGCATCTCAGAGCCAACTTGGATAACCAAGCTAACGGAGAAGCAGAAGGGTTCTCAGGTCCCTGTTCCTACGAAAGAGCCAGAAGCCAAGAACAGGGCCACAATCAAAGAGGCTTCATCTGTGGTAAGATGTGCAGCAGCCCACGGGACACTCCCACAGGGTGCTAGAACTGGCTGACTAAGCTTGCGTTGGGAACTTGGCCACGCATGCAGCTTCCCACCTCTGTCGGTGCATTCATTAAGGCAGGGCGACTCTTCAGGGGGAAAGGTCTTGCCTTGTACTCATACAATAACGTGCCCTGCTAGGGCGCCTGGGTGGCTTGGTCGGTTGAGCGTTTTACTTCAGCTCAGGTCATGATCTCACGGTTCGTGAGTTCGAGCCCCACATCGGGCTTCCAGCCGGAGCCTGCTTTGAATCCTCCATCTCCCTCTCTCTCTGCCCCTCCCGTGTTCTCTCTCTCTCTTAAAAATGAATAAACATTTTTTAAAAAACATGCCCTGCTTTATGCTCTTACAGGGTTCACGAAAAGTATTAATATGAGAAGGCTTTGTAAATCCAATCCTGTCCTAAATATTGTAGAGCAGTATTCCATGAAGTCGGTTGAGAAATGAAGAATAAGTCCTAGATTAAAAACAAACAAACAAACAAAAAGAATCACTGAGGGGAGAATTGAGTAACTATCCTTAGAGGTATTTTATGCTTATAAGTATAGGTAAGTATTTAAGAAACTATAAATGGAATCAAACTATCTGTACTTTTTTCATTTAACATTTCATTTCTGGGCACCTTTCCGTCTCATACATAGTGGTTTACTTTATAAAGGCAACGTTTGCTATTTGGGATTTCACATCTTGGCTTGGTTTGGCATGGCACCTCCCTATAGGTTAGAAGAAAAGTTACGTGAGGTACTAGACTAATGGTCCCACACGTGGATGGGGGATGATGCGGTGGTGTCTTGCTTTCAATGTCCCATTTGCAGTGTCTTTGAAGGTGTTGGAATGAGAAGCCCTCTTGTCAAAACTGTCACAAAAACAAATCAAATTTGCATATCAAGAGATATATGTCCACGACCCCTGGGTGGCTCGGTGGGTTAAGCTTCCGGCTTAGGCTCAGGTCATGATCTCTTAGTCTGTGAGTTAGCTTACTGTTAAGGGTGGGTGATGTGCTTGGGAAAAGGTTGTTCTCAGCTGAAATAAGTATGTTAACCTGTTTAAACTATCTGTATGATTAGACAGGCTTTTCTTCCAGATTGCAAAGGTGGTAAACTTGACCTAGCTAAGGTTTTGTGAACCGAAATTCTGAACCAAGGTCGTCTCAGTGCTATTTCCTTCCTTCTCTGTCTCTCTGTCTCTGTCTCTGTCTCTGTCTCTCTCTCTCTTTTCTCTTGACTAATGTTAAACTCATACCCAGGACGAGGCTTGTACCTTGTGGTTTTCTGACTAAGTGATTGGTTCTTTTCCACATTGGGACTCACAAGCCTTTTGTTGTCACTTTTTGTATTAAAGGAAGATATCTTTGAAGACGGAAAACAGCCAGCAAGTATTTTTACTTCCAATGTCGGTAAACAAGAGCAGATGGCACCAAAAAAGCTACTTGAGCCCACCAAAGGAGGTAGAAACATACCCCCCTCCCCTGCAAAAGAGCCCTGGCAGCAGATTGCGAAACTTTAGAAATTTCTGTCTCTGACAATCCGTGTCTTTTCCCACCTCTCCCCTGTCCCGAATCAGCTTTGTGATTCTCATGGCTCTTCCATTAGGTGCAGCTATTAGCTCGTTTTAGGAAAATCCCATTATTATGACCACTCGAAGTCCAGTGTGTAACTTCCAGGGGGTCTTCCGGTCTTCCAGCTCATCGAGGAAGCTGTTACAGGCACAAAATTGTACTCACTCACTAAAATGTTCCTGTGGTTGGTATTCAGGAGGAAAGAGGCAAAAGCTGCTTTCCAGTTCGTGGCAAAACAGTATTTTCTTGACTCCTACACCCCCAACGGCACTTTAATCCACTGTGAAGGCCCAGTGGTGTTGAATTGTTCCTTTTAACCATTTTTTAATGTTTATTTATTTTTGAGAGAGAGAGGGAATGCAAGCGGGGGAGGGGCAGAGAGATGGGGGGGCACAGAGGATCCAAACCGGGACTCCACGCTGACTGCGGAGAGCCCGATGCAGAGCTCGAACCCATGAACCATGAGACCATGACCATAACCCGAGTTGGATGCTTAACTGACAGAGGCACTCAGGCGCCCCTTCGTTTAGCTATTTAAAAGGCTTGTTTCTCCATCTTCTAAGCAGGAGGTGAGAGGTGGGGAGATGTTGAAAGCTGAGAGAGCACTGGGCTGGGATAGAATAGAACGTGGTCTCATCAGGACGCCTGCGTGGCTCAGCTGGTTAACCATCTGACTCTTGATCTCGGCTCAGGTCATGGATTCACCATGAGTTCGAGCCCCGTGTCAGGCTCTGTGCTGGCAGCTTGGGATTCTCTTTGATTCTCTCTCTGCCCCTATCCCCCTCGTGCTCTCTCTCTCTCAAAATAAATAAATAAATGAACTTTAAAAAAATAAAAAAGAATGTGATCTCATCAGTGGAGTTGTGTGCCAGAGGGATTTTCTTTTCAGTGGGAGCCAGAGGAAGTGGGGAGGGAAGGACGGATGTGTATTCAATCATCTTTGTCCTCTCTCCTTGTTCCTTTCATGAAGAATTAGATGAGGAATTTAGGAAATGATTTCATCTGGCCACAAAATAGTAGCACCCGACTTGCTGATAGCAATTCATAACCTCATGGGCACTGTGCTCCTGTGCAGTGATTCTCAATTCTGTGCATTAGAATTGCCTGGTGACCTTTTTAAACATTTAAAAAATTACAGATGGCCCTGGCTGAATCCGTTGCTAAAGATTCTAATTCTGTTAGTTCAGGGAACGGTGTGGACATTGGTATTTAAGGCTCGAGGTGTGTAACACCAGTCCGATTTCTACTCAAATCTGTATCTCCCAAATTGCAATTCTGATTGATTGAATAAATGTCTGATTGCTAACAAACAAAACAAAACAAAACGCCCTTGGTGATTCTAATGTGTCACCCACATTGAGAACCACTGTTTGAGTCTAAGCCACTAAGTCAGTCCACCATAAAACAGGATGAGGGGAAGAGTAGAACCGGGGGATAGAGAGGTAGTCTGCTTGGTCAGAGAAGTTGGCACAATGTCTGTTGGCACAGACTTTTACTGGGTGGGTCCACTGGGCCATTGGTCACTTCGTGTGACGTGGATTGGCAACGCAAAAATAATATCACCTGATTTGAAATGTAAGCAACCGAATAGATAACATACTGTCTGCTTCCTCTCTGGTCTCAATTCAAAAGTGTGAGACCATCTAGTAATAACAACCAGCCAAAGATTGGCAGTTACAGCTGTAGGCATTTCCTCCCGGGCCTTCCTGTGGTCAGGCCCCCGTGGCCATAGTCATATAGATCTTATCCCTTTGACATGCCACCCAGGGTGGTGCGCGTGCGCTGACTTGTAGAAGCCAGGGGAAACCTGAGAGGAGGAAACCTTGTTCTGTTGTCCCGTCAACATAGCTCCGTGTCTCTTGTCGCTTGTGTGTTATTGGCTGTGGTTCTTGTAGGATTGGAAGACGAGAAGCCATTTCAAGAGCACCCCATGAGAAAAAGAATCCTGCGATCTTCAACTCTCCCAGCCGTATTCCAAGAGCCGACACAGTCAGAAGAGCCGGTCTGGTTCTCCATGGCCAAGAAGAAAGCCAAAGCTTGGAGCCATATAGCCGAGATCATACAATAAGTAGCTCCTGAGTGGAGTATCAGCATTTCAAATGATAATTGCCAAGCGCTCTAGCAATGCCTTGCAGTGATTTATTTACAGTAACCATTTTTCTTCATTAAGCAAAAGAGCCTTAAAATGGTAATTGAAGCGAATAACCGTTAGAATGTAGCCAATGCCATGAATGCCTAACCTTAAGTACAGTCACTGCCAACATCTGAAAACCCAGCATTTCCTCCATAAAAACGATGTAAAATGTTTGCACTGCTAGGGGGCAGTATTGAACCTTGGACAATGTGCCTTAGAAGCCAGAAAGCAAAAGCGTTTTGCTAGAGCAACTAAGATGTGGTCATTTCCCTTACTCAAGTAAGTTAATTCGAATGGAAATGGCCAGATGACTTGGCCCAAGGATTGGCTTTTAGGTTTTATGAGCCTGGTTAAATGCTTCCGTCCCTGCTCCAAGCTTCGCAAAGGCCCCTGGAAGAAGTGGTGGAAGTGAAAATTCTGGATCTCCAAGGAAAATTTTGCTCAGCCAGTCCCCCAATTAGCCATTGCCCTTTGAGACACCGCCCGTGTATCCCTGGGGCTCCCCGGTGCCTACAGCTTAGCTGCCTCTTTGCACAGGCCCCGTGTCGCAGGTCTGGCGGCATTGAGCACCTCCCTATGAGACAGAGCATTGCTTGGGGATTATTGTCCCCAAGATGATGGTTAGACCTCTTGCCCCAAGGCCACTGCGATGCTCTAATTGCCGAGAAATGCGCCGAACGCCATATAGATCTTGTTTTTTAAGCACCTAAGACCCTGCTGCAATTCAAAATTCTAAAGATGCCAAAAACTGTATTTCCTATCAGGCAGATGGGAAGCCTTCCTTAAGGAAGGCTGGGGCCACTGGAGAGCTGTCTTCTCTGTGGCTCTAGCTTTAAGGCAGAAACAACCACATAGCCCAGTTTCCAGTCTCTTTTCCTCAGCAGCCTCTGTTTCACAAGATTTTAGCCCAAAGCAAGAGCACAACCCCAAAGCCATAGAACAATTCAGTTTCTGCCACCGGAAGCCTTAAGTCATTGAATCCGTCTGGCTTCTCTAGGCTAGAGAGCTTCCACCTGCCCCAGTGAACCACTCACCCCAGATCCCTTCCTTCCATTGCATCCCCCAAACACACCGAACCCTAAGGGAGAGCTTCCTTGGGGTGCCTGGGTGGTTCCTAGCTCATTTTCTTAGGAGACCCAGAAGTGTCTTCTCTGCATACCTTTTACTGCGTCTGCCTCTGTCATCACGGAGCTGCTTTGCTTCTACAGAAATGTAAGCCTAGACCTCTAACTGTGCCTTTAAATTCGGAGCGGGGTACTGCCTCGTGCAAAAACAAAATTCAGGGAGGCAGTGAGGCGCCAGAGCTAATGTAAACCTTGGTGCTTGGTTTCGCTGGTGATGGTGTAATGTGACCTTGTACAATCATATGCTGGATTTTGCATTTTCTTTATAAAACTTCAATGTTTCCTGATACTGTCTCTTTGCCGTTCGGATAATGCGAGGTTTTTGATTGATTTGGTTTGATTTCCTTTATATTTCCAGAGTGATCAGTTATTTAGGTAGATGCCCTTTACCCAGTGACCCTGGTACTTAGGTGTTACACCTCCCTACCCCCTTCCCTCAGTGTAGACCACTATTAGCTTATTCTCCCTCTGAGAGCTCTCCATTAACCATTTCTTTTCCACAGTTAACACAATTCTGTTTTTAAGTAAAGAAGTTAAGGGGTTTTGAAATGCATAGATGCACATTCTGATAAGTTTTCAGCTTCTCGTAGCATTCTTGATTTTTATTATGTACATGCAAAGCAAATAAATTCAATAAAGCTTATTCTGTCATCTGTCTTTGTCGCGTGCGGAGGGAAGTTGAATAACATATTGATGACTCAGACCTGAGGGTTGTCCAAGAAGCAAAAGGTTCTCAAGAGGTTNTATCAATCTTTTGTGTGTAAACACCTAGAGGGCAAAGAAGAGGGCCAGTCAGAGAGTACTGGAGTTGGCGGTGAGTGAGTACAGGGGGTAAGGTGGTGGGTAGATGTACTCCAGCGCAGACTAGGNACAAGGATTTTCAGAAGCCGGGGGCCCCGCTGTGCACAGGGAACAAAGCGTCACATGGAGGGAAGAAGGCAAAGGGGTGATAGACCGGAAAATTTCACCTGGACTTCTCGTACCGTAACATTTGCTGGGGTCAGAAGAAAGTTCCGTTGGGGATCCATATATCTATATATTTGAATCAGCGCCTTTTATCGAATGTTTTCTCTCCTTCCATGACAAATGTACTTTCATCATGGCCCNCACACACACACACACACACACACACACACACCGGGCTGTGCAGTAGCACCCCGCCCCCCACCAAGGGCAGCTCCAAGAGGAACACACAGGCCCTGGCAGCAGGCTGGCACTGTTCCGGGTGCCCTGTGCCTGGAGCACCTGCAGCAGGGCGTCCCCTTTGTCCCTCTGTCTCACCGTGTGGCTCTGGCCATAAGGAATACATGACAACACATTTTAAAACATCAACACTGGTGACAAAGAGGGGGAAAAAGGATTGTGAAAGTATTCCGTTTACTTCCCTTCAGTGGGCATTAGTGGAGTATCTATTAAGTGAAAAACTCAGTGGCTAGGGTTTGGGGGGAAAAAGATAAAAACCTTTTAAGGTCCCAATAATTCAGAAGTTCACTGTCCAGGGGGTGGGGAGGTGGGGGGAGGGTGAGTAGAGGCACATATGCGCAAATAATGCACAAATAATTTGAATAGGAATGTTCACAGCAACACTATTCACAAGAGCCAAATGGTGGAAACAATGTAAATGTCTATCAACAGAAGAATGGATAAAGAAATTGTGGCGTTGGGGCGCCTGGGTGGCTCGGGCGCCTGGGTGGCTCAGTCGCCTGGGTGGCTCAGTCGGTTGAGCGTCCAACTTCAGCTCAGGC
>NW_027528244.1:0-668 GCF_008692635.1 Crocuta crocuta
AGACAAAATTATCACACCTCATCACCTGCAATTGTCAGCAGTAATATTCCTCCATGAAAGTGTAAAATACATACTTGACAGAGAAACATGTAAAGATTCTCGGAATGTAATTTTATGTTCAATTATCATAAGACTTTTCCTTTCTCAAAAGCATTATGTGCCTCTCAAACCCCACTTACCCTTTGAATCTGGTGAAAATCTGTTATCGTTGGAAAGTGACATTCCCACGGCTGGGAAGCTGCAGTACTAAGGTTCACTTTGTTTATTCCAGTTTGAGAAATTATTTTTGCTTTCAAAAAGTCTTATTCNCCTAAAAAATCTTACATGCAATACATAACTACTAAAAATGACAAATTTGCAATTGTTGCTGCAAATTAGAAGTAGCAGAAATTAGAATAAGAATAATCTAATACAGGGGCACCTGGGTGGCTCAGTTGGCTTAGCGTCTGACACTTGACTTCAGCTCAGGTCATGGTCTCAGGGTTTGTGAGATCAAGTCCCACATCAGGCTCTGCACTGACAGCTCAGAGCCAGCTTGGAATTCTCTCTCTCTCTCTCTGCCCCTCCCCAGCTTGCATGCACTTTCTCTCTTTCTCCAAAAATAAATAAATAACCATTTTTTAAAAAAGAATAAAATATTCTTGAGCACCTGCATGACTCAGTCAGTT
>NW_027528245.1:0-6380 GCF_008692635.1 Crocuta crocuta
TATGTACAAGAAAATGTTTAACAGGCTGCATTACATATATCTACCTGAGAGAAACGATGGCCTTATTTAGAGTTACATGGTTTTTCTCCTTTGTCATTGAGTCTCGCACTATTTAGGAAACTGTTTGCATTGACAAACTCTTTGACTCTTCACCTGCCATTAAACTGCCAATAAATTCTATTCATCCTACAAAAACAAAAAAAAAACAGTGATGCAGGATTGGCTGCATTGTGTGCTGGCTGAGTTAACACTGACTTTGGAGAGGAGGCTGCATGCATCCCTTTCCCGCTCTGAGCCAGACGTCACATGGTATATTGAAATCAACAGAGCAGAAGTAGGTAGACCACAAGACAAACAATATATATCAGAATGTCAAGCACCCAACAAGGTAGAACTAGATGAACTCATAATAAAATACTTTCATGTAAGACAAAAAGAATACTTTTCAGATAGAGTATGAAGTAGGCTGAGGTGAGGTCAGAGGGTTCTGAAATTTGTACTCAACTATTTGTATAGAGAAAAATAGTATTATAAACATACAGAATGTCTCACAAGAGTGATCCTTTTGGGAGATGTAACAAATGTTTGAACCTCACAGAATAATAATGCTATTTAGCATTAGAGACAAAATTACTCTCAGATACTGTTTACTTAAAACCCATTAGAGTAAAGGGGAATAAGACGCTTTACCATGTGACTTCTGGAGTGCCTGGGTAGCTCAGACGCTTGGGTAGCCAACTTTGGCTCAGGTCATGATCTCGCAGTTCCTGAGTTCGAGTCCTGCATCTGGCCCTATGCTGACAGCTCAGAGCCTGGAGCTGGCTTTGGATTCAGTGTATTCCTCTCTCTCTGCCCCTCCCCAGTTTGCATTCTGTGTCTGTCCATCTCAAAACTAAATAAACATTAAAAAACAATTTAAAAACCATGTGACTCCTATTTGGTGACAGATATAGCTCCTGAAGATTCCTAATATTAAATAGAAATAATTACCTCTGAGTAATGTAACAGGAGCTACACAGTTAAAATTTTCAAACGTGGCATTTCATTCCACATGGTTTCTAGAGAAAACCAGAATTTAATTCTTCCATACAATAGTGTTAGAGATGGAGTCGAATATCTCTTACTGCCATGGTTGATAAAATTCAAAAGTGAGAAGATATAAATTTAAGAGACTTATGGGAAACACAAATTAGGAGGCCTTGGCCATGCCTCTGCTATTGTGGAAATGTATGAATTAAAATGGGGGTCCTTAGCACACACAGAGGACAAGGATCATGGAGAAGCTTATGTGGCTAGAGTTCTGTCTTCCATGAGCAAGTGTAGACTCAGACACAACCATGCAATGACATTTCATCCATGATAAAAAAGGAAGTTTTGATGTGCTACAACAGGTCTGAACTTGAAAACTATGCTATCTGAAAGAAGCCAGATGTAAAAGACCATGTGTTATATGCTCTAGTTTCTTGAAATATCCATACTAGTCCCATCCATGAGGAAAGAAAGTAGATGTGTGGTTTTCATAAACTGAGGATAGGATGAGTGGCAAGTGCCTGTTAATAGGAATGGGGTATCTTTATAGGGTCATGAAAATGTTCTAGAATTAGAGAAGAGACAGACAATATAGCAAAAACTAGTGTCTTGTACACTTTGGAGGGCAAATATTATAGCAGCCCATGGACAGTTTTCTACCAAGATGATGAAGGGTGGAGAGGGGCCAAATGCTGCAAGTTATTCTGCCCAACTTGAACACTGAGGTAAGTGCTTGGAAAAAACCAAAGTGTCCATGCATTATTGCTCCCTCACCAGAACACCAACATCAAGAGTGAGAAGTGTCAACTCTCTCACCTGGTATTCAAAACTCACCATTATGAAGACCTCTTTGAGATCACTTCTGACAGAAAAAGCCCTTAAAAATATCAATTCAATATTTATTTATTAGATTTCAAACATACTAAAAAAATGAATGCAAATCAGAAAACACTCAAAGGAAATAATAAAGGACTTCAAAGAAAGAATATACAAGTGGAAAAAAGCAACAGTTATAGTACTCTTTTTTGATGCTACTATGAAGAGAATCATACTTCACCAATCAGACTGTTAAAGATTACGAATCTCAATCATAACCAGTGTTTCTGAGGACTCAAACACGTAAGTGCTATTAGTCATTTTTGTAATTGATGTGGTCTCTTGAAGGATCATTTTGAAGTTTCAAGAAATCATTAAAATTGCCCTTTACTAAATATATTATCTCTTCCAGGCAATTGCATGTTCAAGAATGGATTCTATAGTTGTCCTGGCCCAGTGTGGAAGGGGGATAGCGAGTCCTGGTTATCTTCTTGTCCTTGCCATGACCTGTTTGTTCTCCTTCTTTCCATTTTCAGGTCTCAGGTTGCAGCTGGTCTTGATGATTTGAAGGCCACAGTAATGGAACCATCTGGACTCTAGATCAGATATTTTATGGCATATTGACAACTGAGGATGGTGCACACTGTTTCCAGTTTCATGTCCTGTCTCCCTGTCTGTTTTATATTACCACTATTTTTTAGGATAACTGTCAGGAAGGGTAGTTGTGAGATATACTTCAAAAGTCTCCAGACAAGCTTGAAATTAGAGTGGACCATCCTAAAATAGTCTGCTGCCTGTTTTTGTAGAGCCCACAGGCTAAGAGTTGCTTATACAGATGAACTCTTTCAATCAATGTGGTTATAAGGAAAATCCAACATGCAGCCTGCCTAAGTAGAAAGTTATCCCCCAGCAAAAATGAAATCCATTTCATTTAGACCTGAGTTACAGAAAAACTACACACTTACGATTATTATTGCTCATTCTGTCTTTTTTTTAATGTTTTTTTTTTTAATTTCTGAGAGAGAGAGAGAGAGAGACAGCATGAACAGGGGACGGTCAGAGAGAGAGAGAGAGAGAGGGAGATACAGAATCTGAAACAGGCTCCAGGCTCTGAGCTAGCTCTCAGCATAGAGCCAGATGCGGGGCTAGAACCCACAAACCGTGAGATCATGACCTGAGCTGAAGTCGAACACTTAACCGACTGAGCCACCCAGGAGCCCCAATTATTGCTCATTTTGGACTTTGAATTTCATTAATGGTTTTGTGGAAATATGTTTTCTCACTTGCTATCTAAATACTTACATAATAAACCTGAAGTGTCTCTTTGCCCACAAGTCTAAGCTATTTTTTTCATGAAACTCTTGCTGTACCTTTAAGAAATCACTTCTCAAGCAATTTCAGTTTTATTGCTTAAAACATAAGTTTTCTAAGAGCAAAAACCCTTATTTGTAATTCATTCTAATCATATCTAAAGATACTGATGTTGAAAACATCTTCAAAAGATGCTCCAAGATAGCCTCTGCATGTATAAGTAATCTTCCTTAGCTATTACTATACTGTACCATTACTTCCTTCACAGTCATTGACATGTAATGAGCTTAAATACATAAAACAAGACAGAATATCCCCCACTATGTGACACAAAGTCTAATATGTTATAGATGCATTGATTTTAATGTCATAAATCAAACTATGGACATCTGCATACATATGCATATGTCCCTAATTGTTTAGCAAATGATCTATGAGCTGAAATTTTCTTTTTTTTTTAATGTTTTATTTATTTCTAGGAGAGAGAGAGAGAGAGAGAGAGAGACGGAGTCACAGACTGAAACAGGCTCCAGGCTCTGAGCTGGCAGTCAGCACAGAGCAAGACGCGGGGCTCGAACCCACGAACCGCGAGATCATGACCTAAGCGAAAGTGGGATGCTTAACCGACTAAGCCACCCAGGCGCCCCATGAGCTGAAATTTTCAAGAATAGTCCACTACTGCTATGTTCTCAAGTCATTAATCTTAGAGAAAAATAAGTCTCTTCATTAGTTTGGTAGCCTTGCTTGATTAAAAAGATATGATGTCTTATATCCATGGAGAAGTAATGCTATCATGTGCCCAAGTGGAAACACACACACACACACACACACACACACATACAAATTTACATATGCATTAAAAATATGTGCTTTACTGTTAGAGAAAACCTCTAATGTCACATAATAACTTTCAGAATAAAGTTCCACCTCTTTCCACAGTGTCCATGCCCATTCCTTTCTTTTTTTTTTTTTAATTGAAGTATAACTGACACACGATGTTACATTATTTTCATGGGTACAATGTCGTGATTCAGCAAGTCTATGCAGGATGGGATTCTCCCACAAGTATACATACCTTCCATCTGCCATCACACCCGACCACTACTATACCTCTGACTATGTTCCCGAAGCTGGACCTTTTATCTGCATGACTTGTCGATCCCATAACTAGAATCTGTAGGAGCCCGACAGTGACCATGAGAAAGAATGGTTAAGGAAGCAGAGATGTGCCTCAAACAGGACTCTCTGCATGGGCAGATCATGCTTGCAAACAGGATGTTCTGCCAGGAGGCCACCACACAATATCCAAGGTTAATGATCCTCTCGCATATGAGGGAACATGCCCTCCTTAAAAATAAGGAAGAGGCTGGAGTTGTAGGCAAGCCTCTTAGTAAACGTGCTGTGGTCACTTCCTCCCTTTGCTCCCCGCCCCCCTCCCCCCCGTCCTTGGAATGTGCTTGGCTCTTTGTTCTTATTTGGTAAAAGAATGCATCTCGTAGATTTCAGTATGTATCCAGCTACCGGGGTACAAAAATAAACCGCAAGGGGGCTTGCAGAGAATTTTCTCCCTGCGGCCGGAGTTGTGTCTTTGTCTGTCTTTTGTGTGTGTCTTGTCTTTGTGTCATTTCGCCCGCAACAGAATATGTATCTCCTGCTCCCCTTGACTTATTTTGCCCTGCGTGAACACTTCTAATATGTGTATTATCTGTGTCTCTCCATGTATCTTACATTGAAAAAAAATCTGGACAGTTACATTAAGCACATTCTCTGGTTTATGTCNCGGAGTTGTGTCTTTGTCTGTCTTTTGTGTGTGTCTTGTCTTTGTGTCATTTCGCCCGCAACAGAATATGTATCTCCTGCTCCCCTTGACTTATTTTGCCCTGCGTGAACACTTCTAATATGTGTATTATCTGTGTCTCTCCATGTATCTTACATTGAAAAAAAATCTGGACAGTTACATTAAGCACATTCTCTGGTTTATGTCTCCTCTATCGTCTACCTGACATTGTGTGTCCTACGGTCCTTGGCCGGTCATGCATTATTCCTCAAGAATCAGATTTCCCAACTGAACACCAAAGAACAAAATTGTAAGCCTCCTCATGGCTGCTGTCCGTTGAACTGCAGTGTTTCCTTAACTCACATTCAATGCATACTGCCAAAACTTTTCTCTCAATTACTTCCCCTTCTCTTTCCTTTTCTTTATCAGAAGTGTAAGGATGCAAATCTATGACACCTAAGCAACCTGTCAAATTTACCACTATGCCACTGTTGTCTAGTATAATATTTAATACATGTGCTTGAATAACACTTTGTGAAATAATGAAGAAGTAACTCATGGGGGTAACAGAAAACGTACTGATGTATAAAATGGACACTTCAGTTCTCAAGAATTTGTACTTGTAACTGTCCAAATGACTCTGGAGAGGTACTGAAATTTTTAGAAATTATTATTTTTTAAAGAAGTATTTATCTTTGACAGAGAGAGTGCAAGCAGGGAAGGAGCAGAGAGTGAGAGAGGACAGAAAATTTGAAGCCTCTTGCATTGAAAGCAGCGATCTCAATGTGGGGCTGAAACTCACGAACCGAGAGACCATGAGCTGAACTGAAGTCAGGTGCTCAACAAACTGAGCCACCCAGGTGCCCCTTATATATTATTATTTCATAACATCCAAGAGATTTGGCTTTTATGTATATGTTTGTTAGCTTGTTTCTTTGTTTCTTCCTTTAGGCACCATATGCTTAAAACACACCTCCTAAAAATAACATTTTAGGTGACTAAGAATTTCAAGACACACAAACGCCTTGTTTTCCTTGAGAACCAGGACATTCTAAAACAGGGGTTTGGCAGCACTTAATTTCAGTGATATATGCATATATATGAGTCTTTCTGGAGAAGAACCTGTAGAGAAGAAATTAAACCAAGAAGTAAAACATAAAAGAGAAAAGGAAACATTATATTTTCACTCTTTTCTTCTTTATGTTTATTCCTTTTAATACCTAGTAGAACCCAAAACTCATTGAACAAGAGTTGTCATGATGTATAATGATGTGAATACCACAAAATACAAATTTCACAAAAGAAAACACAAAATTGAATAATTACAGATAATGTGCATTTTTACATGTCATATTTCATTTTGAGAGATAGCGACTAAGGCATAAAGGGGAAGGCAGAAGATATCCATCACAGTGGATTATATGAGCACAACATCTTTACCACATGA